>NC_057810.1:86795449-87118905 GCF_018294505.1 Triticum aestivum
CCTGCCACAACCTATTTAGTACCGGTTCGTGCCACGAACCGGTACTAAAGGTGCTGGCCGGGCACCAGCATCTTTAGTACCGGTTTGTGGCACGAACCGGTACTAAAGATTCCCAAAGAACCGATACTAAAGGTCACCTCCTGCCACGTCATTTGAACCGGCACTAATGGGAGCATTAGTGCCGGCTCATATGCCAACTGGTACTAATGTTTCACATATTAGGTCCTTTTTCTACTAGTGTCCCGTTACTCCGTAGTTCCACCGCCTCGTCTCGGCGACGCTTAGCGAAGTACGGTCGGTGCTCCATCACCACCACAACGTCGTGGTGGTTGTGAGCACATCTACTTCTCCTCTCCCGCTTGCTAGATCAAGAAGGATGAGATATCATCGAGCTGCATGTGTGCTAAACTCGGAGGTGTCGTCCGTTCGGCACTAGATCGGTTGGATCGCGATCGAATCGTGAAGAGTACGACTACATCAACCGCGTGATAAGCGCTTCTGCTTAGCGATCTTCAAGGGTATGAAGATGCTTTCCCCCTCTCATAGATATGCATCTCCATGGACAGATCTTGCGTGTGCATAGATTTTTTTGGTTTTGTTTTCCATGCAACGTTCCCCAACACTGGGTGCCAAGGCGGTGGTCAGAGCGTCGTGTTGAAGAACCTAGCCCCGGTCTGCTGCGGGGGAGGGGCCAGCAGCGCCGGTACGCCCCGTACTGCTGGGGTGCCGCGAGCGGCTGAGGGGCGGCATGTAGGCCTGGTGGTCCACCGGACGAGGGCTCAAGATGTCGGGGGTGGGCGGGCGGGGGACCGGCATAGAGTAGGCCTGAACAACGCCGGTCCAAGGGTTGTGCATATAGGCCCACGGTGGCGTGGGCTGCTGCTGCTGGGTGACCCGAGGTGGCCTGCCAGGGTTGGTCGCCCGCTGCTGGCCCTTGCACCCCCTTTGCCGCAGTGAATGCGTCGATCGTTGGGAGCAACAGGCGTCGGCGCCCCTAAGGAGGGAACGGGAAGGGCGACTAGACCGGCGGGGCCGGCTGGAACGACTCCGCCGGCTGCTGTTGGGGAGGCGCACCACGAAAGGTTCCAGCGGCGAGGGTGGTGTGGACAGCCTGCGCTTTCATCTGCTTCATCCTGCATTCTCCAAACGCAAGTAGGCAATGACCTTGGGAAAGGTCGGGTTGGGGATGAGCGTGAGATTGGCAGCCGCATGGGTGAACTCCTTGTTGAGGCCGACGATGAGGGTGTTGTGGAGAAGATCGTTAGAGACTTTCTCGCCCATGTTGCGGAGCTCGTCGCAAAGACGCTTTAGGCGCATGCAAAAGTCATCCGTAGAGGAATTATTTTGATGGCACCCAGAGAATTCTTGCTGAAGGAAGACGAGCCGCTGGAGCCGGCTATCGGTGAAGAGGCCATTGAGCTTCGTCTAGACGGCGTGCGCATTGTCATCATCCTGCACCACCGTGTAAAAAAGGTCCGTGGAGATGGTTAGGAAAAACCGGCAGATGAGAGTTTCTTCGACGGCCAACCACTCGGTGTCGAACTCCATGGCCTTGGCATCGAATGTGTCGTTGATGTGCTCCTGGAGGTGGTACTCACGGAAGACAAGGTTGAAGTAGGTCTTCTATGCATAATAGGAGGAATCCTCCTCGGAGAGACGGACGGGCACACGGGCGAGAATGTCGACATTGCTGATGTCCTCGGCAGGAACGGGGTCGGGGCCGGCGAAGGGGTTCGAGCCACCAGAGAGGAAGGAGGAGGCGATGGGAGGTAGGGGTTAGGGTGTGGCTCGGGTAGATGGAAAAGGGAGGGTGGGCGGCGGTGGCAAGGGAGAGCGGCGGCCGCGGTAGGGTAGGACATGCAGCGGCAGGAGGATTGGCGGCGGCAGGGAGGCGGCGGCGGCGCAGGTGCGGCGGGGGCGGCGGAAGCGTTAGGTTAGGAAAGGTATGTAGTATCTGATACCATGTGGATTGTGAATATTTTCATTGATCGTATGCCATAGCATATATATATGGAGTACATGGGCAGAAATATCTCAACCATATCCGCTATACAAGAAAATGATCGGGAGATATCCGTAGACTAGAAGTAATAAAAGGAGATCCTAGCCGCCTAATGTACATGCGATCATGATCATCTCAACACTGTTGTTTCAAAATGTGCAAATGAGCCGGTGTATGTACCTCGTCCGATGTGAAACAGTGTTACTTTAGATAGGATATACTGTTTACCTATTTTTAGTTTGAGCAACTAACTGTATATAGGAATTTTCACCTTGTTTTTGTAGTACGTAGTGAACTAGTGCTGATGGATCTCATGCGTAACTCAGCGCGGGCATTCACCCTGCAAAAAAAAAGTTTAACTAAATGGCAATAGAAATTCGGGAAACTCTATCTGTATTATGTTCGGTTCTTTCTTTTTCTCGAGGGTAGTACTCTGCGCCGGCGTGCCGGACGAAATTTTCGGCCGTTCGGCCCCCAGCTGCACAATGCGCATGTCCCAACCACACGATTCCACCCCTCGCCCCCCACACGTGTGTCTCCTTCCTCGTGCCGACCAGCCATGACTCCACGCTTGCCCCTGAGCCTCCTGTGCTCGCCGGTAGCCTGTGCCGTCGCGCTCGCCCTCGTCGGCCGCACGCGCCACCGCGCTCCCGTCTCCGTCGAGTGGTCGTGGCTTCCTCCCGGGCGTTTTCAGCTTCCTTGATATGTAGTTCCAGCACTGCCGGTGGTGATCGCTGCAACTCCGGGAAGCAGCATCGCCGGCTCTCCATCGGACTGATTCCAGCATCGATCTCTCTCCGTCGGTCCGTAGTTGCATGAGGGCCGGTCCTGAGATTTTGGGGGCCCGGGGCGAAAGCAAAATTTGAGGCCCTCTAATGTAATAAATCATAACAATGATAAAAATACTATATGCATTTATAAAATGTTATCAATAATTACTTAAAATACAGCCAAAAGCTAATATTCATATAAAATGACTTATACATGTTACCTAAAAAATTTCTTGTAAAATTCTTCTATGTAAAATCACTTATGATTGTGTCGATGTTAATCTCATCCATCAATTTCTTCTCCATAAATAATGTTGCATAATTGTTTAAGCTTTGTTGGGTCATTATTTACCCATAATGGTTCTTCAATAATATCAAGGTTCAAAAGCATCTTTTTAGCTGATGCAACAATCATAGACACGGTGCCTAAATCTGAAACAACATTAGTTTTGCAATACTTTCTTCAAAGAAGTGATTCAAATCAACCAAAACACACAAATATTTAACATGAAAAATCCTTCCCAGCTTCTAGAATTTCTTCTTGGTTACTACTTTTATGAAACTGTTTCTTACTCATAGCATGACATTTTACTGAAAATTGTATGAAAAACAATATGATATACCTTGGATTGATTAGATCGACATCAGTGGCTGGACCCTCGGCGATGATGCGTTGGCATTGTCTGGTGGCAGGCGCTCGGTGATGTACGTGTGTGCCTACTCCAGCAGGGCCAATTTTCAGGGGCTGCGCGGTGTGCGTGCTCCGTCGTCGGCTGCATACAGCATCGAGAGAGCAGTCTACCCTCTGCAATTTGAGATCTGGTGTATGAAACCAGGGAACAGAGAACAGAAAATTAGGGATAAACTCACGTCACACGATCGTTTTCCTTTCCGAGACGTAATTTAGGTGCGTAGCTGCTCTTTTCCCTCCTGGTCGTACGCTAATTGAAGTGATTTACATGCATTTACCTGCCGTGATTTTATGGCCTATGGGCTACTTTACATGTATGCGTACACTTGGGAGGGGGCCCCTCGATCCTGGGGGCCCGGGGCGGCCGCCCCTGCCCCCACCCCCCCCCCCCCCCCCCCGCCCCCACCAGGGCCGGCCCTTGCATCATCCCAAAAATCAAAATAGGTCGCCCCCCTTGTAGCTCCACCGCACCGTGGTTCCAGCTCGCCTGGTAAGCAGTTACAACATCGCAGCCTTAGGGGGTACTCTTGCAGCTCCGCTGAACTGCGGTTCCAGCTCTTGTGGCCATGGTTGCAACACCCCTTGCCTGGTTGCAAGCACGCCATGCCGGTGGCTATGTCGTCCTCTGTCACCGATGCAGCAAAATTCATCGCCGGTAGTAGCAAAACCAACAACGGTTGTAGCAAAAGAGTTCATCTATCGTCTCGCCGTCATTGTTTGTAGCAAAAACCGATACAGGTTATAGCACCGAGGCTCGACGGTTGTAGCAAAAAATCACCATGGTTGTAACCTTGATGTCTGCCGGTTCTAGCAAATTTGTGCCAAGAGGTTGTAGCATTGAAGCTCATCGGTTGTAGCAAAAAAATCACCATGGTTGTAAACTCGACGTCTACCGGTTCCAGCAAATTTGCACCGCGGGAGTGTATCCCGGCATGGCTGGTTCTAGCTCCGGCGTAGCTGGGTCCGGCGAGGTAGGCAGAGCTCCGATGCACGCGGATCCACGCGGATCTGGTCGAGGACGGCCAAATCGGTTGATTCCCATGGCGGCGGCGCCCTGTGAGGCCTCCGGGCAGGGCGACGGTTGACCATGGCAGTGGGGAGAGAGAAGAGACAGACGAGCGACAGGAAGAAGAGAAAAAAGAGGGAGAAGACGCATATGGGCGGTCCCCCATCCTACGTGTTGCTAGGCGAGTTGCTGAGTGCGTTTGCGCGTGGACGTAATCGGCTGAAGCTTCGGCCGGCGCTCCGTTGTGAAACATTTTTCTTTTCTCGAACGCCTGCAAAACCTTCGTCACAACAGATTTTTTCAATGATGTAAATAAATAATAGTCAATCCATGGTCTTTCATCTGTTAAAAAAAATCCGTGGTCCTTTCCAATAATAAATAAATAATATTGTACAAGACGATGGTGTCAATTAGCTATTTTCTTTTACAGAAATAGGACTTTATTCATTGTATAATAGCAATGTCATTTACAAGTTGTGATGAAATAAAGTTTAGGGATCTGAATCCTAGAAAGCTGATGTTCTAGAACTGAAAGTACACTACTAGGGAAAACCCTAGCAGTAGCGTTGGTTTTGTGCTCACTAGTAGCGCGGGTAGACACGCTACTAATAAGGCGCTACAGCTATTGCTTGGCACAAACGCGTGCCCGCACGCGCTACTGCTAGGACAAATAGCTGCAGTGTTTGTTCACTCCCACACTACTGCTAATGTAACTAGTGGCAGCGTATTTTATCTCCATTGCTACTAGTATTCTTTTTTATTATTATTATTTTTAGTGTATTTATGCGCCATCGTACAAATATTGGTACAATACAAGTTATGAGGTTTACATCATTACGTCCGTAACAGTGTGTCAAATAAAGGTGGATTAGGTTCAAGTGGAGGCAATATGTGGTGCATGTCAAAAGTATACTACTAATCCAAACTTGAACTAGTTTGGACTAGTAGTACTTTCGATGTGCACCACATGTTGCCTCCACTTGAATCTAATCCGCCAGCACAAACTATTTAATCATCATCATAATCATTACCATCAACAGTATTTATTTAATCACTATTAACACTAGCTAATAATAATCATCATAGTCATTACATAGTCATTATCACCAACACTAGCTATTTTATCATCATAGTAATAATGTAGCACATCATCATCTTCAAACTCATTTCTAGCTAGATAATCACTCCTGCTGCTCTCTCTCAGGTAAAATAACATAAAACATGTGTAGCTCTCCTTCTTGATCAAGTTGGAGCATGCAGATGAACCTTTCTCCTAATCGTGGGTTGCGCTTCTGCTTGCTGCCCCCTAGTACTTGTCTGCGCTCCCCCATCATATATTTGGTCCATTCTTGCATTATTAAGCATTCGTCGCTAATCTTGAATGCACTAGAGTAATCTGTAGGATATCTTGGCCGTAAGCTAATAATACTCATGGTACCTTTAGTCTCGATCCCATAAGGCACAACATTCATTGAGAGTCCCTGTTGAAAAACATCGTATGATAACATACTTAGCAATGAAGTTTAGCTTCAAAAATAATGTATGGAAAAGATGCACTGAGGATAAATAGTAAAAATCTTATCATCCTTCCTAAATAGATGTGACCGTAGTTCATTATGAACACAATTGGTCGCACGTTTTCAGTACTAACATTTCTAAATGCGGGAAGAAAATTTGTCTTGACAGTATCAAGATCCGCAAGCCATGAAACATAATGACTGAGCTCATCGTAGTTCAGTTCAGCCCCGACACAATATATGGTCCTGTCTACCAAACGTTGGACATGTTTGCTTGCACCGAAATAAGCTGACAATACAAATTAGTTGTCAACTATTTTTGAATAAACAATATCAAAGACATAAATATGGTTGAGAAACTTACATAATGGTATAACTGGGGCATCTGCACATCGACCCAGATGTCGTTATTACCTTCAATATCATCTTCCGAACGAATATCAAAGGTGATAACCATATCAGGCTCAAATGCATAAGCCTTGCATAGTGCTCGCCATGTTTTACATCCAAAATAGGTGTAGTCGTCTGAATTGTATAATTTTATGTTGAAAATATAACCATGCTCGGTCTTCAAGTAAACTTTCTTTAACTCCATAGTACGACTGAAACCTATCTTATCCAATACAAAAACTCTTGCAGTTCAAGCAAATGAAGCATATGTCATGCTTAATTACGAAAAAAAACTTGTCATCAACTGTATCCACTTCGAATTTCTCGTCCAGCTTGATGCTGAAGCGCCTATCATCATCTAGGAAGATTCCGTCGCACAGGCCGTGCTCGTCTTCGCAGTATTTGCAAGTAACGAAATCCTTTTCGTCGTTAGACATTTCCTATGTTCATAGTTGAAACATTAATTAAAAATCGATCGAAGACAACAACCAGGATACTCAACACACAAATCCGGGGCACTCGATATTTCCTACAAGTCATGCCAAAATTCACGGAAAAATCCGGCATGACCTTTGCTAAAATAGGACATATCGAGCGCCTGAAATTTGCCGGAACGGAAATGAATCAACACTCCGGCAAAATATAGGCCACTCGGAGGTGTAACCTGCAAACATGACCGGCCACTTGGGCAAGCACATATCCTATTTGAGCAACACAAGATATACATTTCAAAATATCTTATAGGACTCAAATTAGCATGCATTCAATAAGCAAAAGTAAATCATCTCATGCGTCCGTACATCGTCGAATATTATCACTAATACATCCCGAATAGTCTCATACATATAACATCACTAATACAACTAAAATCCTAGCACACGACGGGTATCGGCGCGGGCGTTAGACACCCACAGAGAAGGAACCATCACGGGATCATAGCTCCAGTGAGATCCCTGGAGAACCTGTCAGGTATTGGAGAACCTGTGCTCCAACGCAAACAAGTAGCGACGCACGTGTGCATCCTCCTCACTGACACGGTGACGCACCACCTCCGCGGGGTCCTCGAGCCTCCGGACCATCACTGGCCCACGCGACCGCCACCAAGGAAGGTTCGGGTCAACGACAGGCTGGCTCCTCACCAACCTGCGCCCCCTGGTAGGTAGCGCCTCCCAGTACCACCCCGGCGGAGCCCAGTCCCTGACATGGCCCGTCTGGTCAAGTAGGTGTCGTCCTCCGCCGACTCGACGACGAGGATGCGGGATAGGCATCGTCCACGTCGATGCGGGAAAAATTGCTTTAACTAAAAAAATAGCAACAAGTTCTTACTAACTAGTTCTATTAAATCTATTAGTTCTTACTAAAAATGAACTTACTATAAATAAAAATAAACTAGTACCTAATTAGTACCTAGTTCTTACTAACTACTCCCTCCGTTCCGATTTACTCGTCGTGGTTTTAGTTCAAATTTGAACTAAAATCATGACGAGTAAATCGGAACGGAGGGAGTAATTAGTACCTAGGAACTACTGCCCTAATTACCATATAAGTATCCATTTTTTAACTAGGGTTCATACTACCTAATTAAATAGGGTTAATACTAATTGTAATTAACTAACTAGCACTAAAAATAGCCTAGGGTTCATACTAACTAGCACTAAATAGCTAGGGTTCATACTAAGCAAACAAGAGGGATCGGAAGGGGAGAGTGCTTACCGAGGCGCGGCGAGGTAGGGTCGGGGGATACGGTGGCGAGGCGGGGTCGGGGGAGACGGCGGCGAGGCGGGGTCGGGGGAGACGACGGCGAGGCGGGTCGGGGAGACGGCGGCGAGGCGGGGTCGGGGAAGACGGCGGCGAGGCGGGGTCGAGGGAGACGGCGGCGAGACGGCGGCGAGGCGGAGGCGACGAGGGGGAGAAGATAGAGTGGGGAATTGGGGGAGGAAGCAGAGGAGAGGGAATCAGGCCGCGCGGGGGGGTTAGGTGAAAATAGATTTAACAGTAGCGTGGGGAGGCAAAACGTGTTGCTGCTAAAATCCGTAGTAGTAGCGATGTTTCTAGAAGGGCGCTACTACTATACCTAGCACGTCGGGAACGGTGTGGCAATTATAGTAGTGGCGCGTTCTGCTGCTGTCGTGCTACTGCTAAGCGGGTAACAGTAGCGCCGTTTTAGCCGACGCGCTATTGCTAAGTAGCAGTAGCGCCTCATTTTAACAAGCGCTACTAGTAAGATTCTGTGTTAGGCTTTTCCCTAGTAGTGATAGCCTTTGCTCGGCTATCAACAACATGATTAGGGTTATAGAGTCCTAAGCAATCTATGGTGATTGGAGAAGTCCAATGTCGGTCCGGTCTCCTTGACTTGCATGACACATTTGCCGATTTCCTTCTTCTTGGAGAGCCCATAAGCCAGGCTAGAGTCTGGGGCCCAATATTAGAACGGGGGCCCTGTGTCAGCCTGATGGGTTGAGTTACAGTGTCCTGCGGCACCCATGGGCCATGGCACCGTCCTTGTTGAATTTGATCACAGGCCCAATGGCGTTGGAGAGAACATGTCCATGATCGCCTTCGTCCAAGTCGTTGCCTCAACGCTAGCCCTCATAACGATGAGTGTGTCATCCGCGCATTGACTCAAGAGACATGACATGGTGCGTCGTCGGCTAGGGGCTGTCTGGGTAGTGCATCCCCCGCAATGAAGCGATGGAGAATGTCTGCAACAAGAATGAAGAGCTAGGGCAAGATTGTCTGTATTGTCGCAGGCCCCTCTTGCAGCTAATTCATTTGTAATTCAACATGTTACTTCATCTCTCAAAGCTTATGCGGAAGGAACTTACATCACAAGTTTCCTTAGTAGTGAAGCAAAGTTGCATGACAAGGTTTCTTAGTAGTGAAACTTGTTTATTGGGTAAGCTTGCTTAGTGAAGAAGTAAACTTGTATGGTAAGCTAGCTTAGCCAAGAAAATTTGTATGGTCAATTCCATTGCTGAAAAAGACTGGTCCTAGGTCTTTATCTAGACAAAACGTGTCCAGTTACATCTGTATCTAGACAAATCTAAAACAACCTTTTTAGGATGAAGAGAGTACGAGCTAAATGTTTGTATTGCGGTATTAACCGCATAATTACGTGGTATATTATAACACGTGGTTTCAGACAGTTCCAAATATATTTCGCCATTTCTCGCAAAAATAGAATAAAATTCGCCACTCAAAAATAATAATTCGCCAACTGTCACGACCACATTGACAGCCAATGCTACTGGACGCCCAAGCCCATGGGGCCAAAATCATGGGCATGCGTGCGTCCGTGTTATGCGTGTTATGCGTGCGTCCGTAGTTAAGTACAGCGTGAGACAGTAGGTAGAGCAAATCCGATCCCCGCTTCTTTCAGTTCGTTCCCTACACCAATTCCCCCCTGAACCGCAGGAGTGTGAGCACGAGCTGCAGCCCCAAAACACCGCGCCGCGTGCGCGATCTCAAACCGAGATCGATCGACCATGGCATCGGAGCCGGTCGCGCTACCCGACGACGCGCTCGCGGAGGTCCTCCGGCGTCTCCCCCCGCACATCCTGGCCGAGGCCCGGCGGGTCTGCAAGGCGTGGCGCAACGCCGTCGACGGACCGCCTGCGCGGCAGCCTGCTTTCGCGCTCGGTGCGCGGCATCTCAGCCTGGACGGCACGAGCGGGCTTTGCGGCCCGCTCGTGGCCCGTTTAGGACCGGCCCGTACGGTCCAGGCCCGATAGGAAAATAAGCCGGTCCGAGCCCAGCAAAAGAGACCGAAAAAAATTCGCTCCGGTCCGGTCTTTAACCGGGCCGACCGAGCGGACCGATGGCCCAAAACCCATCAAATGTGTAACACATCGAGGCCCCAAGCCCCCGAGCCGAGCAACCCCCTCCCCTCGTTCCATTCCCCTCCTCGCTCGATTCGGCAGTGCCTCCTCCTCTGTTCGATCCCTAACCCTAACCCTAAGGCGACGGCGCCGTTGCCCACGACCTCTCCCTTCACCGACGGCGTCGTTGCCCGCGGCCTCTCCCTTCACCGACGGCGCCGTTGCCCACGGCCTCTCCCTTCACCGACGGCGCCATCTCGTCTGAGTCCGAGCTGGAGGAGCACGTGTACATCGGGGAGGAAGCAGGCCAGCACGCCGTGGGGAGGCAGCAAGGCCAGCACGTCGTCGGTCCGTCCTTCTCTGGTTCCTCACCGAGCGCCACGAAGAGGAAGAGGTAATCTTTCTGTAACTTGTACCATGGGATGTGGGCTTACGATTGAGGGAGGCTGCTGCGGATGGTACATGCCTGTGAATTGTGCATGAGAGGATTGAGCTGTAGCATATAGGCACTAGGTGTTGCTTGACCTGATAGTAATACGGGGGGCACTGGAAAGTTGGGATCTCTCTTTTTCTGAATCCACATATCAGATGTCTGATGTCTCTACCTGTAAAGGATATCCAAAATATTAAATTAAGTAGGCCATGTATGAAATTTTGTGAGTGAACTCTCTAAATACAAGTAGAATTATGTACCCATATAAAATTCAGACTAAATGTGAACTCCCTAAATACAAGCAGAATTATGTATTTCAGGAGTATGTAAGAAGCAGAAAATAATTATGTACTCCAGGAGTATCTAACAAGCTGAAAATAATTTTAATCAATATAAATTTCAGACTCCACGTCCATGATTTGTACCTGTTTGATGTGCTGATTTTTTTGTAGATAATGGTCAGGAGATAATTATGTTTATTTGAATGATTTTCTATGCTACAAAAAGAAGAAGATGAATTATTTGCGCTTGATTAATGTACTGACTGCAGATATTATGTGCTGTTTTTTTGTAGATAATGGTGAAGGAGAAGGGGAATGAGAAGGGAAAGGGTGCTGGTAAGGAGAATGCGAAGGCGAAGGCAAAGGAGAAAAGCGTGAATTACCTAATTAGGCAAGATTCGGCGTTGCCTCCGCCGGTTCCGAGGAAGAAGAGGAAGCCTAAGGTGCAGATTAGGAAGGAGAAAGACTTTCCCAATGCCCCAATGGGAGAGTTGATTTGTAGGTTAAAAAAACACCCTCCACCTCCGAGGCGTCTTCCCGACCGTACCGGTGCCGGCGTGCGTGCCGCGGAAGCCGCTGCCTCTACTATTGTAAGATTGCTTTACTTGATGCTTGATGTAGCCATATTTCCATATAACCATATAGGTGATGCTTCATGCTTTTTTGTGTGCTCATGTGTGTTAGGTGGTAGATGACGAGGAGAAGGAGGATGAGGACGAGGAGGAGGATGAGGACGAGGACGTGGACATGGATCAGGACAAGGACAAGGACAAGGACAAGGACGATGAGGAATATGAGGAGCAAAATCTATTTATAGTCCCGCCACAACCGAGTGCTGATATGTCGGATGATGATACATCAGAAGGGTATAAGGAATCAGCTGATGAACTAGAACGTGACACTATGTCCGAGGAATCACTTGTGCATGTTGTATCTAGTGAGGAGGAGGCAAGAGAAAGGAAAAAGAACAAGAGGCCAAGAGCCAATGCTCCTGTTAGGATGTCATCGGATGTTTGGGCCCATTTTCACAAGGTCAAAGAGCCATCGACGGAGCATCCGGGAGAGATTGTGTTGAAGGATGTTTGTAATTATTGTCCCAAAAAGTGGTATGCGTATACGCAAGGTGGCAGCACCTCAACTATTGGAAGGCATATTTTAAAATGTGAAGGTTTAAGGAACAAGATCGCTAGGAATGCCATCCAAACAACTCTTGAACTGCGCAAAATCAATGGTCCAACAAGTGCTCCAACAATGCACCCCTCTATTGAGTACAACCAAGGAATCGTCAAGGAGCTTATTGCTAAGATGATATGTGTGCATGAGTATTCATTTAGAATGGTTGAACATGAGTGGTTCAACATTCTGATGAAGTGCATGAATCCAAATTATAAACCCATTGGAAGGAAGGCAATATGAGCCGAGTGCATGAGGGTTTACAAGAACGAAAAAGAAGTGTTGAAATCTCTCCTAAAGGGTGTGAGCTCCATATGTCTAACTACAGATTTGTGGGCAAGCAACCAAACCTTATCTTACATGTGTGTGGTTGCACACTATATAGATGGGAATTGGAACTTACAAACCCGTGTTCTTGCTTTCATAGAGTTGGATCCTCCTCACTCTGGAAATGTCATTGTGGATGCTCTCTATGCGGTTGTGCTAGAATGAAATATTGAGACCAAAATTATGTCCGTCACACTTGACAACGGTTCAAACAATGATGGTGCGGTCGATGCTTTGAAGGCCAAGTTCTTGTTCCGGAGAGGTATGATTCTATCCTTGCTGAATATGCTTGCTGTTTTTGCTCATATGCTTGTTGTTTTTGGTCATATGCTTGCTGAATATGCTATTTTGTGCTCATATGCTTGCTGAATATGCTTGCTGTTTTGTGCTCATATGCTTGCTGAATATGCTTGCTATTTTGTGTGCTCATATGCTGTTTTGTGCTCATATGCTTGATGTTTGTGCTCACATGCTTGCTATTTTTGCTCATATGCTTGTTGCTATGCTCATATAGAAGCTCTTTTGTAGGTAAGGACTTTGAAGGCCAATATTTTCATATCCGTTGTTGTGCACACATCCTCAACTTGGTCGTGCAAGATGGGACATCGATCTTAGATAATTTGATAAACAGCTTGAGAGAGACGGTGAAGTACTTCAAGAGGTCACCTTCTCGTCTCCATGCTTTTGTTGCCACTTGCAAAAGCTTGGGTGTCAAAGTTGGTAATCATTTACACTTGGATTGTAAAACAAGGTGGAGTTCAACCTTTAAGATGATTAGCACTGCCCGTGGATATAAGGAAGCCTTGACCTCTCATGCTGGTTCGAATGCCAACTATGCTTGGGCGCCGACAAACGCAGAGTGGGACATGCATGACCTTATCTCTCCATTACTTGAGAGTTTGGCTGAGGTGACAAAAGCATTTTCAGGAAGCTTATATCCCACTTCGAACATCTTCTACCCATACATTGTTGGTGTCAAGCTTGGAATCAAACATGCAATGGCTAGTGACAGTGACCACTACAAGGAAATGGGTGAAGCAATGTTGGAGAAGTTTGACAAATATTGGGAAGAAAAGAACAATGCCATGGTGATCGCAACCATCTTTGATCCTAGGTACACATACTTGCTGTTTTTACTCTCGTGGTGGCTGTTTTTTTACTCATATGCTGTCTAATTCACTCCAATGCTATCATCTTTGATCCTAGGTACAAGATGGGTTACATAGAGTGGGCCTTTGGAGAACTATATGGAGAAGGAAGTACGAGGTTTAGGACTGAGATCAAAACTGTGGAGAAAGAGTTGGCAGCCTTGTATGACAAATGTGTTGCTCAAAATAAGCGAGCTGGAAATGGAGAAAGCTCATCTTCCTCTACAAACATTCCTAGTATCCCGGTTCAAGCTAGGTACGAGTCCTCCTTATCGTCCCGTTCAACAAGAATATCAAAGAGTGAGTTCAGGAACTACTTAGAGGATGAGGTTGCCCCTCGCAACAAGGCTCTTGATCTTCTTGGTTGGTGGAAAGAGAATGCTCCATGGTACCCAATGTTGGCCAAGATAGCCAAGAGGTTCATTACTATCCCGGCTACCTCCATGTCTTCGGAATCTACCTTCAGCGCAACCGGAAGGATTTTAGGTATGTCAACTCATACTATTGAACTTTGGATATAAAGTTGTCAACTTCTCATCCTCAAACTAGTTTGTCAACTTGTGTCGTATTAGATGACTATAGGAGTTCGTTAAAACCGGTTATGGTGGAGGCATTAGTTTGTGGTGCAAGTTATATCAAGGGTGCTCATGTTGACTTGAATCTGGTGGTATGTTTGCCATCTTTTCCTTACCTTTTCTTTATTTCTTTTTTGGTCTTGTTGTATGTGATGCGAGCATTTGTCAAACTTCCACACTTGTAGCCGAGGGATGAGAATGAAGAGGATGATGTTGAGAACATCAAGTTACCCACTGTGGTGGAGGAGATCAACGATTGGTAACTATTCTTCCTACATGTTTCACTTGTCATACGATACCAAATATTATTTATGTGAATGTTGCTTATCTTACTTGTAGACATTCATCATGTGGATGTTGATCTTGCTATTTTGGAGATGAATGTCAAAGTGATCTTTCTCATGTGAAGGCTACTTTTGCATTTCTGTTATGTTGAAACCTTCCAAGTCATGAACTATGAATTGTCACTGCTAGCTTGGAGATGAACCTCTCATTTGTGTTATGTTCAACTTGTCTATTGCCATGGACTTGGAATTGTTAGAGCAAGTTTGTGATCGTGTCGTTCAATGATGATAAGACCTTATGTTGTGGATGTGATATTGTGCTTAACCTGATTTGTGCCATCTTTCGTGTCAAAATCAGTTTGTGGATGTCTAGAAAACAAAGGAAATGCTGTCCAAATTTAGTTATTCTTGCTGTCCAAATTTAGTCATGTGCTTGTTGTCCAATTAGTTGTTTGTTGATGTGATATTCCTGCTATTTCGGTCCAAAATTATGTGAAGAAACTTATCTAAAAACTGTGGTGATCAATGTTTGTGCATGTGATTTTTGTGATATTGTTCCTCTCAAAATCATTTGTTTTGATGTCTAAAATACAAATAAAATGATGTCTAAATGTAGTTATGACATACTAGTGGCCAACAAAGAACTCCCAGGCTGTTAAACAGAGTCCCGGCCATCGGTCCCGTTTGGTCCAGTCGAGCTGACCGAGCTTTGCTCCTCTCGGTCCGGTCCTGGAAAAATGGCTCGCTGGCCACATCGGTCCGGTCCGGACTGGACCGGCCGCGGCTGGTCCAAAGGCTGGCTCGGTCAAAGCCCGGACCGGACCGAACCGCGTCCACCCTGAGCGGCATCTTCATCAACTTCAAGGGGCAGTACTTCTCGGAGTTTTTCTCCCGCCCGTCGACGGGCCCGGCGATCGACGGAGGGTTCGACTTCCTGCCATGCATGGGCGTCGAGGTCAAGGACCACTGCAACATGGGCGTCAAGGTGAAAGACCACTGCAACGGCCTTTTGCTTTGCCGCGAGTCGAGCTACCGTGCACTGCCGTGCCCGCGCGAGTACGTCGTCAACCCGGCCACCCGGCGGTGGGCTCGTTTGCCCAAACGCCCCCCGCCGCTCATCCCAGGATTCGACCACACCGCCCACCTCACGTTCGAGCCCACCGTGTTGCCGCACTATCAGGTCTTTCTGATCCCACGCGTGCCATGGCGACTGCCATCCGACGGAGAATCCGGCGACGACGATGACAACCCGTTGCTCGAATTGGAGTGGCCTCCCGCGTCATACCTCGTCGATGTGTTCTCGTCGGTGACTCAGCAATGGGACACGGCAACCTTCCTTCGGGAAGGGGAAGCTTCCGGGATCGTCACCGACATGCAGTTGGAATGGTGGTATGATCCGTCTCTCTATCATGCCGTATACTGGCAAAGCGCACTCTACATCCATTGCCAACATGGCTATCTTACGAGGTACGTATCGTAGCTCACCTCAACAAATTGTACTATAAGTCTATATACCACCATGATTCACCCATGTCATGTCTATATTAATCTACTTTATCTGATTTGTTTGTGTTTGCAGAATGTCCTTGTCAGATCACTCGTACAGAGTAATTAAACTACCAGGTGCCGGTGGATTGATAGTATATTCCAACCACCGTCTCGGGAGATCGTCGCAAGGGGTGTATTGTGCAATACTTGATGGCTCAAACGACTTCAGGTTTGGTATCTCAGTGAATCGTGCGGTCGAATAGAATGGGTGTTAAAACATGATACCCGTCTTGAGACCGTCTATGCTCAACAACTGGGCAGACAATGGATCTTACAACAGGTTAACCTCCGTAAGGAGTACCCTGAGCACAAAGCCTCGGATGTGAAATATGACTATGACTGGAACACTGATGAGGATAACGTTCTTGACACTGAAGACGTCGTTGACGAGGCTGTAGATGTCATTGAAAATGAAGAGCACATATCTTATGGTTTCCTTGGATTTCATCCTTATAAAGAGGTTGTCTTCTTGAATACATCAACAAGAGGACTAGCCTATGACTGGATCAACTCAAAATTTCAGGACTTGGGCAGTTCATGGACATGTTAGGAGTATGGAACACCATATGAAGAGACAGGCGTATCTTTCCCATACACGCCTTGTTGGGTAAGCGCGTTTCCTGGAAACGAATTAGAATCTCTTCTTTTAGACGAGAAGCTATATAGGAACAAGCTAGAACTAGAAGCTCAACTTGAGGAGGAATCCTACTTCACCTACATGGGCGAGTATGAGCTGCGCAAGCAGTCTGGGCGTGCCAAGAGGGTCAAGGACTCTGCCGCCAAGATTCGTCGCAGACACCTCATTGCTGCTCGGTAGGAACCCATCGTTACCGACATGAAGTCGAAGGCAATTCGCACCGGGGCGACCGGGTTCAACCTTGGCAAAGCCACCACAGAACTAGTGACCACCATAGTTGGATCCTAGCTTCCTACTTGATTAGTTTCCTGGAAACAAAGATGAGTAGGTTTGTGCAAATCAGATGCCCTACTCGTCGCTAGCTTCATTTATCTTGTCTTACTTATTTATTATCTATTTGTGCTCAACTGTTGTTGGAGCCTTGTCTCAGTACTCTGCACAATTTGTATCGTTGTTATTTTGGATTTCCTTCTATAATAAGACTATGTGACTTTGTTATTTTCCGTTATCGGGCTTTATTAATTTAAACTCGATTGTTTCTTGTGACTTTCTTCTAGAGTAGGTATGTGCAAGCATATTGGAAAATCAACTTGAAGATAACTCATGTGTGAGGCTCTGTGTTGTAACTTGTTGGCTCAATGGAAAACAATGTTTTATACCCTTTTTGTGTGTCATTTGATTGGAGAAAGCTAACATTGTCTGCCATGCATCTGCCTTCCTATTTGGTCAAGAACGCACACAAGTCCCGCTTCTTGCTTTCTGGTGGATGCATGCTTGAGATCAGGTTGAAACAACCACAAACTGTCTAATTTGCGAGTTTGTCGGGCGGCAACCTTACTCACTCGTAGATGTGATGTTGTTGTTTCAAAAAGTGCAAATGGGCCGGTGTATCTCGTCCGATGTGAATCAGTGTTTACTTTAGACAGGATGTACAATTTATCTGTTTCTAGTTTGTGCAACTAACTGTGTATGGGAATTTTCACCTTGTTTTTGTACGTAGTGATGGTGACTCTCACGAGTAACTCGCCTGGAGCATTCACATCCGGTGACAAAAAAACTTTAATTAAATGGTAACAGAAATTTGGGAAACTCTTCCTATATTACGTTCTGTTCTTCTTTTTCTCAAGTGCCTGCAAAAGTTGCGATACAGAATATTGATCCAACGACATAAATAAATAATAGTCAATCCGTGGTCTTGCTCAATAGTAAATAAATAATGTTGTACAATATATAGGACTCTATTCATCGTATAACAGCAACAACATTTACAGGTTGTGATGAAATGGAGTCCAGGGATCCGAATCCCAATAAGCTGACGTTCTAGAACTGAAAGTAGCCTTTGCTTGGCTATCAGTGACATGATTAGCACTACGATTATTTGCGAAGATTCACCGCTAGTTGGAGACATTCAGCATAAACCGCAGCGTCGGCACCAAAGTAGTGAGAGACATCAATCATAATCTTACAATGTTGGAGACATTCAGCATAAACCGCAGCGTCGGCACCAAAGTAGTGAGAGACATCAATCATAATCTTACAATGTTTAACCTTTGCAATGTCATGCAGGGGCTTGATCCACCTCTCCTCAGTTTTCTTCCGTTGGTCCTTACTTGCAGCTCTAGTTTGTTGCCAAGAATGGAGCTAATTATAATCTTACCACTCAATTTTAATTTTGAAAGGTACCTTTATTTTAATATCTTAAAGCAAAGGCATTCATCCATGTGTAGACGCAATCCATGCTAATATTTCCTTGGCTTTGATTCACCTATCCCTGGCCCTGTTCACTACAGCCAGATTATTCATCTTGCTTGAGAGGGAGAAGTGAGACATTTTATTTAAGGCAGGTGCAAATGGCAATTCAACATACAGGAGCTTCTTCACAGCTCCTAGGTCAGACTACTGATGCAATTCACACATCAGAACCACTGCGATTCTAGATACTGAGCTCGGAATCAGATTCTAGATTCAACACAAACACACAAGCACAGACAAGCACAAATGGGACAAGCGGGGATATCATGGAACATGAGCAGAAACCTGACGCCAAAATCTCCTGGCCTGGTACAACACGCAATCGGCGCAGGGAGCGCGAAGTTGTGCTGCCACGCATGTCGTCATGCGGGGCAGGTAAAACCATGGGCAAAGCAATTGCTTACCAGTACTAATCACCGTATTCCCCTCCCGAAAAGACATCACGATATATTCGTCCCTCTACCGTCCACAGATATCCGCATACACATTCACAATTCAACCAATCCTCGAGATACAGTACATAGGAAAAACCTGACGTGCAGTGTCATAGGAACACATATGTTCGTGTAATACGTCTATCGTCACTTCCATAGGCACAGCAATATGTCTGGCAACCATATTTATGTAGTAACGCAACCAAATGAGATTTCACCAGATACGAAGTGGTTATCGCACACGAAGCATCATGACGCCGACCTGAAAAAGGAGTGGTAAGGTGAAATATGATTAGAACCATGTAGCCGAGGCATGATTACATAGGTGAAATCATCCACACAAAAAATTTCAACGATACAACTACATAAGCTTCAATACTATACAAAGTACTCCATATGAAACTAAGGTTTTCACTTCCAACTCCAGCAAACTGGCAGCAAGCAATTCAGAGAACAAGGAGGTAACCAAACATATGCTACCGGCTTTGTGGGTATTTGTGGGTATATACACCTAGACACAGGGAACAGAGGGGGAGCCGAAATACTTGTATACATCGAACAGCTTTGTGGGTATATACAACTAGAAGGAGTGTGTCGTGAAAACAGTACAACTTGAATCAGCTACTAATCATGCTAATCGAACTATAGCAAAAAAGGAGAGAGAAAACACTAACCAATTATAACATAACATAATCAATGCAAGCATAGGCCAACCAAGGGCACAATCAAAATTTGATTGTCCTAGAGCATGATTAGTTGATTACCAAAAATTGGCCAGCCAACATTTTGGCAAGACAAAAATTTGGCTACCAATTGGTTGGCCACCAACTTACTTTGACCATCTCACAAAATTTGCAAAAAATAGGCAAATCTTGGGAGTTGCAATATTTTGGCATGCCAAAATGTTGGCTAGAAAATTCTTGGCTACCAACCAATCATGCTCGGAATTGTTCATCCACGGATGTTCTCTAATGCCAGTGGGAAAAAAGGCTTACTGATCTATCAGCTGTTCGAGTTTCAGTGTTATTCAAAGTCATGTTGCAGATATAGCTTATTAGGCATTTCCCTACTCAAGATTTCTTCAGCTAGACTCAGTTATACTAAATTTACAATCACCAAGCCAATTTCAGGGGGGAAATGAATAATAATGCTAGTAGGCAGTAGTACATTAATTAGTACTTCGCAATGCCGAATTTCCTTTGTGTACTAAAAACAGTAAAAATCAGTTTGCTAGCAGATATGACAACTGATCTTTTTAGATCTTCACTCAAGCTGTATATATAGCACATTAGGCATTTTTTTCATGAACATTTATTGCCTATACAGATGTATTTATAATATATTAAAAAACCTAGAGGAAGTGTGAATGTATGAAAGAAGATGATAAGGATGCAAACATATGGTCCATCGAACTTTTATTTATCACCAAAGAAATTTCAGTACAAAGGATAGTATTTGATCCATTCAGATATTTGTACCAAGGGAACATGAAGATACTCGTTATACTAGCCGATTTCACTCCGGTGACCAGATAACGCTCACTCACATCCTAATTGTCACTCAAATAGAGCGCAACTGGACAATCTACCAGCACCCACTTACAAGAACCACCAATGAAGAAAGTGTTTTCAAGTTTTTCACTAAGTGCGGGACACAGGAAGAATTTCATTCTGCCACAACTTAACATGGCAGACACATCATCTATGAGAAGGCAATGAAGTAGAGCTAGAGCCTGGAGAAAATATCCAGGAGACAGCGATTCATGCAAGCATGATAGGAGACTGCTTGGTGGGCAATAGTTGAGCAAAGGGTTGTAGAGAGAATCATAGAGTGCTCTCTTGAAATTTGGTACTTGAGAAATGGTATAAAATTAAAGTGAAACATTTTCGTAAAATAACAGTTCATATGCCTCAACTTGCATGCAGAGGTTAAGCTTACCTTGCTCGACCAATACATCTAACAGAATAATCCTCTTATGTGTTGTCTCCATCGTTTCCACCACGAGCGCAACTGAATAATCTTCTTATGTGCTGTCTCCATCGTTTCCACCATGAGCGCGTCTTGTTCACCACTTGTCCACCACCAATGTCTGTTATACATGCATAAGAAGTCAAACGACCAATGGCATTACAAAAAAAGGGCCAAATAGATACGAGGATGCAAGATACTTGGATCAACTTGCAGCTGTAATTTGAGAAACAAAACAGTTTTGATAAAAAAATGAATTGACAACAGAACCACACCTGCTGTCAAATTCAAAGAATATTCTCAAAACAGTAGATATTCATTATATCATAGAAGTGAAGAACATGCAGACTTGGACTGTTATCTGATCACAAAAGAAGGGAAGTTGTCCAGAATTATCTTATTCTCATTCCACTCCATACCGAAGAACACAAAATAATTCGTACCAACAGAAGTGATCATGACTATTTAGATTTAGATTATCTTTTCAAAAGAATATCCTGAAAAGATGAACTGAACTTTATTTATTAACTTTCCCTGGTACAGATGGACCTGTCACATGCAACAGGACTCTCCTACAAGTGACAAAATGAGCAATTATTTCATACATTAAAAACCAAGTCGTTATTAACAATTTAATATTATTAGCAACATCACCAGAGACAACAATATCGAACGGAAGAAATATAACTAGCTTTTAATCTTCCAAGTACCAGTGGAGCTACCTATTTGACACTTTTAGTTTGTTCAAGCTAGTTATTCATATATAGTAGTTGTCTAAACTGTAAACTGCTATGCATCTCATCTTGAAAAGAAAAAACTGCACTGCAGCTATCCGCTAACACTACCATTATACATCTCTTGCATGTTTCAGCAGGCAGGCAACTATGTAATTCAGTTCAGTTATTATAGAAAGAATTAGCCAATCTTGGTATTAATTGTATGCCATTTCATATCATCAATGCATCATGTTTAATGGATGTGGGGTCAATCCACGACATCAACAAAATAGATTGTCCGTTTGATAATTTCACAGCTTCATAGCCGCCGAGTAATTCCCTCTTACGGTATGCCTAAGTTCATATTGTTTTTGTTCTTCCTTGCATAGCTCTGATTTGAAGCAGATAGTTCAAAGTTCGATTGAAAAACAACAATATTAGAAACAGCATTTGTAAATAGGGAAGATATATGTTGAAGAGGTCATGAAGCAGCAAAAGAAACAAGTGATATTACTGCTACCTAAAATGGCCAGATTAACACAAAAGGAAATAAACAACATTTAATCAGCCAATTATGAAAGGAATAACTCAATTTTGTTATAACCACAGTGAAAAGGCGTGCTAGTACCTGGAGTATAGACGGTTTCGAATGGATGATAACCATAACCATAGATGTCGATCTCAGAAAGCCTTGTGGGCTCCAATGACTGAAGGTTGAACATGAAGACACCAACAACTGTCCAGAAGAAGACCACATTGTTTTCCTCCGCATAACCTAACATACGCAGGGCTTCGTTATCTGAACCTGGGGAAGTAACCTGTCCAATTCAACAGTTCCTCCAAGCATCCATGAACCAACACCATCACAGTCTGTCTCCCTCCTCCATAATTGGGCAGTGAAGTCTGCCACGTGGAGGAAACCCATCCCACCATCCTCTGCCCGCATAACCGTGGACTGGTAACTCCTGCCGGTAAGCATGCCCGCCGGCACCAATATCACATCTAGGGTCTGGCTATCCAAATCAAACTCGAGGATACTCGTCACAGAAATCAACCAGGAAATGCAACCCCCAGCCAGCACAGAGGGCTCGCCCCAATGGACCATGGTCCCGGATTGAAGCGGCGCGGAGATGAAATCACCCCATAACCCAGTCTCCGACGAGTAAACGCAGGCGAGTGATGGTCGTTTCCCGTCGCTGGTTACCAGGACCACCTGGAAGTGGTCGACGTCTCCGGCGGCGCGAAGCACCGCCCCGTTGACCGGGTCCTCCGACGGGTCGAACACGAACCCCTCGGGAATGCCGAGGCGGTGCCGGGCGCCGGCCAGGGGGTCCCAGACGACGACCTGGAGCGAGTCCGGGAGGTAGAAGAGCGCGAGGCCGTGGCGCCATCCGAGGGCCGTGAAGGGGTCGTTGAGCGCGAGGGAGAAGTGGCCGCTGGGGAGGCGGTCGGGGAAGTCCAGGGCTGGCTGGAAGGTGACGACGCCCCGGCTCGTGCCGAAGAGGCCGAGGAGCGGAGGGGTGCCGCGGCGGTGGTGAATGCGGAAGCGGCGGCGGAAGGCGGGGTCGGAGAGGAGGCGGCGCCAGCGCGTGCAGACGCGGGAGGCGCGCGGGAGGGAGGACGGCTGCGGGGGGAGGCGGAGGAGGATCTCGGAGACCAGGTCGTCGTTCTCGAGCGCCGCAGGCGCCGCCTCCGGCGAGCGGGGGAGGCTGGCCGTCGCCATCTCGCCCTCCTTGCTCACGCAGGTCGTGCGGTGCGGGGTGGTGTGCAGTGAGTCAAGCGCTGGTCCAAAGCCACGCTCGGCTCAAGAGACGACGCGGATATCACGCGGCGCTGCTGCTCACAGCCCATAAGGCCATGACTGGAGGCCCAAACTGATGTTCTATTCCTTTCCCCACAAAGATTGAAGCCCACACACGAACACACGCCGCAGAGGTTGAAATCACCACTAATTTCTTTTTTTATACGAGTCCCCTCTCGTTAGGGTTTCTCTCCTCTCGGGCGGCGACGGCGACCGCAGCCACGTAGAGATCCAATCCCCTCCACCTCATCCCGCCGTTGCTAGCCGGAGGCCTCGCTTCCGGAGCGAGGAGGGCCCTATAGGCGCTAGGGAACCCCCGCCCATGGAAAATCTTCTCGGGCAAGAGATCTAATGGCGTCAAAGGCTTCTGGCTCGGGTTCGGTGACCGAGTTGGAGTCCATGATGGAAGAGCTGGGCTTGAGCGAGGACAACCTTCAAGATGTGGTGGTCGAAGATGACGATCTGCCAGAGGAAACTACAAGGTGGATGGCGATCATGCGCGTCCACACGGACAAAACCTATAGTCGGTATTGGTTCTATCGGAATATGAGGGTAGCGTGGGACCTTGCGCAGGAAGTCAAGATCCGCCCTCTCGAGGATAATCTGTACACCATGCAGTTCATGTGCCTTGGCAGCCGGGAGAGAGTCATGGAGGAAGGACCGTGGCAATACAGGGGGAAAGTTGTGGTGATCGCACTCTATGACGGTTTCACCCGGCCGTTTGCGGCAGCTCTTGACAAGATGGAGAGTCATGGAGGAAGGACCGTGGCAATGGATCTCGAGCGTCGCCGCCCCCGGCGAGCGGGGGAGGCTGGCCGTCGCCATCTCGCCCTCCTTGCTCATGCAGGTCGTGCGGTGTGGGGTGGTGTGCAATGAGTCCAGCGCAGGTCCAAAGCCACACTGATGAGACGACGCGGATATCACGCAGCGCTGCTGGTCAGGGCCCATGAGACCACGACTGGAGGCCAAAAGTCACGTTCAATTCCTTTCACCACAAAGATTGAAGCCCACACACGAACACACGTCGGCGAGGTTGAAATCATCACTAATTTATTTTAGCCTAGAAAAATCACTAATATCTTTTATAATAATATATAATATTCCCTTCAATCCATATTAATTGTCACATCCTTAATACAACTTTAATACAAAATTATACTAAAGCCGCAACAATTAATATGAATTGGAGGGTACTATATATATACTCCCTCTGTCCTTAAAAGAGTGTACTTTCAACTATGTTGGAAGGTTAAATTTTTTTATGTTTAACCGTATTTACACAATAATAGATCAACATGTATGCTATCAAATTATAGCATTAGATTCATGATGATAAAATATATTTTCGTATACCTATTTGGTTTCACAAGCATTGACATATTTTTGCACAAACTCGGTTAAACTTTGATATAATTTGACCCTCCAACAAAATTGAAAGTACACTCTCTCAAGAATGGAGGGAGTACTAGTTATCTGCCCCTTTGGGGCGTATATATTCTTATATCTGAATATCCTTTTTTGGGTTTATAGTTCAATATCAACAAGTCATCACCTTTATCTTGGGCTCCAACATGAGTTAGAGCAACTCCAACGCGCCGACCCATTTCGTCTGCGCGTCTCCGTTTGGGTCGCAGCAGACATAAAAGTCAGCCCAACACGCTGACCCAACCGGGCGCGCGCCCGCTTTTCGTTCGCCTGCCGACCCATTCGCGGCCCATTTTTAGCCTGATTTGTGTCGGCGCAGACACGAGACGGATGCGTGCGAGCGCGACAACTCACTAGTGACCGGCCTTTAGCGCCGGTTTGTAACGGCCTTTAGGGCCGGTTCGGCAACCGGCACTAAAGAGTGGGGACTAAAGGCCCCCCCTTTAGTACCGGTTCGTCACGAACCAGCGCTAATGTGCCATCACGTGGCACGAGTCAGGCCTGGGTGCGTGTAGGGCTTTAGTACCGGTTGGTAACACCAACCGGTACTAAATGTTTGGGTATTTTTTATTTTTCCTTTAATTTTGTGTTTTCAATTTAATTTAGTGATTGTTTTACATTATAATGAGTTGTTAAATCATTAGGTGAAAGTACCGCAGATTAGTTTCGACTGGATGCATGTGGATCCTAGCTATAGTTGTGATCAAGTATATGCCATATCCATATTATACTTGATCACCTAATTAGGTGATCAAGTATAATATGGATATGGCATATACTTGATCGCTTAGCTAGGATCCATCGAGCTGAAACTAATCTACGGTTTCTTTCATTAAATGATATAATAACTCATCATCATCATCATCATCATATTAATATAAAAACTCTTGCATCATATCATCAAGATCAGTATACTAGCTAGCTAAAAATCATCATAGTCGTCATTATCACTATTTAATCATCATAGTCATTACCGCTATCTAATCACCACCAACACTAGCTTAAAGAAGAAACATTCAGTTATACCAGAAGCAAAAATATCATCGAGTTCAACATGATGGTCATGATATTATAAGCGTTCATAACACCATAAAAGCAAATCACTCTTTGAGATTAAGTTCAGGACGAAGAACACGGACATGAGAGGACAAGTATTAAGAGCATGAACTAGCTAAATCACTCCTGCTGCTCTCTCTCGGGTAAAATAGCATAGAACATGTATAGCTCTCCTGATTCATCATACTGGAGCATGCAAATGAACCTGTCTCCTAATCGTGGGCTGCGCTTCTCGTTGCTGCCCCCTAGTACTTCTCTGTGCATTAACAATTTTCCTCCAATCTTTCACTATTAAGCATTCATCGCTTCTAGAAATCTTGAATGCACTCATGTGCAATGAAGGATATCTTGGTAGTAAGCTAACAAATTGACATGCGACCTTTAGTCTCGATCCACTGAGGCACAACTGTCATCAGGAGTCCCTGTTGAAGAACATCGTATAGTAATTAATATACTTAGCAATGAAAGTTTAGCAAAAAATTATGTATGCAAAAGATGCAATGATGAGGACAAATAGTAAAAATCTTACCATCATTCATAAATAGATGTGACCATAGTTTAATACGATCACTATTGGTCGCACGTTTTGAGTAATAACATTTCTAAGTGCAGGAAGAAAATTTGTTTTGACAGTATGAAGATCCTCTCTACTCTTTCACACATGCTATGCAGGTGAAATGATGATACCATGCCAAGTTTCAACATTTTCAGAGTTCATTTTGTAGTGATTTTCAATTTCACGGTCATTTAGCTCTGATCTAAACAAATCGGTGACTGAAAAACAACAAATGATGTCAGAATGTGTTGGAAATTGATGAAATCGCTTCGAATGCTGCATAATGCCGGCTTAAAAAAAGTCTGGAGTTCAAATAAGTTAAAAAAATGAAGTGCCTGTGTTACAGATGAGTTCTTGTCCGACACCCTGATACTCTGAAAGAGATTGTCCAGTTTGTACACGAAGTACGTCCAGTTTTGAAGTGAGTGGTGGACGGCGGGGGAGGACCGGCGCGGGGGATTGAGGGGGAGACCGAGTGAGTAGAGAGAGTGAGGGCGTAAACATGTAAAATTATACTTAAAAAATACATTGATTATCAATTATCTTTTTGTGTACAATCTGAATTGTCAATATGATTCCTCAACGGTTTAGAAACCAATGAAGACTCATATTGAGACCACAAATTATACACATAGAGTTCAATGAAGACCAAATGCTTGTGATAGTTTGAGAAGTAACATATTTAAGGTAGTAAAAATCTTGCTAGGGGAGCGATGTGGGACTAAAAATAGCCTGCCACAACCTCTTTACTACTGGTTCGTGCCACGAACCGGTACTAAAGATGCTGGGGCCCGGCCAACACCTTTAGTACCGGTTCCGTGCCACGAACCGGTACTAAAGATTCGCAATGAACCAGTACTAAAGATCTCCTCCCGCCAAGCCATTTGAACCGGCACTAATGGACACATTAGTGCCGGCTCAAATGCAAACCGGGACTAATGTGTCTCAGATTTGACCCTTTTTCTACTAGTGACTACTCCCCCGTGGCCCGCTAGTCAGTGGCAAAGCATCCACCATTCCCTCCACTTTCCCAAAAACCCTCCCGGCCGCTCGCCACAGACGACGCCCTTGATGCGGCCGCTGGCCTCGCCTTCGCCCCCTTGATCCAGCAAAGGCAAGCCCCTCGCCACTCGCAAGACCATTGTGCCTCCCAAGAAGAAGCTTACGCCGGAGAAGCGGGTCATGCAGTCACCCAAGAGGAAGGGTCAGAGGCACGCGGTGGATGCAAGGGACGAAGCAGCGGCTGTCGCCACCCTCGTCGTCACCACACAGTAGGAGGACACCAACACCCGCATCGCGGCGGCAATGAGGGAGGCCATGTACTACCTAGGGTTAAACCCTAGATAGCACAGGCTCGTCAACGCCACCATGGCCGCGGCCAGCATCGGCTTGTCCCCGTTTCCTCGGATGGTGCTGCCGGAGTTGTCGGCGCATCAACAACGCACCCGATCTCCGTCTTCCACGTCTACCCGCAAGCCTCCTGGCTCTTCGGGGAATGCTCGCCGGAGGTGAGCGTGGTGGCTCCTTCCACTCCCGCACCCGCGGCCATCGACCTCAACGCCACGCCGGTGGCCAGTGCCTCGTCATCCGAGGGACCAGGAAACGCGCACGGGAGATGCCGGCCGATATGCTCCCCGGCACCCGCTACCTGTTCGATAGAATGCCGACGGCTGCCACCGATGAGACGACCAACCGCTTCACGGAGAGCATCATCTTCGATGGTGGTGCAGCGGCCGCTGGCGGTACCACCACGGCTGGCTACGATCCTGAGGAGACCCAAAGCTAGGACGGCCGAGGGGCGTTCACGCCGGCGACCTATGATCAAGTTTGCATGCACGACGCCTTCATGCAAGATAAGGTGGCCTAGACCTAGACGGCTTCCTGCTGGAGCACGAGTTTCTGAAGGACTACGGGCTCGAGGAAGAAGATGAGTCGGACATTGACGGGGAGCCTTTGTTCGAGACGAGCTCACCAACCAAGCCATCAGGGCAAAGCCGAAGCACAAGAGCAAGCGGATGAAGGCATACACGGCGGCCGAGGACAAGCTCCTTTGTGAGTGTTGGAGGGACATTGCAAGACCCCAAGGTTGGCGCCGAACAAAAGGCATCAACCTTTTGGATTCGTGTCCACCATGAGTACCATGAGCGCAAGAAGTTTTCGCCGTACCAAATGCAAAGCACGCGCGGGTGGGTGTCCATTTCGAAGCGATGGAGGGTGATCCAACAAGAGTGCACCAAGTTTTGTTGAGAGCATCAAGGCATGCCTTGTGAGCGGCATCGGCATGCAAGACATGGTATGCATGCGACCCTCTCCATTTTCATTTTGTTTATGCTTGCATGTCCATTTGCATACCCATTTGCCCATATGCTTGCATGCTATCCATTTGTAGGCGTTCCAAGCTTTGGAGGCTTTCAAGGTCCAACATGACGGCAAGTCATTTAAGCTCTCCCATTGTTGGAGGGTCATCAATGGGGAGGAGAATTTCAAGGAGCAATATGCCGCCCTCATGGCACATGGGGGCAAGCAAGTCATGGAGGAGGTTGGGGAGGGCAAGAAGCCATGATCGTAGGGGAAGACCAACTCCAAGAAGGAGGACAAGTGTGATGCGGCATCCATCACCTTGATCGCAACCATGGAGGGCATGATGACCAAGGAGGACTCAAGGAAGGAGAAGAGCCGGCAAGACAAGGAATAGCAAATGAATGCCTTCATGGAGATCCAAAGAAGGAGGCTTGAGATGGATGCGGAGAAGCAAATGAAGATGGTTGAGATGGAGGCGGAGAAGCAGGCCAAGATGCTAGAGATCGAGTCTACCAATGCCAAGACCAAGGCGAAAGAAGTGGCTCTCGCTAGCATGATGACAGGGGTGGAGATCATGAATGTGGACCTCAACATCGTGTCGTCGAGGAAGAGTCCATGGTTCGAGAAGATGCAGGCTGACATGCTCAAATTCGACGACTAGTGATCTATGGCAGCATGCGCCATCCTTTTTTGCATGTCGGCAAGTGTGCTGACATGACCATGGCCGAGATGGCGTGGTCGAACTCCCGACCTTTTTTGTGTGCTGGCATGTGTGCCGGCTGTTGACTAGCACCAGCAGAACTGTGTGATGGTCTTTTTTAGGCTGACATTGTATGCTGGCATGAACTTTCGGTGGTGGCATGGCTGTTGGCAATGATCTATGGCCGCAGGCCTTTTAAATTTATAGGCAGACATGAAATGGGTCTCTTGCATTGGGCACACGGCCGACCCAAAAGAAAACGGAATGGATACCGAGCGGGCGGCCTACCCAAATGAACAAAAAGCGGACAAAAGTGTCATCTTTGGGTTGGCGCGTTGGAGTTGCTCTTTTATATGATTCTGAAAAATTAATTAACATTACTATAATAGAATGACAGGCACTCACATACATAGACAGAAAAGTAACATGCATTGGATGTTGTTTCTTCTATATTAACATAGTTGTAGACCGAATGCATCAAGCCTTTTTTGCATTAAAAACTGAGTCCCAGGATGCACGCCTCGCACATAGTATTTGCAGCCGAAATTCCAAAAACTTTGGTAGCACAAACCAAGATGGGCTAGTGATCGACGTTTGTAGATTCGTTCCAATAACGAATAGCTAAGGGTCTGTTTGGCTCATATGAATTTCAGAGGAAACTTTGGAGGGTATAGTTTCACAGGATTTTTCACCTTACCTGCGTTCGGAGTAAAGGAATGGTGAACAGTAAAACATCGAAAACTTCTCACATTCCTACAGATTTCACGGGATTTGCAACATCTACTCAGAACCATTTTTTCGCTCATGCCTGAGGTGATGCACGGAAAGGGAGCATGCAACGAATTAAAAAATTGGAACATGCCTGTCGGTGTCAAAACCGGCGGATCTCGGGTAGGGGGTCCCGAACTGTGCGTCTAGGCGGATGGTAACACGAGACAAGGGACACGATGTTTTACCCAGGTTTGGGCCCTCTTGATGGAGGTAAAACCCTACGTCCTGCTTGATTGATATTGATGATGTGGGTATTACAAGAGTAGATCTACCACGAGATCAAGGAGGCTAAACTCTAGAAGCTAGCCTATGGTATGATTGTTGTTATTGTTGTTGTGTCCTACGGACTAAACCATCTGGTTTATATAGACACCGGAGAGGGCTAGGGTTACACAGAGTCGGTTACAATGGTAGGAGATCTACATATCCGTATCGCCAAGCTTGCCTTCCACGCCAAGGAAAGTCCCATCCGGACACGGGACAAAGTCTTCAATCTTGTATCTTCATAGTCTTGGAGTCCGGCCGATGATGATAGTTCGGCTATCTGGACACCCCCTAGTCCAGGACTCCCTCAGTAGCCCCCGAACCCGACTTCAATGACGAAGAGTCCGGCGCGCATATTGTCTTCGGCGTTGCAAGGTGGGTTCTCCTTCAAATTCCATGTGCCTGCTGAATAGTGTCCGGCTTCCTTATAAATGTTGCGCTCCTTGGCTTCCACGTCCAATAATGGCCTTCTTCCACGTGTCATATGAATGCGAAAAGCTAGGGTATTTTTGCGTTTTACCCCCTAGCCGTGTGAATAAGCCGCCTATAAGAGAGGCGAGGATCTAGATCCAAATCACACCATCCTCCTTCCGCAAGTACTCATCGAAGCGCCTCTGACAAAAACCCATTCCATCATGGGTAGTCGACGCGGCTCCTCCTCTCGCGCTCCCAGCCCTCGGCCAGGAGATTGGGGGAGATGTTCAGTTCCACACAGCGAGCTAGTGACGCTCCAAACCGAGGGATATCTTCCCCCATCCTTCATGGTTCCGGTTCAAGCCGGACTGGCCACCTACAGGGGTGGAAAGCAGGCAGAGAGCATCCCCAATCCCTCCAAAGGAGAGCGGGTAAGCTTCGTCCCTTATCTAATAAGGGGACTCGGATTTCCCATACATCCGTTTCTCCAGGGGATCCTGGAGTTCTACGGACTCCAGCTTCATCACCTTACACCTGCCTCTATTTTACACATCGCGGGCTTCGTAGCACTTTGCGAGCTGTTCTTGGGCATCGAGCCCCATTTTGCATTGTGGAAGAGATTGTTTTGCCTCGTACCCCGTTCTCATGAATGGTCGATATATCAAGTAGGCGGAGCCGAAATATGGCGCATCGCCGGGACCGGATATCTATCCGGAACCCCGAAGAAGGCGTCCGAAGACTGGCCTTCGGAATGGTTTTATATGGAGGAGGCCCCTCTGCCAGATCCAGTTCGGATCGGCCTCCCAGAGTTCAGCAACGCTCCCTTGAAGAAACGCCTGAGTTGGCGCCCGTGGAGCCCTCAACGGGAAGATGATGGGAGCGTCCAATATCTGATGGGCCAGATAAGGTTACTGGCCCACTCTGGATTGACCATGATTGGAGTCATGGCCACGTGCATTATGCGAGGGGTGCAGCCGCTCCAATATAGGGGCCACCCCATGTGGGATTTCAACGGGGAGGATGACGCCACCCGTCATGGCCGCAAGGGGCCGAGATCGGCTGCCGATCTGGTGAAGATCCTGTCCGGCTTGTACAAGGGGGAGAAGGAGGACTTCCTCCGCACGAGTCCATTGAATGGATTCTCCATGAATAACCGTCGGAGCTGGGTAAGCGGACGTTTATCTGTCCGATCCATATTCCCATAGTCAAGTGTCTCACTTTGTGATTCTGACGCAGGAGCTGCGCCGGGACGTGGAGGGCATACAAAGCCTGACTCCACAGCCCGAGGATCCAGGACGATCCCTTGATCCGGCCTCCGAAGAGGATCCGGACATAAAGGTGGAGCTGATTGACGGGGTGTTCCACCAACTTAGCGTGGACAATGCTCTAGTCGCCATTACGGCTGACTACCCCGGTTTATCTCCGGCTTCCCAGGTGACTACGACCGGAGTCCTGACACCATTATTTGATCCATGCTCATTTCTGACCATCGTATACCAATGGTGCATCGCAGGAGGCGCCTTTAAGGCGGGAAGCCGAACCCGCGGAGGCTGACCAACGAGGGTCAGTTCGGCCCAGTAGGCGGAAGAGTGTGGCGTGAATCGGAACGTCGCCGCAACGGTACGGCGCGCCGCTGTTTTTAAGGGAAAGATCCCTAGGAGGTATATTGACGCTCATGATTTTCCTGGGAGGAAGAGCGCTCGCCGGACAGTGTCCGGAGAGGTTGCCAATCAAGCCTCCGCCAGCCATGCTCCAACGCGTGGTCTGGAAGGGGAGGCAAACACAAGGCATGAGTCAGATGCTCCTCCAACGAAGGATACCGACAGGCTGTCCGCCACCAGGTCTGAGGTGGAGAGCGCCATGAATCATAGGCGCCGCCGGATGGTTCTTCGTGACGCGTGTTTCTCTCCGGAGGCACTGAATGCCTTTAATGCGGGAGACGCGCACCTCTGTGCCACTCGAGATGGTCTAACCAGAGCCACGGAGCAGTATGTGAAAGACATACTGGTGAGGAATTTTAATAGTTATATATGCCAGTAGCCGCCGAGACTTAAAATAGTTAGAATAACTGATTTAAGGATCATGTGTTTATGTAGGATCTTACGGAGAAGAATACCTGTCTGTCCCAGGAGCTTCGAGAGTGCAAGGCCCAACTTGAGGCCGCACTAGCCGCCGCAGGGGGAGCCACAGAGACCCCCTCTTGTAATACATACTTCGAAAAGATAAGTAGTTTATGAAGTGCGGCGTGTGCGTAAATCTGACAATTAAATTGCAGAGGGTGCTGGACTGGAACCGGACAAGCAACATCTGCTACGCCAGCTGAAGGCCGGCGAGAAGGTGCTTATGAGGGTGCAGCAGGAGAGGAACAAACTCCAAGATGCCAACACCCAGCTGGGCGAAGAACTAAAAGATGTTCGGGTCCAGCTGTCTGAATCCGTAAAGGAGAATCGGCGGCTTTGTCGCGGCATTTACAGTAAGTGCTTGAGCAAACTCTTTTGAAAAGAAGAGTTCGGCAAGGAAGTCGATTTATAGAAATGTGTCTGTAGGTGTGCTCACAGGTCGTCCGACGGAGGAAATGCTTGCTTCCATGGGTGACCTTCTTACCGAGCTGCTGCAACTACACGAACGTATTCGGACAGGCGATGAGCGGTGTCGTCCAGGCCTTATGGCCGTCCGTCTCCCTACCCGAGGGTCTTGGAGGGCTTGCTGACAAGCTTCAGGGAGTACGGCAGTGCTTCCATCTGTGGAAGATATCGGCCTGCCGTCAAGGCGCCAGAGATGCTTAGGCCATGGTGAAGACGCGGTACACGAAGGCTGATCCAAACCACATGGCCAAGGTCGGACCTGTGGGGCCCGATGGGAAGGAGATCCCTGTGAGCTTAATGTATGGCCAAGTAGAGTTGGCCGCGAAATATTCCCAACGGGACTGTAAACTAGACAGCCTGTTAGATGGGATTTAAGAGGAGTTCAATCAGCCAATTTGACGATGTAATTTTAAAATGACATGTAAAATGCCTTCTAGCCGGATTGTAGATCGTTTGTCCTTGCAGACCTTTTCGCTTCAACCTCGGAATCCAACAGTCCGGAGTGTGTACGAATACCCTAGCGGTTATAAAAACCGGGGCATGCATGGAGACCAGGCGTAGGGGTCATTAGTGCTTTATCAGACAAGTGCCCAACTAGTTATGTTATATTACATGGTTAGTAAGAAACATCTTCCAGGGAGAATAGTTCCGTTAGGGGTTCCTTTCCCTGGGAGGCATGCCCTAAGGTGCATGTCCGTACTGCGAAAAGAGCAGAAAAAGCATCTGGGGGCAGATAAGTTTAAATAAGTAATAAATCATCTTTCAAGTCACCGACCGAATATTCCCTTAAGAACGCTAGCTTTCGGCTTCACCCAGTCTGAGGTACACATCCGGCTGACCCGGCAGTAACAATCACAGAGGTGCTCCCTTTACCTCCTAGCTGAACAATCGGGAACGTAGGGGTAAGCACAGCAGCCAGGCAACCCAGCTTGGCCAAAACTTAAGTTATATCGATGCATATAATGGTGAATAAAAGGTACATGTGGAAGTATGACACATGTGTTGGGCATGAAGGCCGTATAAATAAGCTTATGTTAAAGAAGCCCCCAGGTATAATGAGTGCTAGTAGCACATCAAGTGTGTGAGAACAATGCGCAGATCAGCCCGTCAAAGGATTTTACTAAAAAAAGGGGGAAGAAGGGGGGGGGGACAAGAGACAGTGAAAGTATAAAAGGTGGACGGAGAAGGGAGACGAACTTTGAGTCCGGCGCTAGGCGTAGAATCTTTGGAGACGGGCTGCGTTCCATGGGTTCGGCTCGAGTTAGTTGTCACATGCGTTACGTAGACGGTATGCTCCGCCGGTCAGGACTTGGTCGGTGATGAAGGGACCTTCCCATTTGGGCTTGAGTTTGTCCTTTTTCTTGTCCGGTAGGCATAGAACAAGTTCGCCAACATTGTAAGTTTTGGCCCGTACTTCTCTGCTTTGATATCTTCGAGCCTGCTGTTGGTAGAATGCGGAACGAGCTTTTGCCACGTGCCGCTCCTCCTCTAAGGCGTCCAAACTATCCTGCCGATCCAACTCGGCTTCTCTTTCTTCGTACATGCGCACGCGAGGTGAGTCATGAATTATATCGCAGGGCAAAACTGCCTCTGCGCCGTACACCATAAAAATGGTGTGAATCCGGTAGTGCGATTCGGCGTGGTCCGCAGCCCCCAGAGTACGGAGTCGAGCTCCTCTACCCAGTGCGTGTGAGATTTCGTGAGGGATCGCACTAATCTAGGTTTGATGCCGCTCATGATTAGACCATTTGCTCGTTCGACTTGACCGTTAGTTGGGGGTGATAGACTGAAGCGTAGTCGAGCCTGATGCCCATGTTTTTGCACCAGAGTTTAACCTCGTCGGCCGTGAAATTCGTGCCGTTATCAGTGATGATGCTGTGGGGGAAACCATAATGGTGTACTACCCCGGATATGAAGTCTATCACGGGTCCGAATTCGGCCGTTTTAACTGGCTTGGCCTCTATCCATTTGGTGAATTTGTCCACCATGACCAATAGGTATTTTTGCTTGTGGGTTCCCCCTTTAAGGGGTCCAACCATATCAAGCCCCCAGATCGCGAACGGCCAGGTGATGGGTATAGTTTTGAGGGCGGTGGGTGGCATGTGGCTTTGATTAGCAAAGAGCTGGCAACCGACGCATCGTTGGACTAAGTCCTGAGCACCTGCCCGGGCAGTCGGCCAATAAAATCCTGTACGGAAGGCCTTGCCTACAAGGACCCGGGCTGCGGCGTGGTGCCCACCGAGTCCGGCGTGAATTTCAGCCAGGAGATTTGGCCCTTCCTCTTCGGAGATACACATTTGAAGGACTTCGGTTGTGCTTTTCTTATAAAGTTCTCCCTCATGGACCTTGTAGGCTTTAGATCGCCGAACTATGCAACGGGCCTCATTTTGGTCTTCGGGGAGTTCCTGCCTAGTTAAGTAGGCTAGGAATGGTTCCGTCCACGGGGCGATTGCTGCCATTATTTCGTGGGCTAAGGGTGTTATTTCATTGGCTGAGCCACCGACTGTGTCAGAATGTTCCGTGTTGGGTGGAGCGGTTGGTTCTGGGTTGCTATTTCCGGACTCCTCTTCCCATAGTACGGATGGCTTAAAGAGCCGCTCCAGGAAGATGTTTGGAGGGATGGCGTCGCGTTTTGCACCGATGCGTGCCAACACGTCGGCTGCCTGGTTATTATCCCGGGCTACATGGTGGAATTCGAGTCCTTCGAACCGAGCTAACATTTTTAAGACGGAGTTACTATAGGCTGCCATTTTCGGATCCTTGGCGTCAAAGTCTCCATTTACTTGGGATATTGCGAGGTTTGAGTCCCCGCGCACCTCTAGGTGTTGAATACCATGGAGATTGCCATCCGGAGACCATGTAGAAGGGCCTCGTATTCAGCTGCATTGTTAGGGTCCGTGTACATTATCTGAAGTACGTATTGGACCGTGTCTCCGCTTGGGGACGTTAGTACGATGCCAGCGCCCAAGCCGGCCAACATTTTGGAGCCGTCAAAATGCATGACCAATTGGAGTATGCGCCGTACTCTTTAGGGAGTTCGGCTTCGGTCCATTTGGCGATGAAGTCAGCCATAACTTGCGACTTTATAGCTCACCTTGGTTTGTAGGTTATGTCAAATGGTAAGAGCTCAATGGCCCATTTTGCAATCCTGCCCGTCGCGTCGCGGTTGTTTATAATGTCGTTGAGGGGTAATTTAGAGGCCACTGTTATCGAGCACTCTTGAAAGTAGTGTCGTAGCTTCCGGGATGCCATGAACACCGCGTACGCTATCTTTTGATAATGTGGATACCGGGACTTGCATGGGGTTAAGACAGTGGATACGTAGTACACTGGTTTTTGAAGAGGGAATTTGTGTCCTTCTGTTTCTCGTTCGACGACGAGCGCTGCGCTGACAACTTGATGTGTTGCCGCGATATATAATAACATTGGTTCGCCTAGGTTGGGCGCGGCCAGGACCGGATTTGTTGCTAATATGGCCTTTATTTCTTCGAGTCCGGCCGTGGCAGCATCCGTCCACTCGAAGTGTTCGGTGCGCCGGAGGAGGCGGTAGAGAGGCAATGCCTTTTCTCCCAAACTGGAGATGAAGCGGCTTAGAGCCGCCTCGCATCCAGTCAGTTTTTCTATTTGTTTGAGGTCTTTTGGGATATCTAGTTGTGACAGAGCTCGGATCTTGGCTGGGTTTGCTTCAATTCCTCTACCGGATACAATGAAGCCCAAGAGCTTTCCGACTGGTACGCCGAAAACGCATTTTTCCAGGTTGCGCTTAATCTCATATGCTCGGAGGTTGTCGAATGTGAGCCTCAAATCGTCTACTAGAGTTTCGACGTGTTTGGTCTTAACGACCACATCATCTACGTATGCCTCCACTGTTTGCCGATCTGGGTAGCCAGACATGTCTGAATCATGCACTGATATGTTGCGCCGGCGTTTTTAAGTCCGAAGGGCATTGTGTTGAAGCAGAATGGTCCGTATGGAGTAATGAATGCCGTTGCAGCCTGGTCTATTTCCGCCATCTTGATTTGATGGTGTCCGGAGTATGCGTCGAGGAAACACAATGAATCGTGCCCCGCGGTAGCATCGATGATTTGGTCGATGCGGGGGAGGGGGAAAGGATCCTTTGGACAGGCCTTATTAAGGTCTTTAAAATCCGCACAAAGGCACCAGGATTTGTCCTTTTTTGGTACCATTACCAGGTTTGCTAGCCAGTCCGGATGTTTTATATCTCTGATGAATCCGGCTTCTAATAGTTTGGCTAGCTCCTCTCCCATTGCCTGTCTTTTGGGTTCGGAAAATCGTCGAAGAGCCTGTTTGACTGGCTTGTATCCTTTTAGGATATTTAGGCTGTGCTCTGCCAGCCTGGGTGGGATTCCTGGCATATCTGAAGGGTGCCAGGCAAAAATGTCCCAATTTTCCCGAAGGAATTCTCGTAGTGCGGCTTCTACATCAGGGTTTAATTGTGCCCGAATGGAGGCCGTCTTTGTGGGGTCCGTTGGATGGACCTGGAATTTGACTATTTCGTCTGCTTGTTTAAAAGAGGTGGACTTAGATCTCTTATCGAGTATCACGTCGTCCCTATTCATCGTGGAGCGTAGTGCAGTTAGTTCTTCTACCGCTAGGGCTTCGGATAGTGCCTCTAGGGCTAGTGTGGCTATCTTATTTTCAGCGCGGAGTGCTATGTCCGGATCACTGTCCAGAGTAATGATTCCATTTGGCCCGGGCATTTTGAGCTTCATGTACCCGTAATGGGATACGGCTTGGAAAATTGTGAATGCCTCTCGCCCTAATAGGGCATGATATCCGCTGCTGAACGGGGCCACTTGGAACATGACTTCCTCGGACCTGTAGTTGTCCGGCGAGCCGAACACTACATCTAGTGTGATTTTTCCTGTGCAGCGTACTTCCTGACTAGGGATTATTCCTCTAAAGGTTGTGCTGCTTCGCTCAATACGGCTCCAGTCTATTTCCATTTTTTGGAGGGTTTCCTCGTAGATGAGGTTTAATCCGCTGCCGCCATCCATGAGTACCTTGGTAAGACGAAAGCCGTCCACTATTGGACTGAGGACCAATGCGGCTGGTGCTCGGGCTGTTCGGAATTTAGGTTCGTCGCTGGCATTGAAGGTGATAGCTGTGTCGCTCCATGGATTTGTTGTTGCTACTTGGTAGACTTCGGCGAGGCTGCGGATTGTTCGTTTCCGCATATTATTTGATGCGAAAGTCTCGAAGACTGTTAATACCATACTGTTACTGTTGGGCTGCTTCTTCGGGGCTAGAAGCCCTTCGCCACTTTTGGCCACCTGTCGTAGTATCCAACATGCCCGGAGGCTATGTGTTGGAGTGGCACCTTCTGCATTATGGATCTTGCAGGGTCCGCTGAGCCATCCCTCCAGTACGGTTCCGTACCCTTTAGGGGGTTTTGCTTTTTGGTTTTTGACCCATGTGCTTGAGCATGGTGCAACCTTTTATTCCGGACTAAGGTTGTGTTCAGGGCCGGATTGTCCCAAAATCTAGTTTCGGTTTTCCAGGCACTCTCCATCGCACATTATTTTCGTACTATGGTCGCCAGGTCGGCGAAGCGCGTGACCTCGCGATGACTTATGGCGTTCATGATTCCCTTGTCCATGCAATTATTGCAGAAAATAGAGATTGCGCTTTCCTCATGGCAGTCCTTTATCCTGTCCATAACCAGGAGGAATCTGGCCCAGAATGATGTACTGTTTCATCGGGCTCTTGCCGTATTTGAGATAGATCGCTTGTGTTTGGGTGGGTGGGTGGAACTAAATTCGGAACCCCGCCCAATCTGAGGCTCAAAGGCCAAGGGATTTCCGGATTTGGAAGCTTCGATTGCTGGAGGTCGTCCAATGAATCTAGTCCGCTGCCTGACTTTAGGTTCAGTACTCGATTGACGTTCGTTCCTCCGCGGGAATACGGCATGGAGGGATCGGGAATCCGTACATAACTGGTTTTTAACATAGAGGAAGAGTCGCCGCGTTGTTCTTCTACCACAGCAACATGGTGGGTAGCCTGGGGAGAGTTAATTTCTCTCAGATCGGTTTTAAGCCCAATCCGATCGTAGTCTGTAGCGAATCCCAGGGCGGCGATGCGATCCAAGAGCTCGTTTATGGAAGAGAGCTCCATCGGATCCAGCTGCTCGACGAATTCCGAGTTGATGCGAAGATCGCTTTTGATGACCCGAGAGGTCATCGTCGAAGCGGTGGCCGAACAGGCGGTCATAAGAAAACCACCTAGCCGGATAGCTTGACCGGCGACCAAAGCTCCTTTGGCAATGGTACCATCTTTAAAGACGGGAGGAGGCATCCTTCCTGATTGCGACGACACAGAGGAACTCTCAATGAAAGCACCAATGTCGGTGTCAAAACCGGCGGATCTCGGGTAGGGGGTCCCGAACTGTGCATCTAGGCGGATGGTAACAGGAGACAAGGGACACGATGTTTTACCCAGGTTCGGGCCCTCTTGATGGAGGTAAAACCCTACGTCCTGCTTGATTGTTATTGATGATGTGGGTACTACAAGAGTAGATCTACCACGAGATCAAGGAGGCTAAACCCTAGAAGCTAGCCTATGGTATGATTGTTGTTATTGTTGTTGTGTCCTACGGACTAAACCATCCGGTTTATATAGACACCGGAGAGGGCTAGGGTTACACAGAGTCGGTTACAATGGTAGGAGATCTACATATCCGTATCGCCAAGCTTGCCTTCCACGCCAAGGGAAGTCCCATCCGGACACGGGACGAAGTCTTCAATCTTGTATCTTCATAGTCTTGGAGTCCGACCGATGATGATAGTTCGGCTATCCGGACACCCCCTAGTCCAGGACTCCCTCAATGCCCATGGGCTGAGAGAGAGAGAGAGAGAGAGAGAGAGAGAGTACACCGCCTAATAAAAAAATTGAGGAAAGCTGAATTGGTCCAACGATTCCTCTAGCACATTAATGCTGCTCCGAACGCCTGGTCGTAAGCTTCCATCTGGTTCCTTTTTTCCTCTGTTTTGTAGCTGCAATCATCTTCTATTCCTATTATTGATTTCAATCCTAAGTTTTGGATACCTCCACGCCGAACGCAACCTAAAACTTTTCTTCTGATTCAATATTTGTGACATCTTTAGTTTCTAGTATCATCCGAAGAATGGGTAAGTGTAGGTGACAATTCTTCACTTAGGATCTGTTCGGCTCATAGGAATCCAGAGGAAACTTTGGAGGTTCCACAGGATTTTTCACCTTAGCTACGTTTGGATTAAAGGAATGGTGAACAGTAAAACATAAAAAACTTCTCACATTCCTACAGATTTCACAGGATTTGCATTATCTACTTGTTGGGGAATGCGGTAATTTCAAACAATTTCCTACGATCACGCAAGACCTATCTAGGTGATGCATAGCAACAAGAGGGGAGAGTGTGTCCACGTACCCTCGTAGACCGGAACCGGAAGCATTTAGTTAACACGGTTGATGTAGTCGAACATCTTCCTGATCCAAGCACCGAGCGTACGGCACCTCCGCGTTCAGCACACGTTCAGCTCGGTGACGTCCCTCGTACTATCGATCCAGTTGAGGCCAAGGGAGAGCTTCATCAGCACAACGGCGTGGTGACGGTGATGATGAAGTTACCGGGGCAGGGCTTCACCAAAGCACTACGACGATATGAGCGAGGTGTGTAACTGTGGAGGGGGGCACCGCACACGGCTAAAACAATGGTCAACTTGTGTGTTCTATGGTCCCCCTTGCCCACGTATACAAAGGAGCAAGGGGGAGGCCGGCCGGCCCTCTAGGGCGCGCCAAGAGGGGAGGAATCCTCCTCCTAGTAGGAGTAGGACTCCCTCCTTTCCTAGTCCTACTAGGAGAAGAAGGAAGGAGGGGGAGGAGAAGGAATGAGGGGGCGCCGCACCCCCTAGTCCAATTCAGACTAGGCCCATGGGGGGCGCGGCCATCCCCTGGCTGCCCCTCTCTCTCTCTCCCTTAGGTCAAATAAGTCCCGTTACTTCTCCGGTGGTTCCGATAACCCTTCCGGCACTCCGGTTATATCCGAAATTTCTCCGGAACACTTCCGATGTCCGAATATAGTCGTACAATATATCAATCTTTATGTCTCGACCATTTTGAGACTCCTCGTTATGTCCGTGATCACATCCGGGACTCTGAACAATCTTCGGTACATCATATCACATAAACTCATAATACTAACCGTCATCGAACGTTAAGCGTGCGGACCCTATGGGTTCGAGAACTATGTAGACATGACCGAGACACGTCTCCGGTCAATAACCAATAGCGGAACCTAGATGCTCATATTGGTTCCTACATATTGTACGAAGATCTTTATCGGTCAAACCGCATAACAACATACGTTGTTCCCTTTGTCATCGTTGTGTTACTTGCCCGAGATGCGATCGTCGGTATCTCAATACCTAGTTCAATCTCGTTACCGACAAGACTCTTTACTCGTTCCATAATACTTCATCCCGCAACTAACTTATTGGTCATAATGCTTGCAAGGCTTATAGTTATGAGTATTACCGAGAGGGCCCAAAGATACCTCTCCAAAACACGGAGTGACAAATCCTAATATCGATCTATGCCAACCCAACAAACACGTTCGGAGACACCTGTAGAGCACCTTTATAATCATCCATTTACGTTGTGACGTTTGGTAGCACACAAAGTGTTCCTCCGGCATTCGGGAGTTGCACAATCTCATAGTCTGAGGAACTTATATAAGTCATGAAGAAAGCAGTAGCAATGAAACTAACACGATCATAATGCTAAGCTAACAGATGGGTCATGTCCATCACATCATTCTCCTAATGATGTGATCCCGTTCATCAAATGACAACACATGTCTATGGTTAGGAAACGTAACCATCTTTGATTAACGAACTAGTCAAGCAGAGGCATACTAGGGACTATATGTTTTATCTATGTATTCACACATGTACTAAGTTTCTGGTTAATACAATTCCATCATGAATAATAAACATTTATCATGAATTAAGGAAATAAATAATAACTTTATTATTGTCTCTAGGGCATATTTCCTTCAGTCTCCCAGTTGCACTAGAATCAATAATCTAGATTACATAGTAATGATTCTAACACCCATGGAGCTTTGGTGCTGATCATGTTTTGCTCGTGGAAGAGGCTTAGTCAACAGGTCTGCAACATTCAGATCCGTGTGTATCTTGCAAATCTCTATGTCCCCTTCTAACACTTCATGACGGATGGAATTGAATCATCTCTTGATGTGCTTGGTTCTCTTGTGAAATCTGGATTCCTTGGACCCGATGCACTAGGTATGACACCTAGATCGGATATGAACTCCTTCATCCAAACTCCTTCATTTGCCGCTTCTGAAGCAGCAATGTACTCCGCTTCATACATAGATCCCTCCACGACGCTCTGCTTGGAACTGCACCAACTGACAGCTCCTCCATTCAATAAAAATACGTATCTGGTTTGTGACTTAGAGTCATCCGGATCAATGTCAAAGCTTGCATCGACGTAACCGTTTACGATGAGCTCTTTTTCACCTCCATAAACAAGAAACATATCCTTAGTCCTTTTCAGGTATTTCAGGATGTTCTTGACCGCTTTCCAGTGCTCCACTCCGGGATTACTTTGGTACCTCCCTGCTATGCTTATAGAAAGACATATATCAGGTCTGGTACACAACATTGCATACATGATAGAACCTATGGCTGAAGCATAGGGAATGACTTTCATTTTCTCTCTATCTTCTGTAGTGGTCGGGTATCGAGTCTTACTCAACTTCACACCTTGTAACACATGCAAGAACCCTTTCTTTACGTGATCCATTTTGAACTTCTTCAAAACTTTATCAAGGTATATGCTTTGTGAAAGTCCAATTAAGCGTCTTGATATATCTCTATAGATCTTGATGCCCAATATGTAAGAAGCTTCTCTGAGGTCTTTCATAAAAGACTCTTATTCAGGTATCCCTTTATGCTATCCAAAAATTCTATATAATTTCCAATCAACAATATGTCATCTACATATATATAAGATTAGAAATGCTACAGAGCTCCCACTCACGTTCTTGTAAATACATGCTTATCCAAAAGTCTGTATAAAACCATATGCTTTGATCATACTATCAATACATTTATTCCAACTCCGAGAGGCTTGCACCAGTCCATAAATGGATCGCTGGAACTTGCACACCTTGTTAGCACCCTTTGGATCGACAAAACCTTCTGGGTGCATCATATACAACTCTTCTTCCAGAAATCCATTTATGAATGTAGTTTTGACATCCATTTGCCAAATTTCATAATCATAAAATTCAGCAATTGCTAACATTATTCGGACAGACTTAAGCATCGCTATGGGTGAGAAAGTCTCATCGTATTCAACTCCTTGAACTTGTCGAAAAACCTTTCACAACAAGTCGAGCTTTGTAAACAGTAACATTACCGTCTGCGTCGGTCTTCTTCTTAAAGATCCATTTATTTTCTATGGCTTGCTGTTCATCGGGCAAGTCCACCAAAGTCCACACTTTGTTCTCATACATGGATCCCATCTCAGCTTTCATGGCCTCAAGCCATTTCGCGGAATCTGGACTCAACATCGCTTCCTCATAGTTCGTAGGTTCATCATGGTCTAGTAACATGACTTCCAGAACAGGATTACCATACCACTCTGGTGCGGATCTTACTCTGAAAGACCTATGAGGTTCGGTAGTAACTTGATCTGAAGCTTCATGATCATCATCATTAGCTTCCTCACTAATTTGTGTAGGAATCACTGGAACTAATTTTTGTGATGAACTACTTTCCAATAAGGGAGAAGGTACAGTTACCTCATGAAGTTCTACTTTCCTCCCACTCACTTCTTTTTGAGAGAAACTCCTTCTCTAGAAATGATCCATTCTTATCAACAAAGATTTTGCCTTTGGATCTGTGATAGAAGGTGTACCCAACAGTTTCCTTTGGGTATCCTATGAAGACGCACTTCTCCGATTTGGGTTCGAGCTTATCAGGTTGAAGCTTTTTCACATAAGCATCGCAGCCCCAAACTTTAAGAAACGGCAACTTTAGTTTCTTGCCAAACCACAATTCATAAGGCATTGTCTCCATGGATTTTGATGGTGCCCTATTTAAAGTGAATGCAGCCGTCTCTAAAGCATAACCCCAAAACAATAGCGGTAAATCCTAAGAGACATCATAGATCGCACCATATCTAATAAAGTATAGTTACGACGTTCAGACACACCATTTCGCTATGGTGTTCCAGGTGGCGGTAATTGTGAAACTATGCCATGTTGTTTCAAATGGAGACCAAACTCATAACTCAAATATTCTCCTCCATGATCAGATCATAGAAACTTTATTTTCTTGTTACGATGATTTTCCACTTCACTCTGAAATTCTTTGAACTTTTCAAATGTTTCAGACTTATGCTTCATTAAGTAGATATAACCATATATGCTCAAATCATCTGTGAAGGTAAGAAAATAACGATACCCACCACGAGCATCAATACTCGTTGGACCGCATACATCAGTATGTATTATTTCCAACAAGTCAGTAGCCCGTTCCATTGTTTCGGAGAACTGAGTTTTAGTCATCTTTCCCATAAGGTACGATTCGCAAGCATGAAGTGATACATAATCAAGTGATTCCAAAAGTCCATCAGCATGGAGTTTCTTCATGTGCTTTATATCGATATGACCCAATCAGCATTGCCACAAATAAGTTGCACTATCATTATTAAACTTCAATCTTTTGGCTTCAACACTATGAATATGTGTATCACTACTATCGAGATTTAATAGGAATAGACCACTCAGTAGGGGTGCATGACCATAAAAGATATTAGTCATATAAATAGAACAGCCATTATTCTCTGATTTAAATGAATAACCATCTCGCATCAAACAAGATCCAGATATAATGTTCATGCTCAACGCTGGCACCAAATAACAATTATTCAGGTCTAAAACTAATCCCCATGGTAGATGTAGAGGTAGCGTGCCGACCGCGATCACATCGACTTTGGAACCATTTCCCACGCACATCACCACCTCGTCCTTAGCCAATCTTCGCTTAATCCATAGCCCCTGTTTCGAGTTGCAAATATGAGCAACAGAACCAGTATCAAATACCCAGGTGCTACTGCAAGCATTAGTTAAGTACACATCAATAACATGTATATCAAATATACCTTTCACTTTGCCATCCTTCTTATCCGCCAAATACTTGGGGCAGTTCCGCTTCCAGTGACCAGTCCCTTTGTAGTAGAAGCACTCAGTTTCAGGCTTAGGTCCAGACTTGGGTTTGTTCTCTTGAGCAGCAACCTTTTTTGCCGTTCTTCTTGAAGTTCCATTTCTTCCCTTTGCCCTTTTTCTTGAAACTAGTGGTCTTATTGACCATCAACACTTGATGCTCCTTTTTGATTTCTACCTCCACGGCCTTTAGCAATGCGAAGAGCTCAGGAATAGTCTTGTTCATCCCTTGCATATTATAGTTCATCACGAAGCCTTTATAGCTTGGTGGCAGTGATTGAAGAACTCTGTCAATGACACAATCAACTGGAAGATCAACTCCTAGCTGAGTCAAGTGATTATGATACCCAGACATTTTTGAGTATGTGTTCACTGACAGAACTATTCTCCTCCATTTTATAGCTGTAGAACTTGTTGGAGACTTCATATCTCTCAACTCGAGCATTTGCTTGAAATATTAACTTCAACTCTTGGAACATCTCATATGCTCCAGGACGTTCAAAACGTCTTTGACGTCCCGACTCTAAGCCGTAAAGCATGGCACACTGAACTATCGAGTAGTCATCAGCTTTGCTCTGCCAGACGTTCTTAACGTCATCAGTAGCATCTACAGCAGGCCTGGCACCTAGCGGTGCTTCACGGACGTAATTCTTCTGTGCAAAAATGAGGATAATCCTCAAGTTACTGTCCCAGTCCGTGTAGTTGCTGCCATCATCTTTCAACTTAGCTTTCTCTAGAACGCATTAAAATTCAAAGGAACGGTAGCACGGGCCATTGATCTACAACAAGATAGACATACAAAATACTATCAGGTACTGTGCTCATGATAAACTAAAGTTCAATTAATCATATTACTTAAGAACTCCCACTTAGATAGACATCCCTCTAACCATCTAAGTGATCACGTGATCCAAATCAACAAAATCATGTCCGATCATCATGTGAGATGGAGTAGTTTTCAATGGTGAACATCACTATGTTGATCATATCTACTATATGATTCATGCTCGACCTTTCGGTCTTAGTGTTCTGAGGCCGTATCTGCATATGCTAGGCTCGTCAAGTTTAACCCGAGTATTCTGCGTGTGCAAAACTAGCTTGCACCCATTGTATGTGAACGTAGAGCTTATCACACCGATCATCAGGTGGTGTCTCGGCACGATGAACTATAGCAACGGTACATACTCAGGGAGAACACTTGTACCTTGAAATTTAGTAAGGGATCATCTTATAATGCTACCGACGTTCTAAGAAAAATAAGATGCATAAAGGATAAACATCACATGCAATCAAAATATGTGACATGATATGGCCATCATCATCTTGTGCTCATGATCTCCATCACCGAAGCATCGTCATGATCTCCAACGTCACCAGCACGACACCTTGATCTCCATCGTAGCATCGTTGTCGTCTCGCCACCTATTGTTACTACGACTATCGCTACCGCTTAGTGATAAAGTAAAACAATTACATGGCGATTGCATTGCATACATTAAAGCGACAACCATATAGCTCCTCCCAGTTGCCGATAACTTTGTTACAAAACATGATCATCTCATACAACACTTTATATCACTTCATGCCTTACCATATCACATCACAGCAAGCCCTGCAAAAACAAGTTAGACGTCCTCTACTTTGTTGTTGCAAGTTTTACGTGGCTGCTACGGGTTTCTAGCAAGAACCGTTCTTACCTACGCATCAAAACCACAACGATTTTTCGTCAAGTGTGATGTTTTAACCTTCAACAAGGACCGGGCGTAGCCACACTCGATTTAACTAAAGTTAAAGAAACAGACACTCACCAGCCACCTATGTGCGAAGCACATTGGTAGAACCAGTCTCGCGTAAGCGTACGCATTTGGTCTGAGCCGCTTCATCCAACAATATCGCCGAATCAAAGTATGAGATGTTGGTAAGCAGTATGACTTTTATCGCCCACATCTCTTTGTGTTCTACTCATGCATATAACATCTACGCATAGACCTGGCTCGGATGCCACTGTTGGGGAACGCGGTAATTTCAAAAAAAAATCCTACGATCACGCAAGATCTATCTTGGTGATGCATAGCAACGAGAGGGGAGAGTGTGTCCACGTACCCTCGTAGACCGAAAGCGGAAGCGTTTAGTTAACGCGGTTGATGTAGTCGAATGTATTTGCGATCCAACTGATCCAAGCACCGAACATACGACACCTCCACGTTCAGCACGCGTTCAGCTCGGTGATGTCCCTTGTACTCTTGATCCAGTTGAGGCCGAGGGAGAGTTTCGTCAGAACGAAGGCATGGTGACGGTGATGATGAAGTTACTGGCACAGGGCTTCGCCTAAGCACTACGACGATATGACCGAGGTGTGTAACTATGGAGGGGGCACCGTACATGGCTAAAACAATTGTCAACTTGTGTGTTCTAGGGTGCCCCCTTGCCCCCTTATATAAAGGAGCAAGGGGGAGGCCGGCCGGCCCTCTAGGGCGCGCCAAGGGGGGAGGAATCCTCCTCCTAGTAGGAGTAGGACTCCCCTTTCCTAGTCCTACTAGGAGAAGAAGGAAGGAGGGGGAGGAGAAGGAAGGAGGGGGCGCCGCCCTTCCCCCTAGTCCAATTCGGATTAGGCCCATGGGGGGTGGGGCCAGCCCCTGGCCGCCCCTCTCTCTCTCCCTTAGGCCCAATAAGGCCCATTACTTCTTCGATGGTTCTTGTCGGTGTCAAAACCGGTGGATCTCGGGTAGGGGGTCCCAAACTGTGCGTCTAGGCGGATGGTAACAGGAGACGAGGGACACGATGTTTTTACCCAGGTTCGGGCCCTCTTGATGGAGGTAAAACCCTACGTCCCGCTTGATTAATATTGATGATGTGGGTTACAAGAGTAGATCTACCACGAGATCAAGGAGGCTAAACCCTAGAAGCTAGCCTATGGTATGATTGTTGTTCGTCCTATGGACTAAAGCCATCTGGTTTATATAGACACCGAAGAGGGCTAGGGTTACACAGAGTCGGTTACAAAGGTAGGAGATCTACATATCCATATCGCCAAGCTTGCCTTCCACGCCAAGGAAAGTCCCATCCAGACACGGGACGGAGTCTTCAATCTTGTATCTTCATAGTCTTGGAATCCGGCCGATGATGGTAGTTCGGCTATCCGGACACCCCCTAGTCCGGGACTCCCTCAGTAGCCCCCGAACCAGGCTTCAATAACGACGAATTCGGCATGTATGTTGTCTTCGACGGTTGCAAGGCGGGTTCTCCTTCATGCTCCATGTGTTTGCCGGATAGTGTCCGGTTTCTTCATAAATGCTGCGCTCCTTGGCTTCCGCGTCCAATAATGGTCTTCTTCCACGCGTCGCACGAATGCGAAAAGCCAGGGTATTTTTATGTTTTACCCCATAGTTGCACAAATAAGCTGCCTATAAGAGAGTCGAGGATCCAGATCCAAATCACATCATCCTCCTTCGGTAAGCACTCATTGAGGCGCATCTGACACCAAACCCATTCCAACATGGACAGTCGACGCGGCTCCTCTTCTCGCGCTCCCAGCCCTAAGCCAGGAGATTGGAGGAGATGCTCAGTCCCGCACAGCGAGTTAGTGACGCTCCAAGCAGAGGGATATCTCCCCCCGACCTTCATGGTTCCTGTTCGAGCCGGACTGGCCACCTACTAAGGTGGGAAGCAGGCGGAGAGCGCCCCCAATCCCTCCAAAGGAGAGCGGGTGTGCTTCGTCTCCTACTTAATAAGGGGACTCGGATTTCCTATACATCCGTTTCTCCGGGGGCTCCTGGAGTTCTACGGACTCCAACTTCATCACCTTACACCTGCCTCCATTTTGCACATCGCGGGCTTCGTAGCTCTGTGTGAGCTGTTCTTGGGCATTGAGCCCCATTTTGCGCTGTGGAAGAGGCTGTTTTGCCTCGTACCCTGCTCTTACGAGGGGTCGATATATCAAGTGGGCGGAGCCGAAATATGGCGCATCGCCGGGACCAGATACCTGTCCGGGAACCCGAAGAAGACGTCCGAAGATTGGCCTTCGGAGTGGTTCTACATGGAGGACGCTCCGCTGCCGGATCCAGTTCGGGTCGGCCTTCCGGAGTTCAGCAACACTCCCCTGAAGAAATGCCTAAGTTGGCGCCTGCGGAGCCCTTGACGAGAAGATGATAGTAGCGTCCATTACTTGATGAGCCGGATACGGCTGCTAGCCCATTCTGGATTAACCATGGTCGAAATCATGGCCACATGCATTATGCGTGGGGTGCAGCCACTCCAATATAGGGGCCACCCCATGTGGGACTTCAACGGAGACGACGACGCCACCCGTCACGGCCGCAAGGGACCTGGCTCGGCCGACGATCTGGTGAAGATCCTGTCCAGCTTGTACAAGGGGGAGAAGGAGGACTTCCTTCGCACGAATCCCCTAAACGGATTTTCCATGAACAACCCTCGGAGCTGGGTAAGCGGATGCATGCATATCTGAACCGTGCCTTTAAAGGCAATTGTCTTCTTCTATGATTTTGACACAGGAACTGCGTCGGGACGTGGAGGGCATAAAAAGCCCAGCCCCACAACCCGAAGAACCAGAAAGGTCCCTAGATCCGGCCTCCGAAGAGGATCCGGACTTAGCGGTGGAACTGATCGACGGGGTGTACCACCAGCTCAGCATAGATAATGCTTTAGTCGCCATTATGGCTGACTATCCCGGTTTGTGTCCGACTTCCCCGGTGAGTACGACCGAAGTCCTGGCGCCATTACTTCTTTAATGCTTAGTTCTGACCACCGTGCACCAATGGTGTTCGACAGGAAGCGCCTTTACGGCAGCAAGTTGAGCCCGCGGCGACCGACCAACAAGGGTCAGTCCGGCCCAGCAGGCGGAAGAGGAGTGGGACGCGAACTGAAACGTCGCCGCAACGGTACGAAGCACCGCTATTTTTTAAGGGAAGGATTCCCAGGAGGTATATTAATGCTCATAACTTTTCTAGAAAGAGCGCTCGCCGGACAGTGTCCGGAGAGGTTGCCAATCAAGCCTCCTCCAGCCATGCTCCAACGCATGGCCCGGACGGGGAGGCGAATACAAGGCATTAGTCGGACGCTCCTCTGACGGAGGATGCCGAAAGGCTGTCCGCCACCCGGTCTGAGGTGGAGAGCGCCATGAATCACAGGCGTCGCCGGACAGTTCTTCGTGACGCGTGTTTCTCCCGGAGGCGTTAAATGCCTTTGATGCGGGAAACGCGCACCTCCGTGCTGCTCAAGATGGGTTAACCAGAGCCACGGAGCAGTATGTGAAAGACATACGTGTAAGTAATTTTAATAGTTATATATGCCAGTAGCCCCCGAGACTTAAAATGGTTAAAATAACTGATTTAAGGATCAATTTTTATGCAGGATCTTACAGACAAGAATACCCATCTGTCCCAGGAGCTCCAAGAGTGCAAGGCCCAACTTGAGGCCACACTGGCCGCCACAGGGGGAGCCACAGAGACCCCCGCTGGTAAGACGTACTTTGAAAAGATAATTACTTAACAAAGTGCGGCATGAATCTGACAATAATATTGCAGAGGGCGCCGGACTAGATCCGGACAAGCAACAGCTACTGCGTCAGCTAAAGGCTGGCGAGAGGGTGCTTATGAAGGTGCAGCAGGAGAGAAACAAGCTCCAAGATGCCCACACCCAGCTAGGAGAAGAGCTGAAAGGTGTTCGGGCCCAGCTGTCTGGCTCCTTGAAGGAGAATCAGCGACTTCGTCGCGGCATTTATAGTAAGTGCTTGAGCAAATTCCTTTGAAAAGAAGAATTCGGCGAGGAAGTTGTTTGACAGAAATATCTCTTTAGGTGTGCTCATAGGTCGCCCTGCGGAGGAAATGCCTGGGTCAACAGGTGACCAACTTCCCGAGCTGGTGCAATTGTTCGAACGCGTTCGGCAGGTGATGAGTGGCGTCGTTCAGGCTTTATGGCCATCCGTCTCCCTACCCGAGGGCCTTGGTGAGCTTGCTGAGAAGCTCCAGGGAGCACGGTGACGCCTCCGTTTGTGGAAGATATCGGCCTACCGTCAGGGTGCCAGGGAGGCCTGGGCCATGGTGAAGACGCGCTACCTGAAGGCTGACCCAAACCACATGGCCGAGGTCGGACCTGCGGGGCCTGATGGGAAGGAGATCCCTGTGAGCTTTATGTATGGCCAAGTAGAACTGGCCGCGAAATATTCCCAACAGGACTGTAAATTAGACAGCCTGTTAGATGGGATTGAGGAGGAGTACAATCAGTCGGTTTGACGATGTAATTTGAAATGACATGTAAGATGCCTGCTAGCCGGATCATAGATCGTTTGTCTTTGCAGACCGTTTCACTTCAACCTCGAGACCCAACAGTCCGGAGTGTGTCCGAATACCCCTACGGTTATAAAAGAACCGGGGCATGCATGGAGACAAGGCGTCGGGGTCATAATTGCTTTATCAGACAAGTGCCCAACTAGTTATGTTATATTACATGGTTAGTAAGAAACATCTTCCAGGGAGAATAGTTCCGTTAAGCGTTCCTTTCCCTAGGAGGCATGCCCTAAGGTGCAATGCTGGACTGCGAAAATAGTAGAAAAAGCATCTGGGGGCTTATAAATAAGTAAGTAATAAATCATCTTTCAAGTCACCGGCCGAATATTCTCTTAAGAACGCTAGCTTTCGGCTTCACCCAGTCTAAGGTACACATCCGGCTGACTCGGCAGTAACAATCGCAGAGGTGCTCCCTTTACCTCCTAGCCAAACAATCGGGAACGTAGGGGTAAGCACAGGAGCCAGGCAACCCAGCTTGGCCAAAACTTAAGTCATATCGATGCATATAATGCTGAATAAAAGGTACATGCGGAAGTATGACACATGTATTGGGCGTGAAACCCATATTAATAAGCTTCTGGTAAAGAAGCCCCCAGGTATAATGAGTGCTAGGAGCACATCAAGTTTGTGCGAACAAAGCACAAATGAGCCTATAAAAGGTATTGAAAAAAAGTGGGAAGAAGGAGGGGGACAAGAGACAGTAAAAAATATAAAAAGGTGGACGGGGGAGTGAGAAGAACTCTGAGTCCGGCGTTTAGGCATAGAATCTTCGGAGACGGGCTGCGTTCCATGGGTTTGGCTCGAGTCGGTTGTCAGATGCTTTACGTAGACGATATGCTCCGCCGGTCAGGACTTGGTCGATGATGAAGGGACCTTCCCACTTGGGCTTAAGTTTGTCCTTTTTCTTGTCCGGCAGGCGTAAGTTTTGGCCCGTACTTCTCTGCTTTGATATCTTCGAGCCTGCTGCTGATAGAATGCGGAACGAGCCTTGGCCACGTCCCGCTCCTCCTCTAAGGCGTCCAAACTATCCTGCCGATCCAACTCGGCTTCTCTTTCTTCGTACATGCGCACACGAGGTGAGTCATGAATTATATCGCAAGGCAGAACTGCCTCTGCACCATACACCATGAAAAATGGTGTGAATCCAGTAGTTTGGTTTGGCATGGTCCGCAGCCCCCAGTGTACGGAGTCGAGCTCCTCTACCCAGTGCGTGTTAGATTCCTTGACGGACCGCACTAGTCTGGGTTTAATGCCGCTCATGATTAGACCATTTGCTCGCTCGACTTGACCGTTAGTTTGGGTTGATAGACTGAAGCGTAATCGAGCTTGATGCCCATGTTTTTGCACCAGAGTTTAACCTCCTCGGCAGTGAAGTTCGTGTTGTTATCAGTGATGATGCTGTGGGGGACGCCAAAACGGTGTACTACCCCAGATAGGAAGTCTATCACCGGTCCGGATTCTGTTGTTTTGACCGGCTTGACCTCAATCCATTTGGTGAATTTGTCCACAATGACCAATAAGTATTTGTGCTTGTGGGTTCCCCCTTTAAGGGGTCCAACCATGTCAAGCCCCCAGACCGCGAATGGCCCGGTAATTGGTATAATTTTGAGGGCGGTGGGTGGCATGTGGCTCTGATTAGCAAAGAGCTGGCAACCGACGCATCGTTGGACTAAGTCCTGAGCATCTGCCCGGGCTGTCGGCCAATAAAATCCCATACGGAAGGCCTTGCCTACGAGTGCCCGGGCTGCAGCGTGGTGCCCGCCGAGTCCGGCGTGAATTTTAGCCAGGAGATTCCGCCCCTCCTCTTCGGAGATACACCTTTGAAGGACTCCGGTTGTGCTTTTCTCATAAAGTTCTCCCTCATGGACCTTGTAGGCTTTAGATCGCCGAACTATGCAGCAGGCCTCATTTTGGTCTTCGGGAAGTTCCTCCCGAATTAAGTAGGCTAGGAATGGTTCTGTCCACGGGGCAATTACTGCCATTATCTCGTGAGCTGAAGGTGTTATTTCGTTGGCTGAGCCGCCGATTGTGTCAGAATGGTCTGAGTTCGGTGATGCAGCTGGCTCTGGATTGTTATTTCCGGACTCCTCTTCCCATAATACGGATGGCTTGAAGAGCCGTTCCAGGAAGATGTTTGGAGGGACGGCGTCTCGTTTCACGCCAATGCGTTCTAACACGTCTGCTGCCTGGTTATTATCCCGGGCTACATGGTGGAATTCGAGTCCTTCGAACCGAGCTGACATTTTTAATACGGCGTTGCGGTAAGCTGCCATTTTTGGATCTTTGGCATCAAAGTCTCCATTTACTTGGGATATTGCGAGGTTTGAATCCCCGCGCACCTCTAGGCGTTGAATGCCCATGGAGGTTGCCATCCGGAGGCCATGTAGAAGGGCCTCGTATTCGGCTGCGTTATTGGAGTCCATGTACATTATTTGAAGTACGTATTGGATTGTGTCTTCAGTTGGGGACATTAGGACGACGCCAGCCCCCAAGCCAGCCAACATTTTGGATCCGTCGAAATGCATGATCCAATTGGAGTATGCGCTGTACTCTTTAGGGAGTTCGCCTTCGGTCCATTCGGCGATGAAGTCGGCCAGAACCTGTGATTATATAGCTCGCCGTGGTTTATAGGTTATGTCAAATGGTAAGAGCTCAATAGCCCATTTTGCAATCCTGCCTGTTGCGTCGCGATTGTTTATAATATTGTTGAGAGGTACTTCGGAGGCCACCGTTATGGAAAACTCTTGAAAGTAGTGTCGCAGCTTCCGGGATGCCATGAACACCGCATATGCTATCTTTTGATAATGTGGGTACCGGGACTTGCATGGAGTTAGAACAGTGGATACGTAGTACACTGGATTTTGAAGAGGGAATTTGTGCCCTTCTGTCTCTCGCTCGATGACGAGTACCGCGCTGACAACTTGATGTGTTGCTGCGATATATAATAACATGGGTTCGCCCAGGTTGGGCGCGGCCAGGACCGGATTTGTTGCCAGTATGGCCTTTATTTCTGAGAGTCCGGCTGTGGCAGCATCCGTCCATTCGAAATGTTCGGTGCGCTAGAGGAGGCGGTAGAGGGGCAGAGCCTTTTCTCCCAAACGGGAGATGAAGCAACTTAAGGCCGCTACGCATCCGGTTAGTTTTTGTATTTGCTTGAAGTCTTTTGGAATATCCAATTGTGACAGAGCTCGGATTTTGGCCGGGTTTGCTTCAATTCCTCTACCGGATACAATGAAGCCCAAGAGCTTTCCAGCTGGTACGCCGAAGACGCATTTTTCTGGATTGAGCTTAATGTCATATGCTCGGAGGTTGTCGAATGTCACCCTCAAGTCTTCTACGAGAGTTTCGACGTGTTTGGTCTTGACGACCACATCGTCTACGTATGCCTCTACTGTTTTGCCTATCTGGGTAGCCAGACATGTTTGAATCATGCGCTGATATGTTGCGCCGGCGTTTTTGAGTCCGAAGGGCATTGTGTTGAAGCAGAATGGCCCATATGGAGTAATGAATGCCGTTGCGGCCTGGTCTTTCTCCGCCATCTTGATTTGATGGTATCTGGAGTATGCGTCGAGGAAGCACAATGAATCGTGCCCCGCGGTAGCATCGATGATTTGGTCGATGCGAGGGAGGGGGAAAGGGTCCTTTGGACAGGACTTGTTAAGGTCTTTAAAATTGACACAGAGGCGCCAGGATTTGTCCTTTTTCGGTACCATCACTAGATTGGCTAGCCAGTCCGGATGTTTTATATCTCTGATGAATCCGGCTTCTAAGAGTTTGGCTAGCTCTTCTCCCATTGCCTGTATTTTGGGTTCGGAAAATCGCCGGAGAGCTTGTTTGACCGGCTTGAATCCTTTTAGGATGTTTAGGCTGTGCTCTGCCAGCCTGCGTGGGATTCCTGGCATGTCTGAAGGGTGCAGGCAAAAATGTCCCAATTTTCCCGAAGGAATTCTCATAGTGCGGCTTCGACATCAGGACTTAATTGTGCCCCAATGGAGGCCGTCTTTGTGGGGTCCGTTGGATGGACCTGAAATTTGACTATTTCGTCTGCTGGTTTAAAAGAGGTGGACTTGGACCTCTTATCGAGTATCACATCATCCCTATCCACCGTGGAGCGCAGCGTAGTTAGTTCCTTTGCCGCTAGGGCTTCGGACAATGCCTCTAGGGCCAGTGCGGCTGTCTTATTTTCAGCGCGGAGTGCTGTATCTGGATCGGAGACAAGAGTGATTATCCCATTGGGTCCGGGCATTTTGAGCTTCATGTACCCATAGTGGGGTATAGCTTGGAAGATTGTGAATGCCTCTCGCCCTAACAAAGCGTGATATCCACTGCCGAATGGGGCCACTTGGAACGTGACCTCCTCGGACCTGTAATTGTCCGGTGAGCCGAACACTACATCTAGTGTGATTTTTCCTGTGTAGCGTACTTCTCGACAAGGGATTATCCCTCTGAAGGTTGTGCTGCTTCGCTCGATGCGGCTCCAGTCAATATCCATTTTTTGAAGGGTTTCCTCGTAGATGAGGTTTAATCCGCTGCCGCCATCCATGAGTACCTTGGTAAGGCGAAAGCCGTCCACTATCGGACTGAGGACCAATGCGGCTGGTGCTCTAGCTGTTCAGAATTTAGGTTCGTCGCTGGCGTTGAAGGTGATAGCCATGTCACTCCATGGATTTGCTGTTGCTACTTGGTAGACTTCGGCGAGGCTGCGGATCGTTCGTTTCCGCATGTTATTTGATGCGAAAGTCTCGAAGACTGTTAATACCGTACCGGTACTGCTGGGCTGGTTGCCCGGGGCTAAAAAGCCTTCGCCACTTTTGGCCACCTGCCATAGTATCCAACATGCTCGAAGGCTGTGTGTTGGAGTGGCACCCTCCGTACTGTGGATTTTGCAGGGTCCGTTGAGCCAGCCCTCCAGTACGGTTCCATGCCCTTTAGGGGGTCTTTGATTTTTGGTTTTTAACCCAGGTGCTTGAGTATGGCGCACCCTTTTACTTTGGACTAGGGTTGTGGTCAAGGCCGGACTGTCCCAAAACCTAGTTTCGGAGTTCCTGGCACTCTTGATGAAGCATGTATTTTTGTACGATAGTCGCTAGGTGGATGAAGCCTGTAACTTCGCGGCGACTTATGGCGTTCATGATTCCCTTGTCCGTGCAATTGTTGCAGAAAATTGAAATCGCGCTTTCTTCGCAGCAGTCCTTTACCCTGTTCATAACTAGGAGGAATCTGGCCCAGTAATGATGTACTGTTTCATAGGGCTCTTGCCGTATTCGAGATAGATCGCTTATGTTTGGGTGGGCGGGTGGAATCAAGTTCGGAACCCCGCCCGATCTGAGGCTCAAAGGCCAAGAAGTTTCCGGACTTGGAAGCTTGACTTGCCGGATGCTTTCCAACGAATCTAGTCCGATGCCTGACTCTAGGTTCAGTATTTGATTAGCGTCCATCCCTTCGCGGGAATCCGGCTTGGAGGGATCGGGAATCCGGACATAGTTGGTTTTCAACGTAGAAGAAGGGTTGCCGCATTGTTCCTCTACCACGACAACGTGGTGGGTGGCCTGAGGAGAGTTAATCTCTCTCAGATCGGGTTTAAGCCCAATCTGATCGTAGTCTGTAGCGACTCCCAGGGCGGCGATGCGATCCAAGAATTCATTTACAGAGGAGAGCTCAATCGGATCTAGCTGCTCGGCGAATTCCGGGCTGACGTGAAGATCGCTTTTGATGACCTGAGAGGTCATTGTCGGAGCGGTGGCCGAACAGGCGGTCATAAGAAAACCACCTAGCCGGACAGTTTGGCCAGCGGAAAAAGCTCTCTTGGTGACGGCGCCGTCTTTAAAGACGGGAGAAGGCATCCTTCCTGATCACGACGGCACAGAGGAACTCTCAATGAAAGCACCAATGTCGGTGTCAAAACCGGCGGATCTCGGGTAGGGGGTCCTGAACTATGCGTCTAGGCGGATGGTAACAGGAGACGAGGGAGACGATGTTTTTACCTAGGTTCGGGCCCTCTTGATGGAGGTAAAACCCTACGTCCTGCTTGATTAATATTGATGATGTGGGTTACAAGAGTAGATCTACCACGAGATCAAGGAGGCTAAACCCTAGAAGCTAGCCTATGGTATGATTGTTGTTCGTCCTATGGACTAAAGCCATCCGGTTTATATAGACACCGGAGAGGGCTAGGGTTACACAGAGTCGGTTACAAAGGTAGGAGATCTACATATCTGTATCGCCAAGCTTGCCTTCCACGCCAAGGAAAGTCCCATCCGGACATGGGACGGAGTCTTCAATCTTGTATCTTCATAGTCTTGGAGTCCGGCCGATGATGGTAGTTCGGCTATCCGGACACCCCCTAGTCCGGGACTCCCTCAGTTCCGATAACCCTTCCGGCAATCCGGTTATACCAGAAATTTCTCCCGAACACTTTTGGTGGCCGAATATAGTCATCCAATATATCAATCTTTATGTCTTGACAATTTTGAGACTCCTCGTTATGTCCGTTATCACATCCGTGACTCCGAACAATCTTTGGTACATCATATCACATAAACTCATAATACCAATCGTCAGCGAACGTTAAGCGTGCGGACCCTACGAGTTCGAGAACTATGTATACTGATACGTCTCCGTCGTATCTAAATTTTTTGATTGTTCGACAACTTTCATATACTTTTGGCAAATTTTTATATTATTTTTGGGACTAACATATTGATCCAGTGCCCAGTGCCAGTTCCTGTTTGTTGCATGTTTTATGTTTCGCAGAAAACCCATATCAAACGGAGTCCAAACGGGATGAAAATGGACGGAGAATATTTTTGGAATATTTGTGATATTTGGGAAGAAGAATCAACGCGAGACGGTGCCCGAGGGGGACACAAGGCAGGGGGCGCGCCTCAGGGGGCAGGTGTGCCCCTAACCCTCGTGGGCACCCCGTAAGGAGGTTGCTGCTCTTCTTTTTCCGCAAGAAAGCTAACTTTCGGAAAAAATCATGGCGAAGGTTTCAATCCAATCGGAGTTACGGATCTCTGGATATATAAGAAACGGTGAAAGGGCAGAATACAGGAACGCAGAAGCAGAGAGAGATAGAGAGACAGATGTAATCTCGGAGGGGCTCTCGCCCCTCCCACGCCATGGGAGCCAAGGACCAGAGGGGAAACCCTTCTCCCATTTAGGGAGAAGGTCAAGGAAGAAGAAGAAGAAGAAGAAGAAGAAGAAGAAGAAGGGGGGCTCTCTCCCCCTTGCTTCCGGTGGCGTCGGAACGCCGCCGGGGGCCATCATCATCACCGCGATCTACACCAACACCGCCATCATCTTCACCAACATCTCCATCACCTTCCCCCATCTATATTTAGTGGTCCACTCTCCCGCAACCCACTGTACCTTCTACTTGAATATGGTGCTTTATGCTTCATATTATTATCCAATGATGTGTTTGCCATCCTATGATGTGTGAGTAGATTTTCGTTGTCCTATCGGTGATTGATGAATTGCTATGATTGGTTTAATTTTCTTGTGGTTATGTTGTTGTCCTATTGTGCCGTCCATGTCGCGCAAGCGTGAGGGATTCCCACTGTAGGGTGTTGCAATACGTTCATGATTCTCTTATAGTGGGTTGCTTGAGTGACAAAAGCATAAACCTGAGTAAGGGGATTGTGGTGTAAGGGATAAAGGGGACTTGATGCTTTAATGCTATGGTTGGGTTTTACCTTAATGATCTTTAGTAGTTGCGGATGCTTGCTAGAGTTCCAATCATAAGTGCATATGATCCAAGAAGAGACAGTATGTTAGCTTATGCCTCTCCCACATAAAACTTGCTATCGGTCTAGTAAAGTAGCCAATTGCTTAGGGACAATTTCAGAACTCCTACCACCACTTTTCCACGCTCACTATATTTACTTTATTGCTTCTTTATCTAAACAGCCCCTAGTTTATATTTATGTGGTCTTTATTATCTTGCAAACCTATCCAACAACACATACAAAGTACTTCTAGTTTCATACTTGTTCTAGGTAAAGCGAACATTAAGCGTGTGTAGAGTTGTATCGGTGGTCGATAGAACTTGAGGGAATATTTATTCTACCTTTAGCTCCTCGTTGGGTTCGACACTCTTACTTATCAAAAGAGGCTACAATCGATCCCCTAAGCTTGTGGGTTATCAAGACCTTTTTCTGGCACCCTTGCTGGGGAGTCATAGCGTGGGGTGAATATTCTTGTGTGTGCTTGTTTGCTTTATCACTAAGTAATTTTCATTTGTTGTTCTTAGTTGTTTTCTATCTTTAGTTATGGGTAGGAAACGCAAAATACCAAAAAAATTAGTTGTACCTACTACACCAATGGTTGAAGAACCACTCAAAATCTATCACACTCCTGAAGCTTTTTACTTGGATCATCTTCGATCCCTTTGTGTTCGTGCTAAAACCCCAACTAGCTTAGTTGAGGGCAAACCTTTAGGTGAGCATGCTTGTTATGTGCGACACCACTTATCTCAAAAAGGGAAACTTTTACTAGATCAAATTCATTGTTTGCAATGCTATGCTTGGAATTTATGTGAAATTTATGATGTTACTTGTTGTTCTGAAAACCCTAAGAAACACCTTCCCTACTAATGTGAGTTTGATAATGGAATCACATCTTCCTATGCTAAGGGTGTTTATAATTACTATGATGTTCAACAAATTGAAGAATTTGTTGCTTTTAAGGGTGCTTATAAAATTGCTTCTTTGATTCAAAAGTATGATGCTACTCTCTACAAATCTGAAAATTTTGCCATACTTAAATATTGTTATGATAATTATGCTTCTAATGCCTATGTTAAACCATATATTGAGGTTTCCTCCGCTGTCCAAGAAGAGACTAACATTTTGCAAGAGTCTATGGAAGAAGGAATTGATGAAACTGTGAGCTCATTGGATGAAAAAGATGATGAGGAGAGCGAAGAACAAAAGGAGAAAGAGCGGATGAGCTACCCATGCCCACCTTCTAATGAGAGTAACTCTTCAACGCATACGTTGTTTAATTCCCCTTCGTGCTTACCAAAGGATGATTGCTATGATGATTGTTATGATCCCGTTGATTCTCTTGAAATATCCCTTTTTGATGATGCTTGCTATGCTTGTGGCAAAGATGCCAATATGAATTATGCTTATGGAGATGAACTTGCTATAGTTCCTTATGTTAAACATGAAATTGTTGCTATTGCACCCATGCATGATAGTCCTATTATCTTTTTGAATTCTCCCTACACTACAAAAAAAAGACACATCCGTGACATTTTGGGCCGAACGAAAAAAATCCTGTCATACTTATGTCACTTCTATGACGATAATTGTGACAAAACCCGGTATCATCATAGATGTGGTGGGCTCCTACTTCTATGACAAAAATCATGACAGAAAATGGGCTTTTCATCCTGGGCGGGCCGGAGACGCAGCTGCATGACATTCTTTGGGCCGTCCATGACAGAAAAAACCGTGGTAGAAGCAAGGGCGAGGAAAATTTCGGGGAGTTCCCGGTTACGGTGGGTGGTCGGGGGCCGAGCAATGCGTGTTTCTCTCGTACACGTACGCGCGTGTGTGCGAGGCGCTGGCTCTAACTGAACCCGAGCGAGGTGTTGGGCTCTAACTGAACCTGAGAGATTGCACTGTAGGCTACGCGTTACTGAACCTGAGCGATCGACCGATGGTTGTTAACTGAACCCGATCGAGCGATTCCTTCGCTACTGCTGCTAACTGAAGCCGATCGATGCTACCTCTGGGATGAACAGTGAGCGTTGCGGGGGGGGGGGGGGTTGGATGAACAGTGAGCGGTGGCGTTGCCTCTGGATGAATAGGACCCCGTGGTTTGGAGGGCTGGATGAACATTACGACCCCGTGGACGGCTGGATGAACAGTAGCCCGTGGAGGGTTGGTTGAAGAGTAGCCGATGGAGTAGCACACCGTGGAGGCTGGATGAACAGGAGCCTTGAGGCTGGAGGAGGTCGACGGTAGCCCGTGGAGGCTGGAGGAGGTCGATAGTGGAGATGAACAGCATCCCGTGGAGTCCCGTTTTGCGGTACGCCACACCCCTCCCGATGAACAGGACCCCTGTTTTGACCGTAGGAGGTCCGTCCTCCGTTTTGCGGTACGCCAGACCCCTCCCGATGAACAGGATCCCATTTCGAATATGGCCGGTCGAACACAAAGCCGTTTCCTCTGTTCTGCGTCACGCCAGGCCTTATTTGCATCGCCTGTTCCATCCAAGCCGGTTGGCTCCCACGCATTCCGTTGCCTCCCCATGAACACGACGCATTCCGTTGCCTCCCCATGAACACGACGATGATGTTGTTTCTCCATTCCGGCCCAGCCATGACACGAGCCCTGGCCGTATGTATGCGCTTGTAGGCGTTCGAGACCCCGCCCGTATTTTCTTTCTTGCACCCTGGCCATTGTATGTACGTGTACATGCTACATGTGCGCCTCTACTACGACACGTGCACGCCTCTACTACGACATGTGCGCGCCTCTACATCCACCAGTATGTACGTACATGTTCGCGACCAGAATGACAACGCTACGTACGCTTCGACCAGGTGGATCCCGACTGTCAGGCACTTCCTTGCGTGCGAAGATGTAGCTGGTGGGTCCCAGCAGCCAGGGGGGCGAATCGTTTTTTTGCCCGGACGCACTTCCTTGCGTGCGAAGGTGTAGCTGGTGGGTCCCAACAGTTTGGGGGGAAACGTTTATTTTGTGAAATACGGTGGCCCGTCCGATGGGTCCCTGATGTCAGGTGGAAGAATAATTATTTTGCGCGTAATAAGGAGGCACTTCCTTGCGGATGTCGTGGACCCGGCTGTCAGCCTCTCCACGTACAGTACTCTTCCGAAGGAAGTCGGTCGTTGACCATATTGACCACGCCGCGCCGAGAGCACCACAGCAGTGGATGACGGTGACGCCTAGGAAGGGGATGATGCGGAGCCGGGGAAGCTGCGGCAGTGGATGCCCACGCGTAGAGGAGTATGAGGGTTCACTCGTTCGGCTGCGGTGTGAGGCTGTCGTCGCCGCAGAATAACAGGGGGTGTGGGTGAGTGGAGGGATGGCCTAGCCAGCAGCGGGAGTAGTAGGGGGCGGCGAGGCCTCCGCGGCATTACAGCCGGCCACGGGAGGCAGGAGCGGGCGGCACGACCGGCGCTGCTTTGGGCGGCTGGAGCAGGAAGACCAGAGGTTGAAGAAGCACGATGGTCGATGGATGGCATTGTACGGTGACTGCATCTAGAATCGTTCATATTGACTAAGTTGACAAAGCCCTCCGTCCACGTCAACTTAGTGGGCCCACAAGTCAGCCTCCCACCAAGGTGGGTCCCAGCTAGTAGAGGGAGTATTCATTTTTTTCTGCTTAATAAGGAGGCACTTCCGGTGGGTCCGAGTTGATAGCGGGGGAAACGTTTTTTTCGTGAAATACGGTGGCCCGTCTGGTGGGTCCCTACTGTCAGGTGGAGGAATAATTATTTTGCGCGTAATAAGGAGGCACTTCCTTGCGGCTGCCGTGGACCCAGCTGTCAGCCTCTCCACATATAGTACTCCTCCGATGGAAGTCGGTCGTTGACCATATTGACCACGCCGCGCCGAGAGCACCACGGTGGTGGATGACGGCGAGGCCTAGGAAGGGGACGACGCGGAGCCGGGGAAGCTGCGGCTATGGATGCCCACACGTAGAGGAGTATGAGGGTTCACTCGTTCGGCTGCGGTGTGAGGCTGTCGTCGCTGCAGAATAATAGGGGGTGTGGGTGAGTGGAGGGATGGCCTGGCCAACGGCGGGAGTAGTAGGGGGCGGTGAGGCCTCCGCGACATCACAGCCGGCCACGGGAGGCAGGAGCAGGCGGCATGACTGGCGCTGCTTTGGCCGGCTGGAGCAAGAAGACCAGAGGTTGAAGAAGGACGATGGCCGTTGGATGGACATTGTACGGTCACTGCAGCTAGAATCGTTCATATTGACTAAGTTGACAAAGCCCTCCGTCCCCGTCAACTTAGTGGGCCCACAAGTCAGCCTCCCAACAAGGTGGGTCCCAGCTAGCAGGGGGAGTATTCATTTTTTCTGCCTAATAAGGAGGCACTTCCGGTGGGTCCGAGCTGATAGCAGGGGGGATGTTTTTTTTATCGCGAAATACGGTGGCCCGTCAGGGGGTCCCAGCAGTCAGGGGCAAACGTTTTTTTGCAAAATACGGTGGCCCGTCCAGTGGGTCCCTGCTGTTAGTTGGAGGAATCATTATTTTCTGTGTAATAAGGAGGCACTTCCTTGCTGCAGCCGTGGACCCAGCTGTCAGACTCTCCACGTACAGTGTACTTCTGATGGAAGTCGTTCCTTGACCACGTTGACCATACCGTGTTCCGTTGCATGCATGCGTCCATGGGCGTGGTGCGTCCCCACTGTCAGCCTCTCACGTACAGTCATCTTTCGATGACTCTCGGTTGTTGACCATGTTGACCACACCGTGCTGAACGCACCCAGACTGGAACGACTCGGAGATGGGGAAGACGGGGCAGTGGAGTCGCAGACGGAGAGGAGTGGGAAACTTCACTGGTTCGGGTGCGCAGCAGCACAACCGCGGTGCCACCCACAGGAGACAGGAGCAAGAACAGAGGTTGAAGAAGGAGAATGGCTGTTGGATTAACATCCAATGGTCCAACTGCTAGAATCATTTGTTGATTAAGTTGACAAAGCCATGCGTACACGTCCGCTTAGTAGGCCCACAAGTCAGCCACCAAATCTGACGGGTCCGAGCTGTCAACGGGATGAATAATTTTTTCACAAAACAAGGAGGCACTTCCTTCCATGCGAAGATACAGCCAGTGGGTCCCAACTGTCAGGTGGAGGAAACATTTTTTCACCTTAATAAGGAGGAACATTCCTTGCTGCGACCATGGACCTCGTCGGTCCCAGCCGTCACGCTATCCACATACAGTCCTCTTCCGATGACTCTCGTTTGTTGATCACGCCGCACCGAGCACAGCGAGGCGGTGGACGACGGCGAGGCCCCGGACGTGAACGACTCGGAGATGGGAAGACGCGGTAGTGGAGTCGCAGATTGAGAGGAAGAGAAGGGTTATAACTGGTTCTGTTGCAGTGTGGGGCTGCAGTCTGTGGAGAATAACACGAGGTGTCGAGGGGTGGAGGGATAGCCTGGCCGGCGGTGGGGTAGCGCTTCACAGCGATGCGTGCTAAGCAGAGCCGCTAGCCACCGGAGGCCAGACCAGGCGGTCCCGGCCATGCTGGAGGAAGAAGACGAGAGATTGAAGGTGCATGCCGACCGTTGGAAAAAAATCCAATGGCTGTGGATGACACACTCATTTGTTGACCAAGTTGACAACGCCCTGCGTAGGCTTCGACCTATTGGCCCACATGTTAGCCTCCAAAAATGTGGCATATATTTAACCCATGTTTTCTAGAATGTACAGTCCATTTGCTGGGCTGGGTGAACAAATAATTTTGCGTCAATCAGGCCCATTCATATTTTCTAAGAAATCCCAGCCCATTTGCACTTCCTTGAAATACACGTATTAGGTGGGCTCGTTATATATTGTTATGTTAGAAGGAGCAATTAATATCAAAGAATAAACCGGAGAGGCACATTATATATATATATAATTAACAAATTAGCGAGTTATTGCTCAAAATAAAAATGAGCGCGTTATTGTTAAATTGGTCCTTAAAATCTTCGCAAGCTTTTGTACGTAATCACCAGGATTTTCCTTGCCTGTGAGTCAAAACAACCAGAATTTTCCTTGCCAACTTCCGTTAAACATTTACTTTTATAAGTTAATAACACGTGGGATGTTTTTATAATGTATATATAGGTCTCTATAAAATATACGATAATAGTAATAATATAAATATATATAATGTGGTTAGAAGGGAAAACATAAATTGAACACAACATTATTATTCTTATATATAGATAAATAGAACAGAGACCTGCGTTTTATTAAAAAATACATTGGGCTGCCGATCTTTAAGAAAATGCCCATAGGCCGGTATGGACCTCAAAAAATAAGTTGAAATCACTGTCTCCGTATGTCGTGGGCTACGCATGTTCAAATACAAAACCTAGGCCTAGATGATACTTGTTCGCCCTCTAAAAAAAATGATACCAGATCCCCGAGCGAACTGGATTAAAGAGGGGGCCCGCGGCACGACTGAAGAAGCACATCAGGAGTGATTTTTTTTTCTTCAGTGGATGGCTCTCGATAGCATTTTTTACTTGCCTCTGCACCATACAACTTGAATTTTTAGCCTCCCAGTCCGTCGTGGTGGACCAGCAGCCCATTTGCTGGGCGGGCCAACCTACAAAAACCAGCACCCGATTTTTCATCAAGCCCCCAAAACAACACAATACTATATTTGATTTGAGGCCGAAAATATTACGGCAGGGGTTGAGCGGGGGAGAGGGGAAGACAGAGTAATAAAAAGATTAAAAAGAGCTAATGCGCCGCCGCTACCCTAACAAAGCAGGTGCAATTCTTCTCGGGAAGAAGGTGTGTCGTTGACACCCACACATCACATACCCCACAGTAGGCATACTAACAAGTTCACACACAAATACAACAGAAAAGGTAAACATTCATATCAAACTCAGGTTCACAAGACACGTTAATATTTATAGCCACATTCACTATCAACAACTCAAAAGATTCATATATACACAAGCTCAGCATATCTATGCATCCAAATGATTGATAGATCACACGACAATATTCATACATAATTCACAAAAAGATTCAGATATACACATGTTCAGTATGTTTATGCATCCAAATGATTGAGATCACAGCCAATATGATCAATGGACGAACTTTAATTACCTAGGGTACAGACTGGTAAATGGTGTTCAATCGGAGGTACTTCTTGCTAAAATTAGTTCTTGTACGAATAAACTTTCGAGTACATAAGAGGCAGCACAGGCAATCTGAATTTTGCTTGTAGGTTTATCCTCAAATAGTGGCCTCGTGCCGAGGGAGGTTTGAGCAACTTGGCCGCTACTTTCATCCAACTAGTTTTACTGGCTCATCTTGGTCCTGTATCTCGCCAAAATTCTACATTGCAGACGAGAAAGGAGGCGGTTGAGAAAATGAACCACCCAAATTTTTTGTGCAGTTCAACTGAAATGGAGCATCCTTGGCGTACAGACTGATTAAGTGCCAGATGAATATACGCGTCAACCAACTTTTCTGGAATCTTTAGACTCCATGCCATATTGTTCGCTACCATATGTGCCGATAACCAAAAGGCACAAGTTGGGACCAAAGACTGGACTGCGTTTTTCTGGGCTATGCACCAAGCAATATTTTTGGCGTTCACTCTCCTAATACTTGGAGTTTGACAATTGGTTGACGCCGGTTGATACTCGAATGAATATAGGCACTTATTCTTGTCAACATCGATGCTTGTCCGAGTGAACTTTGGAGTACATAGAAGCATCATAAGTACATGTCCATCTGATCATTTTGTGCAGTTCTACTGAAATCACCCGACATAATGATTTGCCTGCGAGTTCAGGCTCCAAATTACTCCTTTGTGAAATTGTCAAACAGTAGCACAATACCAAATTACCAATACATATGACAAGCAAAATAATCAAGATAAAGACCAGTACGAACCTATGTGAGGTAGCATATCAATTACTATTTCCTTTGACTAGAAGCCGAGATATGCGAAGCGACTGACAGCGAAGGAAGAAAGCAAGCCAAGATTAGCGACTGACAGGAAAGGACGGAAGCCGTCGATGCAATGAAGCACCCAAAGTTTTTGTGCAGTTCCACCAAAATCGAGCATCCCTGTTGGCACATATATTGAGAGAGTGAGATTACTGTAATAGTGGGACTAGTTGATGAAACATACACTAACAAATAGAAGCACCCTCATTATCTTAATGGGTAAAGTTAGCAACATAGTAGTCTTGCTTAAAGAGAGGTATTAGCTTATTTAATCAGTGCCAATTAGCTCAACACTCAAAGCATTGCCATTTATCATAGGTTGCAAAACTTTAACGTGCAAAGATAAATGAGTTTCTCATGATAGTAGCATGATACAAATAGAGATGACAGCAAACAAATATGGATGAAGGCCTTAGGCCCGTACCAACCTGAGAAAAAAGCTTATTCATGTAGTCCCATAAGAGATGATAAAGCACTCACAGGAATCACACAATAGTATATACTTTTGTGCACTTCAAATATATGGTTGAAATCACTCTTGTTTACCAATGCTGAGATTATATCGAAAGATCATCAAGAACTTCCAGCAGAGTTAAAGCACTAGCTGGGATACAGTTCATTGTATTGTCTTGTGTAGTTCCACTAAAATGTATGATTGGCACAACATGATCCCTGTTTGCACAAGTAGGAACAAGGTGAAACCTTCATTAGCTTAGTGAGAAAGGATAGGAAGACATTAGCATATTACTCAAACTATAGCATCAAATTCATGATGGACAATACGCAAAACATTGCCTCATTGAACCAATGGCAATAAATTGACATGCAAAACAATAGCATTATTATGTCATGACACTAATAATATTCCCTCCCTGCTCCACCACATGATTCACCTCCATAGACAAACATACACACGTACATGATTCAACATAGGGTCCTACTAAAGATTTGTTTAACTCCGACAGGAAAATTAGACAGTAATAAATTAGTGGTACTTAAGTACTCCTAATTAATTAAGTGAGACAACAGAAGTGTAAGGGCTCCCTGGAGGATCGTCTCACATGTAAGGTAGTCGTTGCCGGAGCCCTTGAATGGCCTCGACTGAGGCCTCTGGCTTTGGCAAGATCGCCTTGGCACTGTTTATTCTTCTTCTTCTTCCTCTTCATGCTCTGTTTCTCTTTCTCCTCACCAGTTGGTGAAACCAAGTACATGATTGGCCTTCTAATTCAGAATTGGTTTTGTCAGTGAGGGAGTACAAGTGTACTAGTAAAAAATAGCATTATTTTTTCATGGCAGACGAAAAATAGAGATGAACACATGCATTAAATATCATTCTTACCTAAAGGAAGGTTATGGCGCCAATATGGATGATGAGGATTGGAACACAGATCTCCCTTTGTGCAGTTCCACCGAAATGAACCAACTGTTCCATTCTGACATTCCAGTTAAACAACACAAAAGTCACTTCTTTTAAGAAGAGTTTTGTGCAGTGCACCAAAAGGTCACAATAGCAACTAGGTGAATTGGATATCCCTGTTTGCACAAAAAGGTACAGAGGAAATAGTCAGAGTCTCAAACAATTACAGGCAAAAACATTTGGCTAAACTTGTCATGGCTTATAACAGTGGCATGGCTTCATTTTTACCAAGGACATTAGATTAAGAATAGCTAAATATTTGGTATAAGGGCATGGGACAGTGGGTGCACCAGCAGTCCAGCACCATGTACGTAAACAGGGGCATAAAGTGGCGATTCATAGTTTGTTGCCCCGAGAAACAAACATCCAAGAAACATATCTAGGTTGGTCCCATTTTTGTTCACTCTAGCCACATACTCCTATGTTTGGATAGCAAATCTAGTCCTAGTCATACCACTGTGTACAGCGTTACCCCTATATTTCCCTTTTCGACCAAGATACCGGTTGGATGACCAGTCTATACTACTTTCACCCCATTTCCTTCCTGTTTTTACCAAGTACGATGTACATACTAAATTCCCCCACCCCCACTTTGTTTCTTGTTTGAACCAAGTACTCCCTCCGTCCGGAATTACTTGTCATCAAAATGGATGTGTCTAGAACTAAAATACATCTAGATACATCCATTTCAATGACAAGTATTTTCGAACGGAGGGAGTAAAAGATTTGACTCCAGGAAGTAGCTTTACCTCTAACAATAGAAAAAAATAGGTGACGTTGGACCATCCGATCGAGAGGGGCTGAGAGGTAGAAAATGATGCACATGCATCGACGTAGCGAGCTGGGGAAGTAGAGCTAAGGCAGTTTCGAACGAAGATATACCTGAATGTCGTCGGGATGTGGATAGGTGGGCGGGAGGCCGAATCCGCCCACAGGCAACGATGAAGGGATCGGAGGACCTCCCGCGCCGGCGCTCGGCCAGAGATAATGGTGCGGCCGGCAGTGGGTCTCCTCCCTCGCTGTCGACGACGTCCTAAACACTGCCCCTCCTCCCCTTCACCGGCGGAGGGGGATATGTTCGGATCTGTAACCAGTGGTGTGGATAGAAAGCCAGTGTTTTTTAAGGGAGAAAGAAAGTGTTACTACCCCTATCTTGTTTAGATCTGGAGAGGATGAGAGTGTGTGAATAGAGCAACCCTAGCAAGCAAGTGCGGAGGCTCCGGCCTATATATACGTAGTGGGGTAGTTTTCCTTTTTCACTCCATCAAAACAATCGTTTAAAATTGTGTACTACTACATCCCAGGTCGGGTTTTTAGTTGTTGATTGTTTTTTGAGATAGCTATCCGCTTGTTCCAAGTGGTGTTACGGTGTGCCAGGTCGCACTTTATATCGTTCAAGTCTGGTACTACAAGTCCCTCCATTAAATGAACAACCACCCCCTCATAAAAATTGTGAACAAGCCCACGGCTAAAATTAGCAGAAACGTGGGTTGCCCCAACATGCATTATTATTTATATTTTCTACTCCCTCCGTTCCTAAGTCTTTTTTATTAGCCACACCTAAGACAAGAATTTTTTTATTTGCAGTGAACCCCACATGTCATAGACACAAAAATTGTGGCAAGATTCCCTTAGGCAAGCCAAAGTGTGTCTAACAATTTGAGCAACTTAGGTTAGGCAAGTGTGGCAAGTGTGGGAAAAATAATGTGGCAACATAAGACAAACATAGTCACAATCCAAATAGCCTCGTAATTTTTTGTGACATGCATGAAAATTTGGTTAGTTAAATTTATAGTCAAAATTTGTCAAGGTGCATCAAATCAACACATGCAAGTATCAAAAGGAAAGTCACGACATGCATGCATGCGTTGTATTCCCTCCGTTTCCAAATATAAGTCTTTTTAGAGATTGCAAAAAGTGACTACATACGAAGTAAAATATGTCTACATACATCCATATGTTGTAGTCCATTTGAAATGTGTAAAAAGACTTATATTGAGTGCAGTGCTTTGATGTGTCGCGTCAACTCGTACAAGACCGAGAAATTTGATTACTACAACGCCCTCTCCCTCGCGGACTGACCATCGGTGCCTTAACTGCACCTGCCTTTGGCTTCATGACAGGAGGGCCAACCACCTGTTGGGCCCACCTGTAATAGACGCAAAGGCAGGAGCAGTAAGTAGAAGCTTTCGCTACACGCTATCCTTCCCGCACGAGGTGGACGGACATGCAGCAGTGAATTCGATACTATAGAAGTAGGAGTAACATCATTGTTCGTCTTCTCGTAGAGGCAAAGAGCCAAGCGCAACCCGAACGTGGCAGTTGCGAACGCTCGCATGGTGCGGTGCCTTGTAGCACGCATATACTAGCTAGGCTCTTGCATGAGACAAAATTGCTATTGTTTAACAATTAAACTCCATCATCCATTGGTTGATACTCATTTTGCATAGGTCCACGCACTTAGCACCGTTTCCTCCTAGGGTCACCAATGTTATTTGCTAATTAATAGCATTGCATGCAATGAACTAGCCATTGCAAGTCATTAAAAGCATGCACACCTCTCATCTCTTATTGGTTGATATGTCAAGAAACAAGAAACAAGGTAGAAGTTAATGCACCGTGCCTAAGGCTGGTCATAGTGGAGAGTAACATATGCTAGTATCATGCATATGATACTAGTGTATGATACTACATCTATAGTGCATAGTATCTTAAAGTAGTATCATAGATGGTCTCATTTATTGCCATGCATGACACATAGTAGCATAACATTTATTATGTTACGGTATCTACCTATGTTACTACTACCCTCTCTCTCTTCTTTAATTGTTTGCCACATAAGCATGTTTGCGAGTCCCAAGTACATGATACTAGTTATGTTACCCCCACTATGGCCAGCCTAAGTGTTTTGGGACTATTTTGGTTTTCGTAAGATGACTTACACACCTAGACAGAGGGAGTAGTATAGCCCTATAAACCGGAAAGGAGTATTTGCCTTTCTAGAGATTTCAACAAGTGACTAGACTACACCGCGTGTAGTACTCCCTCCCTTCCGGTTTATTGGGCTCAAATCTCAAATCTCATAAACCAAGGCATTTTGCGATTGGAGGAATGTATCTCGTACTTTACAAAACTACCCTAATTAAACTCATGCATTAATTACGTAGTTCTCTTGTTTTCCTCTCCGCCTTGGTCGCGGTGCACAATATTGAGCACTCATATATGACTAGCCGCTCTATCTACATGCAGGACATTTCAAAGCATCCAGGACCGCGTGCCATCCACCAAATCACAACGAGGTGCTACAGTTGAGACTCACCTATCACCCCGGTGTGGCCGTCATATCACAAAACCCACACCTTTACCAGCAGTGGTAAGGTGGCCTCCAAGTTGGACTGGACGAAGCAACCATCATTTCACTGGAACGCTCGTTCAAGCCCTTTCTTCCCTTTCTTGAAGAAAACCTCACTCCAGGCTACTCACTTCTGCCATTTTTCTTCTGTACCTTCGAAGGAAAGGTGGGCGAATCAGTTATGCTGCTATATTGTCATTCCAAGAATCTTATTTTTGTGAAGCACCAACCGATTCTCACATCCTATTCTTTTCCCGTTTTCATTGCGATTGTGGTTTCCTTTCGATTGCTTTTTGTTTGTCAGTTCATTGATGGATCCTGGAGCACTAGGCAAAGAGTTGCCGGCAGACAACCCACTGGAGACAGTGATATCCAGGAAGCAAGCACCAACCAACGAGTTGACCATGTTGGCGGGCCAACCCATGGAGACGAAGAACTCCAAGAAACAAGCACTGGCCGAAGAGTTGACGACTTTGGAAGACGAAGTCCTCAAAGAAAGTTGGAAGAATAGCAAGGGCCCCATCGTGCCTACCCCAGGAACTGTGATGGCCACCTATGCGAGGCTCAAGGCCGAGTTTGAGAAGATAGTCGCTGTTGAGAAGCAGTATTCCCCTGGCAAGGTGATGGCCCCCATCGAGGACGAGGAGATGGCCCCCGGAGGGATGAGATCCCCCGGTGAGCTGCACAAGGTAAAAAATAATGGCTTATTACCATAGTTGTGGTTTTTGATTATTTGCAATGTGCTTGCTAATATGTTAGGAGTGTGCAGGTGCCGGTGGACGTCCTTGATGATTTCGATGTCACGGCCCGTCCTGTTGGCATCGCCCCGGAGATCGATTCCGATGCCGCTGTCCATCCTGTGGACATCACCCCAGAGATCGATTCCGATGTCGCGGTCAGTCCTATGGACATCGCCCCAGAGATCGATTCCCATGCCGCTGTCCGTGCTGTGGTCATTGAAAGTGCGTTATATCGACTAGAGGGGGGGTGAATAGGTGATTTTTATGAATTCTTCACTGAGGAATTTGCCGGTGAGGAAATTCCTTAGCGAAGAACTACTAGCAGCGGAATAAGTACTCAGAAGTAAGCATAACGGAATACAAGCATGGTCATCATGATGAAATGAAGACAAGCACAGAGTACAGAAAGCGTAATCACAGGATAACACAAGATGAAGACAAACAAACTGAAGAAATTGAACTGAGGGAATTGAGAAAGTCTTCAGTCAAAGTCTTCAAACACAGATATGAACAAACACTCAACACAGTAATGAGGAAATGAAAGGGTTGAGGAAATAGAACCAGTTAGGTTGGTGAAGACAATGATTTGGTAGACCAGTTCCAACTGCTGTCTCAGTTGTACGTCTGGTTGGAGCGGCTGAGTATTTAAACTCGAGGACAAGCAGTCCCGGACACCCAGTCACTGAGCCGCAACTCAGGACACCCAGTACTCACCGTATTCTCCTTGAACTAAGACCATGCAGGCCTCGTCCAATCACTCGTGGTAAGTCTTCAGGTGACTTCCAAACCTTCACAGACTTGGTCACTCGGCGATCCAAACCTTCACAGACCTTGACGCCTAACCGTCTGGAAGAAGCACAGTCTTCAAAGGTAACAAGCGTCGGATCCACGCAGGATCAATTTCTCCAGTGATGCTCAATCACTTTGGGTTTGGAGGTGTTTGGGTTTTTGGGATTTTCCTCACTCGATGATTTTCGCTCAAAGTCCTCGGAGGATGGGTTTCTCTCAAATGATAAGTGTCAAGTTCTCTCCGGAGCAGCCAACCAGCTAGTGGTTATAGGGGGGGGCTATTTATAGCCTAGGGAGCAGACCGACATGATAAGACATAAATGCCCCTCATGATATGATCGTTAGGTGGATAAGATATTTTGGGACAGCTGGCGCGCAGCACAGCAATGGTCGGAAATTTGACTCTCAAATTCCTCAGGGCTATCATGTTCCTCGCTGTGTAGGCAATCCGCACTAGCGAATTCCTAACTCCTTAGTCAGAGCAAATTCATCAGCGACCAGAAGAACTTCGTCTCTGTCACTAAAGGAAGTGACTGAACTGTATGAGATTTCCAAAGGCTTCACTCGAAGGGATTGGTAGGTGTAGGATATTGAGTTGAGCATCACATGGAAAATTTTCCTTAGTATTTCCTCGACCCCCTTTAACAGTACGGTGTTTCCTATGACTCAAGAAAGAGAAAATGAAACTACAAAAACAAAAGTCTTCACGCTTCATGTTCCACAAATGAATACCAAGTCTTCAAGGTCACACCAATTTCTTCACTTTCAAAGTCTTCACAAAGTCTTCCGAATATCAAAGTCTTCAGTTGAAGAACTTCATTTTTAGGGGTCGACTTTCTCTGTAAATATCAAACTCCTCATAGACTTATAGACCTGTGTACACTCACAAACGCATTAGTCCCTTAACCTATAAGTCTTCAATACACCAAAATCACTAAGGGGCACTAGATGCACTTACAGTCATTGCCCGAGAGATCGATGATAAGAAATAGTTGGTCACGCTAATCCTTCAGGGTAGTTTGCATTGCCATGTGTTTAATTACTAGAACGATGCGTGCTATCAACCCATCTTAGGGATAGTGCATTGTCTTGTGTGGGCAGTACTTGCTACTTTTGTTTGATAGTGAATCATACCGAACCCTCTTCGAGTTATGGAAACAGATGTATCCTCACCAGCTTTTGATGTAATACATGGCATGCTTAGATGTAAGTTTGAACTGTTCATCATATCAGCAGGGCTTGTTTGATGATTCTTGGTGTTAGTAGGCTAGCTACCGTGCGAGCTATAGTACTTGCAAAACACTCACCGAAGAGAAACGTTGGGGCTGATGAGCTCATGGTATGCTTATACTTATCCCTCGTTGATCGACCAATAGCCCTAGCTCCTAAAACTGTAGGCTTAGCGATCGATCAGACAATAGTCGACACGGATACATTCAGGCCTCATTTGGTTCATAGGGTAGGAAAATCATAGCAAAAGTACAGATACGTACAACACAAAATCATAGCAGTGCAGAGACGTACTGCCTCCGTTCCAAAATAGATGACTTAGGCGGGCTAGTTTGGCCTAGTGGGTTTCAGTGATATGACGTGGTACAGTGCCGTCCATTCTTCGTGTGTCGTAGCAGTATTGCGGGTACAGTAAGTTTTCTTGAAGAAGCGGAATTCAACAAAATCATGATGGTTCCTTCGTTCGAATAACTTACAGTGGGAAAGGTTGGGCCTGCGATACGACTGGGGTAGACCAGGATAATTTTGTGCATGGCAGGTGGACTAGGATGGTCGACGTCCCACATGTCGGAGAATGAAAGTATTCTTTACGATATAGAGGACGAGCAACGAGTATTCATTGTTTATTTTTGATGAAAGCTATTGTCTCCACTGTTACGACGGAGGAGTGTGAAACACGGCAGCCCAGTGAACTTGGCATGTGCACCACTCCCTCCTTCCTCATGTAATGCTACCATACTGTTGACTATAAGGTTGGCTATAATGTTACAACTTTTTCTCACTTTCTCTCTATCTATTTCCTCTCAAATGTTTTTTACCTTTCTTTTTTTAGACACAATTGTTTTTTATGCCTTTTTTAGAATTATTTTTTATACCTAGGAGCACGTGTAGAGACGGGCTCTTGCAGAGCCCACTCCTTGACTTTGTCAATGCTTCTCTCTCCTCCACATAAGCGGGCTTATAGCCCAGTTTTTTAGTAGTACTACTTGCTATGCATGCATGTGGCGGGCAGCTGGCGTCTTGAGGGTCCAAGGCGGTCAGAGCGGGCTCCGGAAGCGGTTCGGACTCCACTACTCGAAACTGGAAATTTGCCATCAGCCAGCTCTTTGCCATCTGCCAGCTGATGGCAAAGAACGTCTTTGCCATCTGCTTATAAAAAACAGATGGCAAAGAACTGACAGACGGCAAAGAACATGGATGCCATCAGCCAATTCTTTGCCATCTGCTAGTGGATGGCAAATAATCTTTGCCATCTGCCAGCAGATGGAAAAGAGGTGGGCAGGGTCCAGTGCTGTAACGGCCTGTCAACCCATCTCTATGCCATCTGCCAGCAGATGGCAAAGAATCTTTTCCGTCTGTTGGCAGATGGCAAAGAAGTGGGTGGGGCCCAATGGATAACGGCGCTGTAACGGCCCAGTAGCCCCCCACCCCCAACCCTCCTCCGCCTTTCCCTCCCCCATTCGCGTCACGTCTCCACCCCACCTCCCCTCGCCTCCTCCTCCCCCCGTCCACCTCCCCGTGTTGCGAGAAACCCTCGTCCCATCCTCTCCTCCCTCCCTCCCTCCCTCCCATGGCGGAGTCGCCCGAGAACACCACCGCGGCGCCCGCCGCTCCTCCCGCCCCCGCCCCGGCCCCGGCGCCGAAGCCGTCCCCGCCCGCCAGGTCCGGGATCCCACCGCGGTACGACCTCGACGCCAAGTGGGACGCCTGCCTCGACCTCTCCATCCGCCGCGTCGCCCACTCCTCCCTCGCCGGCGCCTTCGGGGGCCTCATCCTCTTCCGTAAGCTCCCCACCGCTGCCTCCCCCTTCCCCTCGCCGCAACGCAAGATCTGTTCGCCGCGCCTCCCATGCGTGTCTCTTGATCTAGGGTTGCGCGGAAATGATGCCCGTGCTCCATCTCGATCGGTGGTGGCCGCCGTGGATACCCGCGGCTATGGTGAGCCCCTGCGCCACCGCCCTCTCTCCTCTCCTCCCCTACTCCCTCACCCATCTCTCTCCCCCGTAGACGAACCCCGCCGCCAGGAGGCCGCCATGGAGGCCCGTCCCGAGATTGCTTCGCTGCTCCTTCAGTGACCCTCGTTGCGCCTGGATCCGAGCGGATCCGACGATTCCCCGACGCGCAGGCGGGCCAGCACGCGACGCTAGGCGGAGGATCCCTCCCATGGCGCCGGCGGCTCTGGAGATGAGTTCTGTACTTACATTTCTAGCTAGCTTTGAGCGAATGTGATGATGAAGCCGTTGCCCTGCAGTATTTTTAGATTAATTTTGTGTTGTTTTCTATATATTGCATTCTCACTACCATGCTTAATTATTTACAGGGCCATTAGAACTTGTAACTTGAGTCGTGGAAATCCGAATGTGGTTATTTATATCAGAGTAGATGCTACTGTGACATGGGCATGCACTTCACTCCAACGAAGATGTAATCCCCAAGGTAATATCTCCTCTCTTTGATTCATTCATCTTGACTGCATATATGTGTTTCCTAAACTTTTATCTTTCATGCTTAAGTGGTATGGTCGTAAATAGATAGTAAAACCTTTAAAGGATAATTGAGTTATTGAATCTAAAGGCATATATACATTTTTTCATCCTCAAAATAATGTCAGTTACATGCCTTGTCCTACATTTGTGATGTTGCTGAGGAGGTTCAGTTCTTGCAGGCGGGGTAAAACTTGAGTCACCTACAAAATGATTTTTACCATTTGTCAGAGCAGAAGTTTTTCTAGGGTTGTGCATGTCGAGCCTGTTTGGCTGTTTATGAGCAGGCTACACTATAGTCAATCAAGCCCTTGCAAGATAGTAATGCATTTTTGCATTCTAGGGTTACAATGGCGACTAATAAACAAGACGACCATGCAGGTATGAACTTTGTATTCTGGGATTTTGCTAAATTTCATGCTTCTGACTCCAGCAATGCATATTTATGTACCTTCCATTTAGCTAGAAACTTGGGATAACCGAGGGTACTTTCTCACTTTTTCCGCTCTTCTCAGATTTCAGATTGGGTGTATAGACATGCGTGTCACAGATTGAATTTGTTGTGTTGTTCAAGATTAAAATGGGGAATAGATCATTGTGCCATGTTCAAAATTAGAACTATAAGCAAGAAGGAAAATTATCAATTAGGATGTTGTGTTGTTTCTGTGTAAATATATGCCATGCTAACTTGATGGTTAATAGAGATTTTGTATGGTTTGTCTCAGATCTGATAGAGAAGAGACCCACCCCGGTGACCTCCTACAGCCATGGTCGATGGCAGCCCCGGCAAGGAGTGGCTCACGGTCACAGGAGAGAAGGATCTCCGTACCCTACAAAGCTCGCTGGAGACGGATCCATAGGAGCGCAACCAGCAGCTCAAGTAGTTTTACCCGTGCAACCATCCGGCTAATTCGCTGGACCTGAAGAATACCGACGAGTCAACGGACACATGACGTCCCTGCAGGCTGTATGTTTCTGTTCTGTTTCTCATTGTCTTCTATTCCTAATTCAATTGCTTCTCAAATAGTTTGTGTAGACTTTATGGTTTGATTAGAAAGAAAAAATCGTTGATTTAATCATTCACCTGAAGTGACTTTGTTGCACTTTTGATGTTTTTTTCTGTATCTAAACTTCTGAATTTTGTACGAATGTGAAAGTCTTGCAGCCAAAATAAAAGTACAAGGATCGTGTGCAATTCACATGTTGTGTTGTCTTTTGCCCTGAACAACTAGAGTTAGTTGTCGCTTATTTGTTGTTTGGGCACGACAATATTTTAGGACGACCATTATGTTGGCTGGCGTCTGCTGTGCTAACCATCGGACAATTTTTTAATCTTGGTAGTTTGGGAAGAGATGTCTTAGTTAGATATCAACTGCAGAAACTGTATGTTGTCAGTGTACATTCACTGTATTTATAGGACCATGCTGTTGTGAATCATGAATTAAATGAGGCGTACAATTCACATAGATGTTATTTTATTTTAGAGTAATACAGAATTCTTGCTAACAAGTAGTGGGGATTGTGTATGCTTGGGCGATGATATCATTTCTTGGTCTTCCAAATAAGAACATCACGAGTCCCAGTCTATTGTGTAAGCCAAGTACCATGCCACAACTCACGATGTCGCTGAAACATGTTGGTTATGCCAGCTGCTGCAGGAGCTACATCATCCACTCGCATACTGTACAATGTTTACTAAGACAACATCAACATGGAATATTTGTCTGTCAACTCAGTGAAGCACCAACGGATCAAGGACATTGAGGTTGATATTTGTATTCTACTCGAAAAAGGTGACTATATTAATTAATTCTAAGCACCCCTCTTCAGTCCATCTTATATAGAAATCTCAAGCCTATGTCTATATAAGATGCACGTGCGTACATATACACTGCTTGAGCAACAACAACTTCTATACTACATACTCCTCTATGCGTATGTATGCATTACAAAAAGAAGAAACTGATAATGGAATTTGTCAGTCGATTCACGGAATAGGGAGGGGTAGTTTTAACAACAAAGTGTTTTAGTTTACTTCGGCTTCTCGTCGCGCTAGCAGGCCGGCCTGCCTAGGCGGGTTGGAGCCCAGTCGGCTCAACAAGTAGGATGGGTGTGAAACAGGAGGAGAGAGGATGGGCTTGGCCCAGATCGGAGGGAAACATAACGAACCGGTATGTGAGGCACTTTGCGGTGGCATTCGATCGTAAATAACGCCAACTCCAGGAATCCAGCTTCTGGGATCGACAATACTGCAGCTCCAAGTTTTTGCACGTCGATGCTGGTTCGATCTGGGAAGCCAGCTTCTTGGAGCTGGGCCGTTCGGGCCAGCTTCGCTCGCGGATTCGTGGAAGCTGGGAGCTGGCGACTTACCCAACAGGCCCTTAGTATGCTTGGCTAGCTTAAAAATGACATAATAACCATACTTAGCTCCAAAATGACCTATTTTATAGATATAAGTTGCATCATAATAATCTTCACATTTTAGTTGCATCATAATAATCTTCTTCTTCTAGTCTTCTTCTTCTAACTTTCTTCTTTCCCATTTTACAGATTTGCTTAAGATCACGGAAGCTTGGGTTGATGGAGTGCTTGTATTTAGTTTTTGTTTTGACCTTGTGAAACTTGCTACCTATGGATGAAACTGTGTAATATTGATGAAACTATGTATATGTACGGATGAAACTTGCTACTATTGGTAACATGTGTTGGATACATATGTGTTCATGACTATTGGTAATATGTGTTGAATATGCTATATTGGTCATATAAATATATTTGTGTTTGATTTCTGTGAAAATGAATTGATATAAGAAAAAACAAAATTAAATGGGGCAATATAGTCACTTTGCCATCTGCTGGCAAATGGCAAAGAGCTTTGCCATCAGCTGGCAGATGGCAAAGAGGCCACGTGTCATCTACATTTAACATTTGGGCTGGCCTATTTGGGCTCTTTGCCATCTACTGGCAGATGGCAAAGAGCCTGCAGCCTTTGTCATCTGCTGGCAGATGGCAAAGAGTCTGCAGCCTTTGCCTTCTGCTGGCAGATGGCAAAGTATGCCATTAGCCTTCTAACGGAGCTAACCCCGTTAAGAGGCTTTGCCATCTGCAGATGGCAAAGCCACAGGCTCTTTGCCACCAGCCAACAGATGGCAAAGAAGCCTTTACCGGCAGGGTTTCAGACGAACTGTTTGCCATCTGCTGGCAGATGGCAAAGCCTTTGCCATCCGCCCACCATGCCTTTGCCATCTGCCATGGCAGATCGCAAAGTGCCAGATTCCAGTAGTGCTCCAACATGGCCCACCTCACATTATCACCATATATTTCTTGGAGTCCATGCGCGGCGGGCAGGCGATCTCTTCTCCCTCCCCCGTTTCTCTCTTCGCAGCCGACGCTCGCCGAGCGATTAGATTTCGGCTATCGACGGTTTATTCAATTGCGGTCCCACATGTCAGTGAAATTGCAAGACAACGCGTGTCCCCTCTGGTGAGCGGCGTGCGAGACGGACTGTCGGGGGTGCGACGCGTACGAGTCGTAAGTGTGCCGCCTTTTCCTTTAGAACTTGCGAAGTGTAACATTTTCGCGCGATCAATCGATAGAAATCCGGTACAAAATGACGAGGGCGGTGCTTTCCCGCTCGTTAGGAGGGCTAGTTCGAGTGATATGACGTGCTACAGTGCCGTCCACTTGCTCCATTTTTATGTAAGCAAGAGTTTACACTCTTACACGGGAGGAGTGCCGAACACCGCGGTTCTGATTTTGATCGAGGGATAACTGTTCCCTGCCAAATAATGGAGCACTGTTAGCGATTATAGCATGATATTTAGGGCATATCTAGCGCTGGACCACAAATTTACACTGGCATCTGTCCGAGGACACTGATGGATGCCATCCGATGTTGCCCGCATACCTTTCAACAACTATATGAACTAACTGGACGAAATTCGTGCAAACAAAGCAAATTTTAAATTAACTGGATGAAATTCATTACATTTCAAAAAAATTCCTACAAACTGGACGAAATTCATTACATATTTCGCACAAACTGGACTAAAACCTACTGTAAACCTAATCTAAACGATCGCCGGCACCCGACCACCATGTCCGGCCATCAACCCGAGAAAGCCGGCCATTGCCTTTGCCTCCTCCTCATCCACCTCGATAACCTCCTCCTCCGGAGCACAAGGTTCTGAAGATTTCCGCCTCCACGTCGCCGTCAAGCGGCTAATCCGCCGGTGATGTTTACGCCACCAAGCTTGGCGTCGACTGAGTGGAGTAGCGGTGGCCTTCCTGGGACCAGAGCGGCGGCGACCTACCGTGTACTACTCTTCCTCGCTGCCGGCTGTGCTCGCGCACGCGCGCCAGCTTCGTGGTCGTGGCGGCGGAGGGCGGCCGGGGGGGGGGGTGCCGGCGATCTCCTTCGTTTTCTCCTGCGACAGTACATCGAAGAGAGCTTTAGAGCGCGCCCGGAGCGGAGCCATCGATGTCCCTCGTCTGCTCCTGTGACAGTACGTCCAAGAGAGCTTCGGAGCGCCAGGAGGCCATGGTTGGAGTGGTGCCGGCAGAAGGAAGGGACCAGAGGAGAATAAGTGTGGGTCTTTGGCTATGGCTGGGAGCTGGGGCTCAAGTTAATATAGCAGGCGAATGGCAATGAGCCACGACAGACGGATGGACAACTGGCGCCGGATTAGGTTCGTCTGGCGTGAATGCGGACGCTGCTTCAGTGACTTAACTATAGATGCGGTGGGTTACTGACATGTGGGCCCAACGGGCATCTGGACCGCATGTCAGTGACACACCAGTTGCACCTGTAGTTAAGTGCGGTGAATGCGGCATTGACATTCTGGACAGACATTCTAGCGATGGAAGGGGTTTCGGTGTGCAGTGGCACTAAGATCGGTCGCTCACGATAGTACATAGTACGTACCATACTACCATAGTACCCTCTCTAGCTAGGCTGTTTTATAGATTGTCGTTGTGATGGACGATATACATGAGCAAGGCGCTTCGAGTATGACCATTGGTGTTGAGCCAGGTGAATACATGATCAGCGTTCGTGTAGGCCTCCATCAAACGTCTAAACAGTAATGTCAGGCACCGCCGGGACGCGCAGGTGATGGGCTCGCCGTTTGCGTTGCGCCATGAGTAGGACTTTGATTTAGAGGGCGGCGTGCATGCATTTGCATGCTTTGACAGCATGAGCATGAGTGTCTGACGTGAAGTATTTCATTTTCATTTGGCTGACGAGGGTGCGTTGCAGCGATGAGTCCGTGGTTTGATTCCCCACATACGCATCATTTTGGTTTTTACAGTATTTCTTTCTCCATTGGCAGGTAGGCCCGCGTAGATAGACAAAGAACACGAGCTGATGAGGCTCATGCGGACTGTTTGACTGGTCAACCAGACAAATACGGAGCTATACACTGAGCCAGTGACCGTATAATCACCATATCTCGTATACAATGATCAAAGTGCGCTATCAAGACAAGTTCGATGACCGCCAATGCATTTTACTCTTTAATAAATGACCAGGATTGAAGGGGAATCCAAATTTCCTTCGTCTTTTTTCCTTGAGCTCTTGACAAACCAATGCACTATACGGTTGTCCAGCCACTCCACCCCAAAGCTCTCACCAAACGTCGTTCATGCTACATCACCGCACACTAACCGGTAAGGCAGCGATGGCATCCTGCCGCGCCAAGTTCCTCGCCACCCACGACCGCACACAAAATGGTAGGGAAGCGATGGCATCCCGCCGTGCCAAGTTCATCGCCGCTCACGACCTCACAACTATGTGGGAGGAATTTGAAGATGCCAAGGCCGAATGGGCGATAGAGCAAGAGGCGGCAAAGCCGCACAGAGGAAGCGGAAAAGTCAGAAAGCACTCAAGAAAAGAGAGGCCCGCCGCCGTAAGAAAGAAAAGGAGGCACGCGCTACTGCCGAGAGGTCGGCGGAGATCCAAGCACGGTGGGGTGTCACCGACAAAGCCGGGAAGGAGAACGACGACGTCTGGCCAGCATGTGAGAAGTAGTAGTACTAGTAGTTAGTGTGTGTGTCTGTGTCTGTGTCTGAGTACGAGCATGTACCAGTACTACTAGTTACTATTGTAGTTTTTAGAGCAAATTACTAGTACATTAGCCTAGGCTAAATGGAAAAATTCCTATCCAATGCATCAAATGGCATCTCTATCTCTATAGGAATTGAGATGCATGTCATCTCACTTCCTATGATTTTCATACACTAGAAGAAATATGTCAACTAGTGACCTTCTGTCAGAAACCCTAGAAGAATTGGTCATAGATCTATGACCATTTCAGACCAATTGGTCAAAAGCTGTTCAGGAGGCTCCAAACCCTAAACCATTGCGACCATTTTGGTCAGAAAGGTCGTAATTTCCTTACATGAAATGGTCATAAAGCAAACAACATTGGTCCACTGCCTTATTTCTAGTTGTTAACGACCAATATAGATGGTCATAGCATTCTAATTTATGGTGGGTTGTGACGACTACGCGCCATCTCATAAGTTTTGCCTATGTGTCATGTCCATGTGTCAATTTTTGCTCTAGGTTGTGAAGCAACCTATATTTCTGTTATTCCAAAAATTCCCAAAAAATTCTCATAAATTCTTTGGATCATATCTTCATCGAATATGTCAAAAACCTTCCTTTCCTAGTTCAAGAATAATTCAACAATATTCATTATCCTATTTTGTTCAAAGCAGCACTTTGTGAAGGAAGTGTTATTTATATATTCTTGATTTCCCTAAAAATTTGTGAAGACATTGTTCTTAGTATATGATCATCCTCAGCCAAAACTCACGCCCATTGACCATGTGCATTTCCTGTACCGCTAATCAAGCACTTGGCTGTTAATTCATGCTTGAGCATAGTTCGGTCTCCTCATGAGAATCTTATGTTATAATTTTCTTCCTAGCACCTACCTGGAGAGTTCCCAACCCACTAGACATTCCTAGTCCGCCCAGAACGCATGGCAACACCACGGTCACGCGGTAACAACGCGACGGGCATGCGAGCTTACACACTCCATAGTTGGGGCCCTCGGCCACCGTCCAAATCTCGATGTATTGCCACCAAACCATGTATTTCTGATTAAATAGGTACTTATGTACCTAGACATGATTTTTGAAAAAAATAAAGAGCAAACTACGAGGTAGATATAGTTCAAATTTGACCGGTTCCAACTGAATCGGCAGGACTTTGTCTTTTTCACCAGAGGTTAATCAAAACTTCTGACACCCAACCATTTTGTCAATTGTGCATTATATATGGCCCAGTATTTTCTAAAATTGATTAGGTCCAATTTTGCAACAAATATATGGTAGGTCCTTCACAAAAAAACTCATTTTGGGCACTCGAAAAAATGGAAAATGAATTTTCCATGCAAAGAAAATGAAAACTTCCTTAGGCAACATTGTTTTTCATTCCAAGATGCACCCTTGTGCACGATATGAGGTCATTTGAACAAAATATGCCATGAATGTGGCGATAAGATTGATCATTTGGCTTGAAAGCCATGAATCTTCACACATGATAGCTCATTTTTAGAGCATTTTTTTAAAATAATTACCGCATTGAAAGTTTATTATTTTTTCTGGAAACTTGGTCACATATAATGACACAATGCGGAGGTTTTCCAATTTTTAGATTTTTTTGAATTTTTTATGCACGTTTCAAAATGCGGCCAAAACGTCGGGAATGACCGTTCCTAGCTAGTGGTTGAATCTTGTAATTTTTTTGGTGTTTCTCTAATTAAATAGATACTTCTGTACCTAGAAATGATTTTTGGAAAAAATAAAGAGTAAACTATGAGGTAGCTACAGTTCAAATTTGACCCGCTTCCAACTGAATTGGCGGGAATTTGTTTTTTTCACCAGAGGTGGATCAAAACTTTTGACACCCAATCATTTGGTCAATTGTGAATTAAATATGGCCTAGTATTTTATAGAATTGATTTGGTGCAATTTTGCAACAAATATATGGTAGGTCCTTCACAAAAACTCATTTTGGGCACTCGAAAAAATGGAAAATGAATTTTCCATGCAAAGAAAATGAAAACTTTCTTAGGCAACATTGTTTGTCATTCCAAGATGCACCCTTGTGAACTATATGAGATCATTTAAACAAACTATGCCATGAATGTGGCCATAAGATTGATCATTTGGCTTGAAAGCCATGAATCTTCATGCATGATAGCTCATTTCTGAGAACACTTCTTTTAAATAATTACCTTATTACAAGTTTATTATTTTTCCTGGAAACTTGGTCACATATAATGACACAATGCGGAGGTTTTCCAATTTTTTGATTTTTTTTGAATTTTTTATGCCCGTTTCAAAATGCGGCCAAAACAGCTGGAATGACCATTCCTAGCTAGTGGTTGAATCTTGTAATTTTTTTGGTGTTTCTCTGATTAAATAGGTACTTATGTACCTAGAAATGATTTTTGGGAAAAATAAAGAGCAAACTACGAGGTAGCTACAGTTCAAATTTGACCCGCTTCCAACTAAATCGGCGGGAATTTGTCTTTTTCACCAGAGGTGGATCGAAACTTTTTACACCCAACCATTTGATCAATTGTATATTAAACATGGCCTAATATTTTAGAAAATTGATCAGGTCCAATTTTGCAACAAATATTTGGTAGGTCCTTCACAGAAAAACTCATTTTGGGCACTCAAGAAAATGAAAAATGTTTTTTTTGCCAAAAACTCATTTCTCACGACACCTTTTAAAAGTTATTTATCTTATTTCTTGTTTTTTATTTTTCCTGAAAACTTGTTCACATTTGGTGACACAATGAGAAGTTTTTGCATTTTCTTTTTGAATTTTCAGGTCACAAAATAGCTGACATGATTTTAACACGTTAATTTTAGGCAACTATGACCTATTTAGATGGTCATAACATCATACTGCATCCTGATTGGTCCATGGACATCTCACGCGGATCATGCATCATACGCCGTCGGATGCTCGCGGAGCCAACGGCCGTCCTCAACCCTTCCATACCAACCCTGAAACCCTAACTGGTCATTTTCCATCCACCCCACACCTCCTTTCTTTCCCACATTTATCCATCGATCCACTTCCATCTCGTTGCTTAGCTTCAGTCTTCTGCCATCTCACATCCGCATCGCGCCGTCCCTCCCAATCCCATCGTGGATGCCTCCTCCCGTCCGGCGCCGCCGCACCCCACACCCGCTGCTGCCCCCACTACTATAGTGCCATCTCCCTCCTCATCGAGGGCCGACCCCTCATCATCCAGCCACTCCAGTGCCGCCTCCCTCCCCATCGACCAGCGCCTCGTTGGCCGTCCAGCGCCGCCACCACACCTCCAACTCTAGTCTCCCACCCCACCGAGCGCCGAGCCCTCGCCATCCAGCATCGCCCACCTCCCCATCAAGCGTCGCCGAGATTCCGGGAGAGACCCCCGCAGCGATGCCGAGAAGGGGAGGAGAGGGGGAGATCTGCCAGCTGTGGAGCTTGATGGGGAGGCGCCTCCGCCTCACTCGTCCTCACTCATCTCTTTCGTTCCTTTCCCTCTCACTCGTCTTTTCTTTTCCAGCGGCCGCCGCCGCCACCCGGCTCGTCCGCGACCTCCACCTCGCCGCCGCCCAGATCCAACTCGCCGACGAGCCCAACTGCCTCCGCCGTCCCCATACGCGCCGTCGTCGCGCAGTAGGTCTCACCGACGACCTCGTCGTCCTCCGCCTCCAGCGCGTCCCGCCACACCTGCTCCGTCCGTCCCCAGGCCACCTCGCCCGGCACCACCTACCACCGGAGTCGCCCCTCCAGGTATCTCCCCCCCACTTCTAGCGCCCCCCTTTTGGACAGGCGCTTCAGAATTGATTGGTGCATTTTTAGTGTTTTTTGTTGTTTGCTAAAGAATTACATTTGCATTTTCAGTGTTTTTTGCTGTTTGCTAAAGAATTCAATGTATACGACCATTTGTTCAGGAAACTGCTAGCTTGTGTGATGCTGCCATGTAAGGTTAAATACTGCCATTTGAAACAAATATATGGTAGGATTAGTGGTTGCTGTACTCTACCAAATTGCATCATGTTGTACTCTAGCAAATTGCATCATGCCCAACAATGCCATTCCAACAAGGATTACTGCTCAAGGATTAGTGGTTGCTGTAGTATCTTGGAGGACTACAACAAATTGTTTAAATAAACTTGTTTGCATGCTTCTGAATGCTCTGATGAAAGTACAGAGAAAAACATACAGTAAAATAACAGTAGCTACATGTCTGACAAATGGTGCAAATGCTTTGCTCTAGACACTAAGTTTTTACTACTCCAAGTAAATTAACTGAAACTTGTTGTTCAATCATTTGCTTGCTGTTCTTGTCAGTAAAATAACAGTAGGTTCGTTCATTTGCTTGCTGTTCTTGTCAACAGAGATAGTCACACAAAAGGAGTACAGTAGGAAATTAACATTACTCCAGTGAGTATTGTTAATTAACAGAAATATTGAAGAACTTTGCAAATTTACTCATATTGTTTATTCAGATTGCTTTCTCAACATTGGATCATGCTAGTTGCTTATTCAGATTGTTTATTTGGATTGCTTGCTCAATATTGGATCATCAAAATTGAATCATGCTAAGTGCTTCCTCAACATCTATTTTTCTCCGATTGTTTATCATCATCAAATTCTTTTTCTCAGATGAGCAAGTCTTAGTTTATGATCATATTGTTTATAATCATCAAATTGATGCAGAGTGAGTACTAGGCGATGAGATGTAGCAGCACCTGTGTGCGGGCGAGGAGCAGAACACCAGCTCCTGGGCGGCTGCAGAGCACCAGCTCGCCTCCACCTGCACCAGCACCTGTGCTCCAGTTCCTGGGTGGCAGCAGAGCACCAGTTCGCCTCCACCTGGGCGTGGGAGAGTAGGAGCGCCTTGGTAGTGGTGGAGGTGGAGGCGCAGGTCGGAGACGGGCGGAGGTGGAGGGTGGAGGTAGGAGACAAGTCGGTTCAAATTTTGAATGGGGGGTATTAAGGTCATTTGCTAGGTTTTCACCTGGTCGGAACATGATCCCAGCGACCTATATTTAGGAACAGAGGGAGTACTATATACTTAAGTCTGATTTTCTTCTTCTTTTACCTTAACATATCACTCACCATTGGATTTGGGATTAATTCATGGTCTGGCTGCCATGTAAGGTTAAATGTATATAGTTTGTATGTTCTACACAGTATGAAGTTTCTTATTCAAAAAGGGTTTCATTTATCAACTTCCCTACATGATGTATAGCATAGTGACACATTTTTGTTCATAGTATTACGGTTGCAATTTCAGTTGTTGCTGCTTGTCTAGGAATTCCTTGTATGAATTCTAGTTCTTGTGATGCCTGCTTTTGTTTGTGAACTAATAACAATATTGCTGGCATTCTGTGGCAACATTTGCAGATCTTGAGGCATGTGTGTGGCTGGAAGAAACACTCAAGAAACTGGACTTCATGAATGGAGTGTGTACCAACATCATCCACATGCAGAACAGGAAGCTAAAGCTGTGAATATTGCTGGCTATATTACTAATGTTGAAGCTGAAGCTTCAGCTTCAGAATCTCTTGTGCTTCCAATAATATTGCTGGCAATATTACTAATGTGTTAAGTTGTCTAAACATGCTTGCTGCTAGCTTTGAAGTTGATCTAAAGAACCATTCATGCATTTACACATTCATGATTTCCTCTGTTGTTTGTAATTGTTCTAGTTAGTTGTGCTAGTAGATACTGCCTGAGATTTGTAGCTGGTAGATATTGTGTCATGTCCTCTTTAACAAGTAGATATTGTGTCATGTCCTCTTAGACGAGTTCATTTATTGAAAAATATTTCACATGTAGGGTAAATATGTCACAATAAATTTGTAAAATATCTTCTTTATAGTTTTCCTCGCATGTTCAGTATTGTGTTTGGCATGTTCATAGAGCCACTTGTGTAGTTAGATGAGAATAACAATTATACTTCTATAATGTTTGATCGTATAGACATATGCAAAAGTTGCTTGTGCATTATCACTAGTTTTGATCGTTGCTTTACTAGTAACTGTGAATGCAATAGTGTGTTTGTGGTCTTATTGTCTTGCAAGTTTACTATTTCCAGAACCATCATCTTATTTTCTTTAACATAGTAGTTTACTATTGATGTTTACTGAGGAATAAGAGGAGATATGAAGTTTATATTGATGTTTCATGCAGGTCGGGTTACCCAATGTTGGCAAATCAACTTTCTTTAACATAGTAACAAAGGTGGGCTCCCGCGCCGGCGACTCCAGGTCAGTGCCCCGACCCCTCCCTCCCTCATCTCCGCATCTCGTTTTCGTTTCCCATGGTGGCTGCTGTTGTATCGTGTCGGGTTCTGACTCAGTTTGGTTTGCTGTTGCTATTTATGTTGTGGTGGTGCAGGCTCACAGTGAAGAAGAGCAAGGCCGAGAAGGACCCCAACAAGCCCAAGCTCCCCCGAGTGCCTTCTTCATCTTCATGTGAGTCCCAGTCTTGGTTCCTAGTTCTATTCATGTTCCTTCTGTGGTGTGGAGTCGCGTCCTGACCGAAGATTTGGTGCGTGTTTCATCTTCGCAGGAATAACTTCAGGAAGGAGTACAAGGAGAAGCACCCTGACGTCAAGCAGGTCTCCGTGGTAAGCGCCTTGGTCTCTTTCCGCCACCCGTCCGCCTCTGTCTTGTGCTGTTCGTTGGAATTGTTGCTGCGATGAGTTTCCTTGTGAATTCCGTGTCCTGATCTGGTTTGGGTTGGTTGCTGGAAGTTGCATGTCTCCCCTCCCCTCTCTGTTACCGCTCAATTCGGTGCTGGTTACTTGTTTCTGTCTCAGTTTGCCTACTGTTCGAACTAGTTGGTCAGTTAGATTTCGAATGGCAGTAGCAGCAAACCGATTTTTATCAATTATATCTCTGTTACCGCTCAATTCGGTGCCAGTTTTCCAATGGCAGTAGCAGCAAACTAATTTTTATCAATTATATTTTATGCGAAGTTTAGGCGTAATGTTTTGCAGTGAAGTATTTTGCATGACTTGCACTTGTGCAATGAATATTGAAATTGTGTCTATGTTTTCTTGTATGAATGAGTATCTCATTTTAACTAGCTGGAGAACGAAAAGCATGGTACTAGCTGAATTTGTGTTGTCATTCTAAATAACTGTCCTTTTATGAAACCCTTCCTAATTCTTTGTTCTTGTTCTATTTGGAAATGGATGCAGCAGGTGCTCTGCTCTTGCACACGTCAGGCACCGTCTCCGGCGCAGTGGTGCTTTTTGAGGCGACCGGCGTGATGGCGGCTGTGTACGGCGGCGACCACAAGCTTTCCGGTGAGTCGGCTCCATCTTCTAGCTGTAGCTCCCACTTTTCTGCTCCTATAGCATGCTCTGTTGGTTTAGAACACTAGCAGCAGTAGCCTACCATGTATGCGTACTAAACAGCAGGAGTTCAATCACCTTGTGCACACTAGCAGTTTGGTTACACAATTGTCACTTTTGCTTTTAGTAGCCATTATGTGGCTGAATCATGTCTATGTCTACTAATCATCAGATAATAGTATTTGGCTTCTTTGTGATGGTCTAGGACTATTTTACGGTGATGTGGATATACTTTCTGATTTAAAGTTACTTATATATGGTCTGGTGTCATATTATGGTCTAATATTTTTTGTTTTGACTCTTTTTCTGGTGCGAGGAAAGCTGTGAGTAGACGTCAACGATGCCTACTTGCTTGGCTGCTACAGTGATGCATGCGCCGGTCAAGCAAGGACACATGCAAATACGTACATGTTAGGATAGTAGAAGATATTCCCTCTGTTCCTGCTATATTCCTGTGTAAATGTATTTCTGAGAGATGTGTTATGTAAACCTAGGAGATGTGCTATGTGATGTGATATGATGGATGATTTGAATTCGACATGGAGTTTTCCTGATTTGAATATGAAACAACTTTGTCCAAACATTTCTTTCAGAATCTGAGATCTAATATTGGACAAATAATTGGGCTGGAAAAGGCAACAACCCAACAAGCATTGGACAGTTTAAAAAGCGAAACAAAAAACCTTAGAAAATAAAAAAAAGAAATATACTGAAAATAGGCCGAGGCCCCCTAGTATGGAAGAACCTAACAAAAAGGCCGAATTCTGGGGTATGGCCCATGCCGAAATTAATAGGAAAAAAAATAAAAGGCTGAATTGTTGGGCTCGGCCCATCTAAAACACCTAATCGGACCGGGCTGAATCTTGTCAGTGACCTTTTGAATTGGTCGTAATTTTGCCACATTAGATTGCCACGTCAGATCTGACGTGGCCTGGGCAGACAACCAGTGACCAAAACAAAAGGTCATGGGTTCAACGACCTTCTATTTTGGGTGTAAACGTCTACGACCTTCTCACAGAGAAGGTCGTTAAGTTCAGTTTACGACCGCCAGCTTTTGACCTTCTATTTTTGGTCACAAAAAGGTCGCAAATGAAAAACAATGACCTTTCAGTGACCAATAGTCAAGGTCACAAGTTGACATATTTCTTGTAGTGATATTCCTATAAAATTCCTATCCTATGAACAAAAGGAGGTTTCTATTGGAGTAACTACTGTAGCTAGCAGTACTGCTGGTACAGTAGTTTTCTTCAAGATGCGGAATTCAACGAAGTCATGATGGTTCCTTCGTCCGAGCAACTTCAAAGTGGGAAGTGGGCCTGTGATTTGATGGCTCATTAGTCATTGTTACTGCGACGTGACGACCTGGGTGACTCTCCCTTGGAGTTCTGCGTGCATGGCAAGTGGACCAGGATGGTCGACATCCCACATGTTGGAGAACGGAAGTATTCTTTCCGATATCGAGGAGCAAGGAAACCGCGTGGTATAGTATCACTGCTGATTAGTTCTCAAAAAATAGTATCATTGCTGATTTATAATTATTTTTTATTTCTGATGAATGCTAGCGTTTCAACTCTTACGACGAAGGGTGCCAAACACGGCACATGCTGGATGTCCCACACGTCAGCGAAAGGAGTGGGACATGAACAGTGTGGTAGAGCCCAACGTAAAAAAACAGTGTGGTAGAGCGTCTCCACTTCTTCTACTTCTGGGTCAGAAACCACACGTAGTAGTACTTAGTGGTATGAACGATACAAAGTGCGCCCTGGGGAGAAAGACACGTCTAGTTGGAAGGTCTGGGGGCATACACGTAAACAAATATAAAAGTTAATATGTGCCTCCAACTAATATAGTAGTAGTAGAGTACTTAGGCACGTACTCCATAACATCACCGTGCATTGCATGTACAACATTTAGTGGTAGTATGTAGTAAGAGACAAATGCCGCCCAAGAGTTCCCTTCCCGACCTACTTTTGGGTGTTTGGTAGAGTGTATGGAGGGTGCATGAGTCCACACTAGTTTAGCACAAACACACTAGAAGCATGCATGAAGAGAGCATGCATGCATTTGACTTGCAAAAAAAGTTGAGCATGCATGAAGAGGGAACAACTATGCTGAGACGAGAACGCAACCAAACACACCCCTATATGCCACGCATGTTCATACCATTTGTGCCTTTCTACTTCACTTACTGTGCTACATTACTCAGGTTCGTACGTCCACTCCTGGGTACATGTCCATCTCGTAGTTCCAGTCCCACGTGTTCTTCATATAGATGGAATGATCCTTGCATAACACGTGCACCTTGATGCTAGATGTCTCGCGTGTTGGCCAAAGGATGAACAAAGCTCACGTATAAAAAATAGAGTGGAAGAACATAGATTCCGACGACCGAGAAGGAGAAACGAACCTCGTGGTGGAGCGTCTACACTCATAATATTTAATATTATTCAGCAATATAAAATCAACCAATCATCTCCATAGTGGACTGGAAGAGTGCGAAACACGACATCCCAGTGTAGTTATATCATACTAGTACATGGCTAACCCACGCTATCACCATATTTCATGGCTTCCGTGCGACACCTATCTCTAGTATTCCAGCAGCCTGTATCGCTTCTCCCTCCCCGTCTCTATCAAAGTGCGACGGGCTGGCATTTTTGCTGTCTATTGAGGTCGGTTAACTCATCACATGTTAGCGACATGGCAAGAGCATTCTAAAAAAAATTCCTTTCACGTTTCGTTTTCAAAAAGAAAAAAATCCTTTCACGTACGAATTTGAGTCGATGCTTTGAGCAACTTGCATGTCCTATACTGCTCATGTTTGATACTCTAACTTAGCTAGAGGTTAGACTAACTCATGACTAACCCTGAACTAACTGTAGCCAAAGAGGTGTTTGGGTGACAGGGTTAGATTGACAATAAATGCACTTGATGGAGAGAGAAAATTGATTTTTCAGTGGTCCCAATGAGAACTATCTCTAGTTAGCACCTCTTGGGTGGGATAGTTTTTTTTGGTGGGTTCGGTGCAACTTGCTCCAATTTAAACCCTCATGCTTTGATACTTTCGGGCTATTTGAGCCCCAACTAGCTCAAACTAACTCTAACCATGGATCCAAACAGGGCCTATGGATAGTCTCAACGCGGAGCAGTTGCGTGCACCGGGAAGCGGCGCTCTCTCGGCCGTTGCGCCACTTCAAAGCCAGCGCCAGTGAGAGGTCGCCTCCGCTCTGGCCGGGCATTAATGCGGCATTGACGCTCCAAGGCGACACTGACCGTTCACGCGGGAAGCGCGCGCTGGCATGGGAGTATATGTTTTGAACCGTTTCAGGTGTAGTACTGGTAGTTTGCAAAACTACTCAATTATTGCATTCAGTTTCCCAAGAAATTGTGGTAAAAAAACGTTACTCCATAGCCCGCTTCCCTTCTCCTTCCTCTTCCACCGCCCGCGCACGTCCGCGGGAAGCGACCGGTCAACCCTTATATAGGAGTGCTAGCACAAAAAGATGCATGCATGACCACTAAAATTTCCATATTAAAGCGCCGCTCCGGCGGGAGTATGTCGTATGTTGTTACCTTCGGCTGGGCCATGGCTACCGGGCGACGGCAACCAGAGAAGAGGCGGCGGGAGGGGAATGAATGCAGCTACTGTTTCGGTTCGCCTTTCGGCTTAAATAAATGTGCAGCATCACGTGTACCCGCGGGTGCACAAATTGTAACATACGTGTCTGCTTAAGTGGGTGTCACGTAACTGGTGTGTGTGTGAGAGATTCGGAGAGACGGAGTGCGTGTGTGTGACTCTACTCTTTGGACATGTACTCAACCTTTTGCATCGGGATATAAGTATAATGGTATTCACTTTAGCTAGTGATTTACGTGGCCATGTTAACGTGGTTGTGTCAAAAAAATGTCACTTCCTGCTCATGATTTGCGTTATAGAATTACAAGCAAGATTCTCGTGCATTGCACGAAACATCCATATGCATTTTTTTTTACAAAACACATGTTGTGATTGACCCATGGAGGAGTAATCCCATGTGTAAAAACTAATGATATCTCTAGAATTTTATCGGAAAACTGGTATCTCGAGAATGTCATCGAAAAAACTGAAAGATGAGAGATAAGGCGAGGAGGAGTGGAGCGTGGTGGTGACTGGTGGTCGGAATGGGTGGAGGCATGGGGATGGATGGCGCCGCTAGGCGACAGCGGCCACCATGCATGCTAGATTGTTCTAGAGACTTATTCCTTTTTTAATTGCTAAGCAATGAGGTTGTGGGAGATAATGATGTGGAGAGAGGTGCGGGTATCTTTTGTAAAATTATCATAGTTTGCTTTCTATCCGTCAGATATAGATCATACGGTCGGTATAACAAGATGGCAGGCACACCATCATCGTTAACTCGTTTTTTATAAGGGTACAGATGATAAGTTTGCTGACTACTAAAGTAAAGTGGAATTTGTCCACGTTATGCAAGTAAATTAAGGTGATTGTTTATCATACGGGTAAGGTTGGATGAAGGGTGGTAGGAACAAATGCTCCGCCTAGAGCATGTGTGTGTGAGATGTTGTCTTAGTGTGTGTGTGTGTGTGTGTGTGAGAGAGAGAGAGAGAGAGAGAGAGATGGAGTCTTAGTTTGTGTGTGTGTGTGAGAGAGAGAGAGAGAGATGGAGTCTTAGTGTGTGTGGGGGGGTGTGCGTGTGTGTGTGTGTGTGTGTTTGTGTGTGTGTGTGTGAGATAGAGAGATGGATTCTTAGTGTGTGTGTGGGGGGGGGGTGCGTGCGTGCGTGTGTGTGTGTGTCACGGGGTCCTCTGTGGTGGATGTAATTTAAGTGTGCATGTCTTCATCATAGAGAGGTGATGTTTATGGCAGAGGCCACCAACGATGGGGTGCAAGAGAGAAAATGCCTGTAGAGAGGGAAGAGAAGGTGTGTGGCGTGAGAGGAGTCAACATCGAGAGAACGTGTTTGTTCGAGAGACACCGATGAAGACTACTATATATATAGATGGTGCATGTAGGCGGGAATTAAACAAAGGGATGGTCATATTGGTTCCGGGGATATAGGGGAAGAGTGACATGCGGGGGGGGGGGGGGGTAGCTAGGAGGAGATTGTTAAGTGTGAGTGTGTGTTTTACCCATCCAGGCGGAAGTTATGTGCACACAAGAGGAGAACGATTCGATGTGGTGTTAGGATTGAGGGTAATTAACTACGTATGAAGACATAGAGACCTTGAATGTGCATGTGTGAGAGGTATACGTGTATACGTGGGATGTGTGTGTGTTTGCACGCGCATGATCGAGATAAAAGAAAGAAGACATAAGTCATAAGATGAACGACATGGGAGAGACGGATCGGTATGACAATATGCATGCATGTGAGAATGCAGGGAAGAAGGCCCGACAATTGATCATGTGTTTTTGTCTTTAAGAGATAGTGGCGTGGGCTAGAGCATGCATCTGTGGCGAGCAGAGGGAGTGAGGCACAACGATTGTGCAAAAGAGATCAACCTATAAATGCATATGTATGGAGAAACATATATAGTGTGGGTTATAGGAAGCAAGACTCCGTGCGAGAAATAAATGTTGACGGAGAAACTACAGATAGATACAGAGATGGAGATGCTAGCTAGAGGGACATCCACTAGTTTGGGTGTTGGAGATGACCGCCGGGTGGTTCAGAGGGTGAAGTTATATATGTGTGTGAGAGGGCACTTGACTGCATATAGAGAGAAACATATGTAGTGTGCGTGATAGGAATCAAGAGTGAGGGCGAGAAAGAAGGTTGATGGAGAAACAGATAAATAGAAAGAGAAAGATGCTAGCTAGTGTGCGTTAGAGATAGGAGTCGAATGGATCAAAAGGCTGAGTTATATGTGTGGGTGTGAGAGAGATAGAGAGAGGGTGCATGTGAGTCACATACAAACATATATCAGAGAGAAATGAGATCCCGAGAGACGGAGTTTTGTGTCTGCGAGAGAAAAAGATATTTCACAACGAGAGTGATAGCTAGAGAGGGAACACAAGATATCTCTAGGGAGAGAGAGTGTGTGTGAGCGACATACAAGAGAACAATGGAGAAATATGAGACCGTGGGAGACAGAGTTTGTGTTTGTGTGTGAGAAGGAGATATTTAAGAGGAAGAGTCGTAGGTTCTCATATCTAAGGAGCGAAAGACATCTCCGTATGAGGGGTGTGCGAGTGGCACACATGGGAATAGTAGAGATAAATGAGACCCCGGGAGACAAAGTTTTATGTTTGTGTGAGAGAAAGAGATTCCACATGGAGAATCATATTTAGATACACATAGCAAGGAGCAGGATATACTTAGAGAGAGATAGAGTGATGAAGGTCGAGGGAGAGAGTACCGTCAATGTGTTATGAAGATAAAAGATCATTGTCGACATATAGGTAGCACGAGAGATACCTGAGAGATGATGAACGCGTATAGGTCCAGAGAGATAGTCCTATATAAGCATGAGTGATAGCTTTATGAGACGAATATCTGGATTAAATGGGATTCAAATATTTAAACTGGAGATCACGACATCGATTATATCATAACGCAAATTGGTGTATCAAACATGCATATTCATTTGAATTTGGGCACACATGTAATGTTATATAGTTTATCCATATTGATGATCCATAGATTCTTTAATTACAAACAATGCATGGTTTATATGCAATTAATGTCTAAACAGGATTACACTATATGTTGCGTGTGTGAAACACATTATACATGTTTGAGAAGTAAAAAAACCCGCATGAAACACACATTAATTGGAGACAGTTAGCGAGGAATGCATACATTGGATTTCAACATAAAGTGGTTTCAAATATTTGAAAATCCAAATTTGATGGATACAACCTTATGAATCTGAGATCATGCCATTTGTAAACCATATTTATTTATAAATGGTGTTGTGCTTTTGAAAGTATATATAAAAAATGATGTATATAGAATTTAATTCCAGTGGAAAATGGATCCCGCCTGAAAAAAATAGAATACAAACGGGATTCGAATTGAGTTGGCACGGTAAACGTGCACTCTGCAAAATTTGAACGAAGCGGGGAAAGTCGCAGTAACCGCCCGAAAGCAAAATCTGTGAGATGGAAATTACTACTGCCTATCCCTGCCACGCAAAGCCTATCTGCTAGATTGCTATAGGTTTCGATAGGGGTAGGTTTGTAATTTCACCCAAACGTGACGTAACTGCCTCTCACCCGGATTCATACATGGTGGGTGCCAAAACACAGTGTGTCCTCGGCCGAAATCGACTCCCTCCACGATTCCTATTCATACACGGTGGGCGCCAAAAACAAACTCTCATCGACAGATATTCTGTATATGCGAGATTACTGTGCTATCCCCAACCGACTAATATTGTTGTGATGTAGTAGAAAATTGAAACGGGGGCTAAGTTTGTAAATTTCCTCGCATTTGAGACAAGCGCGCCCTGAATACATGGTTCCCCCCTTCCTCTCTACCTCCCTTTTCCCCATTCATACTCCGTGGGAGCCAAAACACCTCTCAACCCCACCCTCCTCTGTCCATCGCCGTCCGCCACCCCATCCACCACCGTCCTCCTCCACTATGCCGGAGCTGATACCCCGACGCCGCCGTCCATTACAAGAGATCGACCTCTCTCATCCACGGCTTCGGACCGGGATCCTTGCATCCCGTCCTCTCGCTTCATCCCCACCGTCGTCCACCTTGCCGATGCCGTTCCTACAACCGTCTCGTCCACCGCGCCCTGCCGCCACCGTCGACCCTCCTGGATCTTCTTCCATGCTGTCGACAGCCATCGCTACCGCAGCACCGTCAAATTCTCAGCAGAGGCATACATGGCGCCGCACCCAAGGTGGTACTCTTTTATATCTGCTCAACTTATTTATCACAGCAAGAAAATAGATCACCACTGCTTTAATCTGATTTCTTTTCTGGTTGCGAAGTTGCCTTTGTCTGGTTTGCACCTTCAGATCCGCCATGGCACGCTCAACACTATACTCCCAATGCTTATTGTCGGTGTCAAAACCGGTGGATCTCGGGTAGGGGGTCCCGAACTGTGCGTCTAGGTGGATGGTAACAAGAGACAAAGGACACGATGTTTTTACCCAGGTTCGGGCCCTCTCGATGGAGGTAAAACCCTACTCCTGCTTGATTAATATTGATGATATGGGTAGTACAAGAGTAGGCCTACCACGAGATCAGAGAGGCTAAACCCTATAAGCTAGCCTATGGTATGATTGTTGTTCGTCCTACGAACTAAAACCCTCCGGTTTATATAGACACCAGAGAGGGCTAGGGTTACACAGAGTCGGCTACAATGGGAGGAGATCTACATATCTGTATCGCCAAGCTTTCCTTCCACGCCAAGGAAAGTCCCATCCGGACACGGCACGAAGTCTTCAATCTTGTATCTTCATAGTCCAGGAGTCCGGCCAAAGATTATAGTCTAGTCATCCGGACACCCCTTAATCCGGGACTTCCTCAGTAGCCCCTGAACCAGGCTTCAATGACGACGAGTCCGGCACGCAGATTGTCTTCGGCATTGCAAGGCGGGTTCCTCCTCCGAATAGTTCATAGAAGATTTTGAACACAAGGATAGTGTCCGGCTCTGCAAAATAAGTTCCACATACCATCGTAGAGAGAATAATATTTGCACAAATCTAATCTGTTGATGTATTCCGCAGTGTGACATCACACCACGGCCAAACCTTTATTCGAATCATTTTACTGTCCCACCTCAGCGCGTTTAGTGAGGTGGTTTCCTTGGCACGACGCCGGTGACCTCCGTCCAACCGGAGGCACCGGATAATTTGCTGGAGGTGCTTAACGGCGCCTCCATCAACGAGGAGCACCGCACTATTATGAGTGCGGTGATCCAGAAGGTTCAGTCCGCCAAGAGCGGGCTGACGGAAGCCTGTGCCAGCCTTCTAACAGGCTTTGAGGTATGTATTTAAGATATGTAAAAATATTACTGCATAGACAGTAGCCCCTAATGCTCAGTTTGGTGTTCGGAAAGAAAAGCCGAACTAAGGATCTAAAAAGATATATGCAGGAGTCTAACATAAGTATGTCAATATGGGAATGCAGGCTGCGCTGCTGACCTCTGCCGCACTGACTGCAGAGGTCGGTGCATTGGAGCAGAGCCTCGAGCGGTCCAAGAACGAGCTCGGCCTTGCCAAGAAGCAGCTCGAGGACAAGGAAGGTAAGTAATACCTTATGTAAGTATATAAAAAGATCTGGTTGCAAATAATGAGAGGACCAACGTGAGTATTACAGGGGCCACAATCGAGGTGCCGACCCTAAAGGGAGCGCTGTCCAAGGCCAAAGACAATGCGGCCATGGAGCACACCGAGCGAGAAAAGAAGGAGGCGCGGGTAGCGGAGGTGCGGCAAGAGCTCCACGCTCTTGTGAAAAAACACGAGAGTTTGGAGCTTGACTCAAAGACTCGAGAGTCCGAGCTTGCCTCGGCCCTTGAGAGCGCCAAATCTGCCAAGGACGAAGCCCAAAAAGCCCTCCAGGAAATTGAGGCGATGAAGAAGATAGCGGCGGGTAAGGCATTCTTTATGCAAAGCAAGCACGTGAAATTGAATTACTTGTTACTTACCCGAGTCCGGAGCTCTATAGGAGCGTTCGCAGATCTGCCCCGCAGTGCGTCCGACACTGCCGCATTCTACCGAGCCGAGGAAGGGAGCTCGACGGAGAAGGTGGTCTGGTCCCATTATGTTGAGGCCGGACACCCGGTGCCTGTGAGCGACCAGCTGAAGCAGCTGGTCGAGTTCCATAAGGTAGCCGAACAGGCCATGAAGGGCCTTATAGTCCGGCTATGGCTTGGGGAGGTCATGCCTGGGAGCTACTTTGGGCTGGTGAGGCGGCTGGCGGATGCCTGTCCCCGGCTTGAAGTCATCAAGTGCTCCATATGCATCGAAGGCGCCCGTAGGGCCCTTGCCCCTGTTAAAGTACACTGGGGCAAGATGGATTCTGAGAAGCTGGTGACAGATGGGCCACCGGAGGGGAAGGAGCATCGCAAGCCCGAGATGTATTATGAGGGCATCCTGAAGGGTGCCTGCCTTGTGGTGGATGAGTGTTCCAAGGATGTAATTTTTGAGTAAACTTGCTCGTGTTATCCTGTGTGCTGAAAACTTGTTCATATGCGCTAAGCAACGCTTTTTGAGATTAAAATATTACCTTCTGTGCGTCCGTTTATTAAATCTGAGAGATGGCTAGTCGTCGTCTTCTACCCCCATGCCACGAGTGCTGGGGTGTTTGAGATAAACCTGAGCGCTCTTGTTCCCATTCTTGGGTCCTTCGAGGGAGGCACTCAGCACAATGAACAAGGCAATCAGACTATAATGCTTTATCACTCTCACTTAGCCATAGAATTCTATAATTTTAAATTTCGGCGAAGCCCCTAGTATTCGGAAGACCGAGTTCGGGGCGCTATCCATGCCTAGGCCGGACAAAGCCAGCTCCTCGCTCTAAGCGGCATAAGTATTTAGGGACTCGAAACCTCTCGAACAGCGACCGGCTCTCGCCCTATCATGACGATCAGTTTTAGCTTTCTCTATTGAGGTGCTTAACCCAGCTCAACCGGGGCACAATCGCAGTAGTTCTCCCAGTGCTACCTTAGCCGATGTAACGAAACGTAAGGTACCAAAACATGGGAGCTGGGAAAACCCAATTATTGACCCTAGACATGATTCGGAGCTGATGCATATAATGCTATAAGTTCGGGGTGCCGCACTCGTGAGAGTGTTCGGACTTCTCAAACCATATTCTGGGGTACTTAAGCCCCTGGTGTATTGGCCGTACCAAAGTGTACGGTTGCATAATGTCATAACTGGACATATTTACATAAAAAATGAATGTAATAATAGACAAGAGCTATGTATTGTTTATTAAAAGGCTGCTGTGAAAGCAGAATGATACAAATAGTGCGATAAGCAAGAGATGGGATTATTTGACATGTCCCCCTCCAGGGGCAAGCTGCAAGACTTTATGTAAGACAGGTATTTAGCTCGTTATAGATACCACCTGGACATTCGACGTAGCTTGCTGCCTCCCTGGCTGTTGCATCGTGTGTTCGGCGATTATACTGCCGGACAAGCCTTCCGGAGAGTGGAGTCATGAAAGTAAGAAAAAAGGAATGACAAAATTGGGAGCCCCTAGTGCGGTTGAGCCGCATTTCGGGCGTGCCGTGGTTGTGCCCCTCCCCTTATGCCCATGGTATTTCCAGAGCATAATTTTGTACGTGTAGTACTGGTTTCGCAATTTCGCGAGGGCTGGGGTTGGGGCCGCACTGCTACGCTTGCTCAGAACGTGCCAGGCAGTCTTGTTGTAGGTTACTCCGGGCGCGCTTGATGGTGTTCGGACGTTTAATAGCCGGACTGGAGAATTGCCTTGAGAGGCTACTTTGTACTTCCGCCGCGAGGGCCGCCGTATTCTCCTCCGTTCGAAGAGAGCATTTGGTGTTCCATTGACCATAATCACTCCTCGAGGGCCTGGCATCTTGAGCTTGAGGTATGCGCAGTGCGGCACCGCATTGAACTTTGCAAATGCGGTTCGTCCGAGCAGTGCGTGATAGCCACTGTGAAACGGGACTATGTCGAAGATTAACTCCTCGCTTCAGAAATTATCCGGGGATCCGAAAACCACTTCGAGTGTAACTGAGCCTGTACAGTTGGCCTCTACACCTGGTATGACGCCTTTAAAGGTCGTCTTTGTGGGTTTAATCCTTGAGGGATCTATGCCCATTTTTCGCACTGTATCCTGATAAAGCAGGTTCAGGTTGCTGCCGCCGTCCATAAGGACTCTACTGAGGTGAAATCCGTCAATGATTGGGTCTAGAACCAATGCGGTGAATCCGCCGTGGCGGATGCTAGTGGGGTGGTCCCTTCGATCAAAAGTGACCGGGCAGGAGGACCACGGGTTGAACTTTGGGGCGACTGGCTCCAACGCATATACGTCCCAGAGTGCATGCTTCCGCTCCCTTTTGGGGATGTGGGTTGCGTATATCATGTTCACCGTCCGCACTTGTGGGGGAAAACCCTTCTGTCCCCTATTGTTCGGCGGACACGGCTCCTCCTCGTCATTGCTAAGCAGCCCCTTGTCTCTGTTTTCGGCACTTAACTTGCCTGCCTGCTTGAACACCCAACAATCCCTGTTGGTCTGATTGGCTGGTTTTTTGGGGGTGCCGTGTATCTGGCACGAGCGATCGAGTATTCGGTCCAAACTGGACGGGCCCGGAGTATTTCTTTTGAATGGCTTTTTCTGCTGACCGAGTTTAGAGCCTCTGAATCCGGCATTAACTGCCGTATCCTCAGCATTGTCGCCGTTAATGTGGCGCTTGTGCTTGTTGTGACGCGAACTGCCATTACTGTCCTTGGTATCTGAATTACCAGGGCTCTTGGTCATGTTATTACTACGAGCTAGCCAGCTATCTTCTCCTGCGCAAAAGCGGGTCATGAGTGTTGTGAGGGCTGCCATGGATTTCGGCTTTTCCTGTCCTAGGTGCCGGGCAAGCCATTCGTCACGGATGTTATGTTTGAAGGCTGCGAGGGCCTCTGCGTCCGGACAGTCGACTATTTGATTTTTCTTGGTTAGGAACCGTGTCCAGAATTGTCTGGCCGATTGCTCTGGCTGCTGAATTATGTGACTTAGGTCATCGGCGTCTGGTGGTCGCACATAGGTGCCCTAGAAATTGTTGAGGAATGCGGCTTCCAGGTCCTCCCAGCAACCAATTGACTCTGCTGGCAAGCTGTTAAGCCAATGCCGAGCTGGTCCTTTAAGTTTGAGTGGGAGGTATTTGATAGCGTGTAGATCATCACCGCGGGCCATGTGGATATGAAGGAAATAATCCTCGATCCATACCACAGGATTTCTTGTGCCATCGTATGATTCGATGTTTACGGGTTTAAAACCCTTGGGGATTTGATGATCCATTACTTCATCTGTGAAGCATAGTGGGTGTGCGGTGCCTCTGTACTGGGCTATATCAAGACGTAGCTCAAAGGAGCTTTGTCTGCTGTGTTCGGCCTGGCCAGATTTGCCATATCCGGCATGACGGTTATCGTCACGTGTTGTGGGGCGCCCACGCGATCCGTAGATCGATCTTGTTTGCCTTGCCTTGTCCTGCAATATGTCTCGCAGGTCTGGCGCATTTTCCTGTGCCTTGGTATTTTTTGAGCGACGCTGGGGTGCGGCTTGAGTGGATGGCCGAGAGGCCTCTCTGTCGTGGCCACGAGGTGGCCGGTCGGCCGCGTCGTGCGCTGGTGATGTAGGTTTAGGTGCTTCCTCCTCTAATCGGGGTAGCAGCATGCGCTTTGGGTAGCTCTTGGAGGGGCATTCAAGTTCGTACTCTTCGGCCGCAAGGACTTCAGTCCGTCTATCGGCTAGCAAGTCTTGGTCAGCTCTAAGCTGCTGCTGTTTTTTCTTGAGGCTGCTCGCCGTGGCCATAAGCCTGCATTTGAAACATTTTTGTTCAACGGGATCCTCAGGCACGACAAATTCGTCGTCGTCGAGGCTTGCCTCGTCTTTGGAGGGAGGCATGTAATTATCGTCCTCTACCTCTCTGTCTGCCGCTCTCTCATGAGGGCTGGCTTCTCCATCCTCCTGTGCTGAATCCTGCTGGAGGGGGTTGTCTTCGGCACTGTCCGGGGTGTTATTATCTCTCGTGCCGGAATCGCCGTTTTTGCTTTGGCGGGATTTAGAGCGGCGCCGCCGACGCCGGCGCTTAGGCTGCTTCTTGGAGGGGTCATCCTCCATTGTTCCATCGCCATTCCCTTCTTTTGGGGTGTCCACCATGTATATGTTGTATGCCGAGGTGGCCTTCCAGTGCCCTATAGGTGCTGGTTCTTGGTCATCTCCTGCATCGGCGTCCATACCGTCGATGTCTTCGGAGTCGAAGTTGAGCATGTCGGTTAAATCATCGACGGTGGCTACGAAGTGGGTGGTGGGTGGGCTTTGAATTTCTTCGTCGTCCGCATCCCAACCTTGTTGACCATCGTCCGGCCAGGGCTCTCCTAATAAAGAGAGAGACTTTAGTGAATTCAAAATGTCGCTGAAGGGCGAGTGCTGAAATATGTCCGCGGTGAGGAACTCCATGCTCGGCGCCCAATCGGGTTTGATCGGCAGGGGCGCGGAAGGTTCGGAGTTCGGAGAGGAGTCCGGCACCTTGGAGTCATGAGCTTCGCAAAGGACAAGGCTAATGTTCGGCTCGATTTCCGTAGAGATTGCAGCCCTCGAGGCGGTGTCTAGCCACCCGTCCTCGATTGGTGCAGTCGGCTCCGAGCTAAGGGTCGGAGCGGACACTAGGGCGGCCTCCTGGGCACTGTTCGGCGGCAGAGCTAGATCATGCCCATCGTGACAGTGCGGCGCGCTCGGCTGTGGCTCGAACCCATCGAGATCAAGTCTCCACGGATGTCAGCCGTGTAGTTCAAACTTCCAAATCTGACCTGATGGCCAGGGGCGTAGCTTTCGTTCTGCTCCAGATGGCCAATGCGAATTGGCCCGCAGTGCAAAGCCGCCGAATACGAAGATCTGTCCGGGGAGAAAAGTCTCACCCTGGACCGCATCGTTGTTGATGATCGGAGGAGCCATCGGGCCTAAAGATGACGACACAGAGGAACTCTTAATGACAGCACCAATGTCGGTGTCAAAACCGGCGGATCTCGGGTAGGGGGTCCCGAACTGTGCGTCTAGGTGGATGGTAACAGGAGACAATGGACACGATGTTTTTACCCAGGTTCGGGCCCTCTCGATGGAGGTAAAACCCTACTCCTGCTTGATTAATATTGATGATATGGGTAGTACAAGAGTAGATCTACCACGAGATCAGAGAGGCTAAACCCTATAAGCTAGCCTATGGTATGATTGTTGTTCGTCCTACGGACTAAAACCCTCCGGTTTATATAGACACCAGAGAGGGCTAGGCTTACACAGAGCCGGTTACAATGGGAGGAGATCTACATATCCGTATCGCCAAGCTTGCCTTCCACGCCAAGGAAAGTCCCATTCGGACACGGGACGAAGTCTTCAATCTTGTATCTTCGTAGTCCAGGAGTCCGGCCAAAGGTTATAGTCCGGTCATCCGGACACCCCCTAATCCGGGACTCGCTCACTTATGGTTTTCCTCCTTTATATTCCACACTAGTTAAATCATAGTAGACTAAATTTCAAAATTGGGACAGTCGATTTTTCAGAGCTCGCCGGAGTTCGCCGGTGCGAACTGATACGTCTCCAATGTATCTACTTTTCCAAACACTTTTGCCCTTGTTTTGGACTCTAACTTGCATGATTTGAATGAAACTAACCCGGACTGACGCTGTTTTCAGCAGAACTGCCATGATGTTGTTTTATGTGTAGAAAATAAAAGTTCTCGGAATGTCTTGAAAATCCACGGAGGCAGTTTTTGGAATTAATAAGAATTTCTGGGCGAAAGGAATACATCAGGGGGGCCAGGGCCTGTCCGCAAGACAGGGGGGCGCCCCCCTGTAGGGCGCGCCCCCTATCTCGTGGGCCCCCTAGACCTCCACCGACCTCAACTCCAACTCCATATATTCACGTTCGGGGAGAAAAAAATCAGAGAGATAGTTTCATCGCGTTTTACGACATGAAGCCGCCGCCAATCCCTAATCTCTCTCGGGAGGGCTGATCTGGAGTCCGTTCGGGGCTCCGTAGAGGGGGATTCGTCGCCATTGTCATCATCAACCATCCTCCATCACCAATTTCATGATGGTCACCGCCGTGCATGAGTCATTCCATCGTAGGCTTGCTGGACGGTGATGGGTTGGATGAGATTTATCATGTAATCAAGTTTGTTTTGTTAGGGTTTGATCCCTAGTATCCACTATGTTCTGAGATTGATGTTGCTATGACTTTTCTATCCTTAATGCTTGTCACTAGGGCCCGAGTGCCATGATTTCAGATCTGAACCTATTATGTTTTCATGAATATATGTGTGTTCTTGATCCTATCTTGCAAATCTATAGTCACTTATTATGTGTTATGATCCGACAACCCCGAAGTGATAATAATCGGGACACTTCTCGATGATGACCGTAGATTGAGGAGTTCATGTATTCACTATGTGCTAATTCTTTGTTCCGGTTCTCTATTAAAAGGAGGCCTTAATATCCCTTAGTTTCCACTAGGACCCCGCTGCCACGAGAGGGTAGGACAAAAGATGTCATGCAAGTTCTTTTACATAAGCACGTATGACTATTTACGGAATACATGCCTACATTACATTGATGAACTGGAGCTAGTTCTGTGTCACCCTATGGTATATATATTACATGAGGAATCGCATCCGGCATAATTATCCATTACCGATCCATTGCCTTTGAGCTTTTCATATATTGTTCTTTGCTTATTTACTTTTCCGTTGCTATGGTTACAACTACTACAAAAACCCAAAAACTATTATCTTTACTTTTGCCACCATTACCTTTATTATCATACTACTTTGCTACTAAATACTTTGCTGCAGATACTAAGTTATCCAGGTGTGGTTGAATTGACAACTCAACTACTAATACTCAAGAATATTCTTTGGCTCCCCTTGTGTCGAATCAATAAATTTGGGTTGTACTTCACCCTCGAAAGCTGTTGCGATCCCCTACACTTGTGGATTATAAAGACTAACTTCTGGCACCATTGCCGGCGAGCATAGCTCTATTCTCTGAGTCACTTGGGATTTATATCTGTTGATCACTATGAAGAACCTGGAAGACGCTAAAACCAAGATTTTGCCCTCAACTATGAGGGAAGGTAAGGAACTGCCATCTAGCTCTGCACTAGATTCTCCTTCCGTTATTAGTAGGCTTGCGACACCTAAACCTGCTACTGCTATGAATTGTGATATGTCACATGTTATTGATGATGCCACTTCTGCTATGCATGATGAAACTACTTCTGTGCATGAAACTACTTTGCCTTTAGGTGAATTTCTTGATGAACAACTTGCTAGAGTTAGGGGGAATGAAAATATTGAAGATGCTATTATTGATGATAGTGATGATGAAAGTTCTCCCAATGATTATGTATTGCATGTTGTTCCTGAGGGTTATGTTAGGAAAGAAGAAGCTGCTAGTGAAATCTTTGCTTGCAATGATAGATATGTTCTTAAGAACTTATTAGCTAAATGGAAGCATCAGTCTCTTAATGCTAGAATGAAACCTGACTCTGCTTTTGCTACTTCACCTATCTGTGTTACTGATAAGGATTATGAATTCTCTGTTGATCCTGAGATTATTACTTTAGTTGAATCTGATCCTTTTTATGGACTTGAATTTGAAACTGTTGTGGCACATCTTACCAAGTTGAATCATATAGCTACCCTATTCACTCATGATGAAAGATCTCGCTATTTTATATCCTTAAGATATTTCCGTTCTCATTAAAGGGTGATGCTAAGACTTGGTATAATTCTCTGGCTCCTGGTTGTGTGCGTAGTCCCCAGGATATGATTTATTACTTTTCTGCTAAATATTTCCCTGCTCATAAGAAACAAGCTGCCTTGCGGGAAATATATAATTTTGTGCAAATCAAAGAAGAGAGTCACCCACAAGCTTGGGGGAGGCTTCTCCGGTTACATAATGCTTTGCCTGATCATCCTCTCAAGAAAAATGAAATACTTCATATCTTTTATAATGGACTAACCGATGCTTCCAAGGACTACCTGGACAGTTGTGATGGTTGTGTTTTCAGGGAAAGAACAGTCGACAAAGCTGAAATACTATTGAATAATATGTTGACTAATGAAAATAATTGGACTCTTCCTGCGCCAATTCCTGAACCAATTAAGCCAACTCCTGAGCCTATTCCTAAACCCACTCCAAAGAAGAGAGGTGTTTTATTTCTCAGTCCTGAAGATATGCAAGAGGCAAAGAAATCAATGAAAGAAAAAGGTATTAAAGCTGAAGATGTTAAGAATTTACCACCTATTGAAGAAAAACATGGTCTTAATATACCGCGTGTTGAAGAACCACATTGTCTTGATAACCCGACACAGGTAGTAAAGGTAAATTCTCTCTATAGATACAATAAAGTTGAAATACCCTCTACTAAATTTCATAGCCCATTCTTAGATGAATTTGATGAATTTATGGCTAGACAAGAAAGTTTTAATGCTTATGTTGGTAGAGAGTTAAAGAATAATGCTTTCGAGATAGGACACGTAAGTGATAACTTGGCTAGAGTTAAAGGTGAACTCCAACTCATTAGGAAATATGCTTCTATGGTTGCTACTCAAGCTGAGGAAGTACATAAAGCTCAAAATGATTTTCTTGATGAATTAAATCATAAGAATGACTTTGCTGTTAGAGTGGCTACTAGAATTGGTAGAATGACTCAGGAACCTTTGTATCCTGAAGGCCACCCTAAGAGAATCGAGCAAGATTCTCAGAGAAAGAATTTAGAGGCACCTAGTTCTTCTAAAAAGAAGAAAAAGAAAAATGATAGGACTTTGCATGCTTCTAGTGAACCTACTATAGACACACCTGAGAATCCCAATGATATTTCTATTTCTGATGCTGAAACACAATCAGGTGATGAACATGAACCTAGTGATAATGTTAATGATAATGTTCATGTTGATGCTCAACCTAGCAAAAACAATGAAGTAGAGGTTGAACCTGCTGTTGATCTTGATAACCCACAATCAAAGAATCAATGTTATGAGAAGAGATATTTTGTTGCTAGGAAGCACGGTAAAGAAAGAGAACCATGGGTTCAAAAACCCATGCCCTTTCCTCCTAAACCATCCAAGTCAAAGGATGATGAGGATTTTGAGCGCTTTGCTGAAATGATTAGACCTATTTTCTTACGTATGCGCTTAACTAATATGCTCAAAGTAAATCCTTATGCTAAGTATACGAAGGATATCATTACAAATAAAAGAAAGATACCGGAAGATGAAATTTCCACCATGCTTGCTAATTACACTTTTAAAGGTGGAATACCAAAGAAACTTGGTGATCCGGGTGTACCAACTATACCATGCTCCATTAAAAGAAATTATGTTAGAACTGCTTTATGTGATCTTGGAGCTGGTGTTAGTGTTATGCCTCTCTCTTTATATCGTAGACTTGAATTGAATAAGTTGACACCTACTGAAATATCTTTGCAAATGGCTGATAAATCAACTGCTATACCTGTCGGTATTTGTGACGATGTGCCTGTTGTGGTTGCAAATGTCACTATCTTATCGCACTTTGTTATTCTTGATATTTCTGAGGACGATAGTATGTCTATTATCCTCGGTAGACCTTTTCTTAATACTGTAGGGGTTGTTATTGATTGCAACAAAGACAATGCCACTTTTCATATTAATGGCAATAAGCATACGGTACACTTTCTGAGGAAACAATCTCAAGTTCATATCATCAATTCTATTGAAAAAGTTCCAACTATTATTTTTGGAGGTTTTGAATTTCCTCTCCCTACTGTCAAGAAAAAGTATGCTATTCTTATTGTTGGGGATTTTCATATCCCCGTTGAGGTAACTTAGTGTTATTCGAAATTTCTCCGGTTCCGTGTTATTCGGAATGAGTTTGTTAACAAGACTTGATCAACCTTGTTAGTGGATTCATTTTGATGATCATGAGATGGATGAAACTAGAAGGCACAACCTTCTGTACCCACTTTTTACTTTCTGTTATTTAGAATAAATAAAGCAAAAATAGTATTATCCGCCTGTTTTCTGATTTATCCATGCATTAAAAATATCCCAAAAATAAAGTTCTCCAAATACCCTGCAAATTTAGTATGATTTTTTATGGATTATTTGAGGATTTTAGGCACTGAAAGCACTGAAGGAGGGGCAATCACCAGGCCACGAGAGTGGAGGGTGCCCCCCCCCCTATAGGGCGCGCCCCCTGTCTCGTGGGCCCCTGGTGGCCCCCCTCTACTTATGCCAGCATCCACACACTTCATCTTCTACCCCAAAAAATCCCCATCCAGCTCAAGCATGAGTTCTAGCTCGTTTTGCTGTGATTTTCGATCTCCTTGCTCAAAGCTCCATTCACAAAACTGCTTTGGGAGATTGTTGCTTGGTATGTGACTCCTCCATTGGTCCAATTAGTTTTTGTTCTAGTGCTTTATTCATTGCAATTTTTTGCTGCATAGGTGACCATGTTCTTGGGCTTGCATGTTAAATATATGAGGTCCCAAGCAATTCCAATGCATGATATAGGCTCTAGGCACTTGTAGGAGTAGTTGCTACCAATCTTGTTCAGTTTTATTCACTTTTATTTTGAAGTTACTAAAATTTCAGAAATTTTCAGAAAATGTTAAGGAAACTTTTGAGGGGCTCCTCTAGCAAAGGCTCTCAGGGAAAACAAGCCAAAGAGAAGGAAAAAGCCAAGTATAATCTTCCTCGCGTAGAGGAAGTACGATCGTGTGAATGGCCATGTGAGGATTTCTTGAAAGAAGCTGGAATTCATGAAGATTTTTATTCTTTGATCGAGACCGCAGGCCTCACCGGTTTCATCAATGACCGGATCGATCAGTATCTCTTACTCACCAATACTTTCGTGACAAAATTTTATTATTATCCTAAGAAGTCACCGCCTGCAGTATCATTTCATTTATATGATGAATTCAGAGAAATGTCTTTACGTGATTTTTGCGCGGTGTGTAGGATACCTTATGAGGGAGAATTAGAGGAACCCAATCGTAAAGATGTGGATGGGTTTGTTAATACTATCGTTGTAGAGGATCCAAAGAAGGGTTCCGAGGCAAAAGTCTCTAGCATACACTTTCCTGTTTTACGCAACTTTGCCATATTTGCTAGTAGATGCTTGATTGGTCGTGGAAATAGTGGAAACTTAAATGTTCCTGATATTATCATTCTTCAACATGCCTTTCTTGGAGACAATACTTTTAGTATGGGTGTCGTCGTTGCTAAACGGCTAGCCCTGAATCATACAAAAGGCCCCATATTTTGAGGTATCTATGCTTCGCGTCTTGCTAGACATTTTCAGATACCCATTAGGCATCTTGAGAAAGAGGAGACAATATTACCTCCTCACATTTTAGATTACAAGAGCATGGTAGCACACAAGTTTATTGTTTACAACGAAGATATGATGCTCTTGTATAAACTTAGTTTCAATAAGAAACACATTGAGATTATTATTTTGCCTGCACTTCTGTTGTTTGATTTGCTTGCAGAAAATTTTCTTGTCACAGCGGAAGCGGTGGGCAATCATCGAGCCCAAGCTTTTACTCCAGAACCTAAACCTGAGCCGGAACCTGCACTGGACGCTTATCGTGCATCATCTTTCCAGTGGGATCTAGAGATGACCAGCCAGTGGTATCCTGATTACACCTCCCAGTACACCGGGGAGAGTAGCGGCGGTCCTTGGTACTAGACCAACTTAGGCTAAAAGCCTAAGCTTGGGGGAGTACGTATTTCTCACCGACTTTACATTCATGTTCACACACTAGTTGTCGGTGCTCATACTCTTTCATTGTATTATCCATGCTAGTTTAAATTCCTTTTTCTAGTTTTCTTCTTGTGTGTTTGATAAACCTTAAGAAAAACCAAAAAAATTAGTTAGTTTAATTTGCATGCTTGTAGTAGAAATTAAAATGGAAATCCAAAAAGATTTCTAGTTCTTCTTTTTACTTGTTGGGAGCTTTCCCGTGTAAATAGTTTTATTTTCTTTTCTTTCCTTTGGGGGTCGAGAAGACCATATTGAAAATGTTTAGTGGCTCTCATATGCATGATTGTTTATTTAACTTAGAGCCCATATTACCTGTCTTCTCTTTTGAGTTGAATGCTTGCAGATTCCATCTTAGTCCAATGCACGCGCACTCTTATTATTTTACACACCGTTCGGTCGTGCAAGTGAAAGGCAATAATGATGATATTGATGGACTTATTGGGATGAGAAAAGCTGGTATGAACTCGACCTCTCTTGTTTTTGTAAATATGATGAGTTCATCGTTTCTGAGTCAGCTTATTATGAAGTAAACATATTTGCAACGACATTTAGAGATTATAGTTGCTTGTGCCATGCTTGATTAGCTATGAGTTATAATGGTTTTCCTTGCGTGCCAACATTCTATTAGAATGATTATGATGTGATATGATGGGATGGTATCCTCCTTTGAATGAATTGAGTGACTCGACTTGGCACATGTTCACGCATGTAGTTGAATCAAATCAACATAGCCTTCATGATATTTATGTTCATGGTGGATTATATCCTACTCATGCTTGTATTTAGTGTGAATTAATTTTAATGCATGTTTATGAATGTTGTCACTCTCTCAGTTGGTCGCTTCCTAGTATTTTGCTAGCCTTCATCTGTACTAAGCGGGAATACTACTTGTGCATCCAAACTCCTTAAACCCCAAAGTTGTTCCATAAGAGTCCACCATACCTTCCTGTATGTGGTATCTACCTGCCGTTCCAAGTAAATTTGTATGTGCCAAACTCCAAACCTTCAAATGAAATTCTATTTTGTATGCTCGAGCAGCTCATGTTATAACTAGGGCTGCCTATATCTTCCATGCTAGGTGGGTTATTCTCAAGAGGAGTGGACTCCGCTCCTCATTCACGAGAAAGGGCTGCTAACTGGGATGCCCGGTCCCATGATCCAAAAAGATCAAAGCAAATCAAAATAATTAAACAAAACTCCCCGAGGGCTATTGTTAGTTGGAGGCACTCGTTGTTTCGAGCAAGCCATGGATTGATGCTTGTTGGTGGTTGGGGGAGTATAAACCTTTACCATTCTATTTGGGAACTGCCTATAGTGCATGTAGTATGGAAGATACAGCCATCTCATAGTTGTTGCGTTGACAGTGAAAGTATGCCGCTCAAAATGTTATTCAATCTCTATTTTAAAACCGAGCTCTGGCACCTCTACAAATCCCTATTTCCCTCTGCGAAGGGCCTATCTATTTACTTTTATGTTGAGTCATCGCCCTTCTTATTAAAAAGCACCCGCTGGAGAGCACACTGTCATTTGCATTCATTACTATTGGTTTATATTGGGTATGACTTGACTGGGTCTCTTTTACCATGAATTACAATGTTTAGTCAGTCCTTGATCTTTAAAGGTGCTCTGCATTTTTGTTTTGCGGTCTCATAAAGGGCTAGCGAGATACCATTTTGTTATATCATGTTATGATTGTTTTGAGAAAGTGTTGTCATCCGAGTTTTATTATTATGGCTCGCTAGCTGATTATGCTATTGATATGAGTAATTGTGAGACCCAAGTGTTATTGTGAGTATGGTTAGTTCATAATATTTGCTGAAACTTGAATGCTGGCTTTTCATTCTTACAACAAGAGAAAACAGAGTTTGTAAACGTTATTCTTTATCACTTTCAGTTTATCAACTGAATTGCTTGAGGACAAGCAAAGGTTTAAGCTTGGGGGAGTTGATACGTCTCCAACGTATCTACTTTTCCAAACACTTTTGCCCTTGTTTTGGACTCTAACTTGCATGATTTGAATGAAACTAACCCGGACTGACGCTGTTTTCAGCAGAACTGCCATGATGTTGTTTTATGTGTAGAAAAGAAAAGTTCTCGGAATGTCCTGAAAATCCACGGAGGCACCTTTTGGAATTAATAAGAATTTCTGGGCGAAAGAAATACATCAGGGGGCCCAGGACCTGTCCACGAGACAGGGGCGCCCCCCTCGTAAGGCGCGCCCCTATCTCGTTGGCCCCCTGGACCTCCACCAACCTCAACTCCAACTCCATATATTCACGTTCAGGGAGAAAAAATTAGAGAGAAAGTTTCATCACGTTTTACGACACGGAGCCGCCGCCATGCCCTAATATCTCTCGGGAGAGCTGATCTGGAGTCCGTTCGGGGCTTTGGAGAGGGGGATTCGTCGCCATCGTCATCATCAACCATCCTCCATCACCAATTTCATGATGCTCACCGTCGTGCGTGAGTAATTCCATCGTAGGCTTGCTAGACGGTGATGGGTTGGATGAGATTTATCATGTAATCAAGTTAGTTTTGTTAGGGTTTGATCCCTAGTGTCCACTATGTTCTGAGATTGACTTTGCTATGACTTTGCTATGCTTAATGCTTGTCACTAGGACCCGAGTGCCATGATTTCAGATCTGAACCTATTATGTTTTCATGAATATATGTGTGTTCTTGATACTATCTTGCAAGTCTATAGTCACCTATTATGTGTTATGATCCGACAACCCCGAAGTGACAATAATCGGGATACTTCTCGGTGATGACCATAGTTTGAGGAGTTCATGTATTCACTATGTGCTAATGCTTTGTTCGGGTTCTCTATTAAAAGGAGGCCTTAATATCCCTTAGTTTCCACTAGGACCCCGGTGCCACGGGATGGTAGGACAAAAGTGTTGAGGAACGTAGCAGAAATTCAAAATTTTCCTACGTGTCACCAAGATCTATCTATGGAGAAACCAACAACGAGGGGAAGGAGAGTGCATCTACGTACCCTTGTAGATCGCTAAGCGGAAGCGTTCAAGAGAACAGAGTTGAAGGAGTCGTACTCGTCGTGATCCAAATCACCGGAGATCCTAGTGCCGAACGGACGGCACCTCCGCGTTCAACACACGTACAACCCGGTGACGTCTCCCACGCCTTGATCCAACAAGGAGAGAGGGAGAGGTTGATGAAGACTCCATCCAGCAGCAGCACAACGGCGTAGTGGTGATCGAGGAGCGTGGCAATCCTGCAGGGCTTCGCCAAGAACCGCGGGAGAGGAGGAGGGAGAGAGGTAGGGCTGCGCCAGGGAGAGGTGAAACTCATGTGATGGCAGCCCCAAAACCCTCAAATATATATAGGGGAGAGTGAGGGGGGTGCGCCCCCTCTAGGGTTTCCACCCCAAGGGGTGCGGCTGCCCCAATCCCATCTAAGGGTGGCGGCCAAGGGGGGAGAGGGGGGAAACTTGCCCCCCAAGTTAGGTGGAAGCACCCCCTCCCCAAACCCTAGGCGCCTTGGGCCCTTGTGGGGGGCGCACCAGCCCACCTGGGGCTGGTCCCCTCCCACAATTGGCCCATGCAGCCCTCCGGGGCCGGTGGCCCCACTTGGTGGACCCCCGGGACCCTCCCGGTGGTCCCGGTATGTTACCGATAAAACCCGAAACTTTTCCGGTGACCAAAACAGGACTTCCCATATATAAATCTTTACCTCCGGACCATTCCGGAACTCCTCGCGACGTCCGGGATCTCATCCGGGACTCCGAACAACATTCGGTAACCACATACGAACTTCCTTTATAACCCTAGCGTCATCGAACCTTAAGTGTGTAGACCCTACGGGTTCGGGAACCATGCAGACATGACCGAGACGTTCCCCGGTCAATAACCAACAGCGGGATCTGGATACCCATGTTGGCTACCACATGTTCCACGATGATCTCATCGGATGAACCACGATGTCAAGGACTCAATCGATCCCGTATAAAATTCCCTTTGTCTAGCGGTATTATACTTCCCCGAGATTTGATCGTCGGTATACCGATACCTTGTTCAATCTCGTTACCGGCAAGTCTCTTTACTCGTTCCATAACACATCATCCCGTGATCAACCCCTTGGTCCCATTGTGCACACTATGATGATGTCCTACCGAGTGGGCCCAGAGATACCTCTCCGTTTACACGGAGTGACAAATCCTAGTCTCGATTCGTGCCAACCCAACAGACACTTTTGGAGATACCTGTAGTGCACCTTTATAGCCACCCAGTTATGTTGTGACGTTTGGTACACCCAAAGCATTCCTACGGTATCCGGGAGTTGCACAATCTCATGGTCTAAGGAAAAGATACTTGACATTAGAAAAGCTTTAGCATACGAACTACACGATCTCTATGCTAGGCTTAGCATTGGGTCTTGTCCATCACATCATTCTCCTAATGATGTGATCCCGTTATCAATGACATCCAATGTCCATGGTCAGGAAACTGTAACCATCTATTGATCAACGAGCTAGTCAACTAGAGGCTTACTAGGGACATGGTGTTGTCTATGTATGCACACATGTATCTGAGTTTCCTATCAATACAATTATAGCATGGATAATAAACAATTATCATGAACAAGGAAATATAATAATAACTTATTTATTATTGCCTCTAGGGAATATTTCCAACCTATTATGTTTTCATGAATATATGTGTGTTCTTGATCCTATCTTGCAAGACTATAGTCACCTATTATGTGTTATGATCCGACAACCCCGAAGTGACAATAATCGGGATACTTCTCGGTGATGACCATAGTTTGAGGAGTTCATGTATTCACTATGTGCTAATGCTTTGTTCGGGTTCTCTATTAAAAGGAGGCCTTAATATCCCTTAGTTTCCACTAGGACCCCGCTGCCACGGGAGGGTAGGACAAAAGATGTCATGCAAGTTCTTTTCCATAAGCATGTATGACTATTTACAGAATACATGCCTACATTACATTGATGAACTGGAGCTAGTTCTGTGTCACCCTATGTTATAGCTATTACATGAGGAATCGCATCCGGCATAATTATCCATCACCGATCCATTGCCTACAAGCTTTTCATATATTGTTCTTCGCTTATTTACTTTTCTGTTGCTATTGTTACAACTACTACAAAAACCCAAAAACTATTATCTTTACTTTTGCCACCGTTACCTTTATTATCATACTACTTTGCTACTAAATACTTTGCTGCAGATATTAAGTTATCCAGGTGTGGTTGAATTGACAACTCAACTGCTAATACTCAAGAATATTCTTTGGCCCCCCTTGTGTCGAATCAATAAATTTGGGTTTTACTTCATCCTCGAAAGTTGTTGCGATCCCCTACACTTGTGGGTTATCACGAACGAAGGGGCTCGGGTGGTTGTGGGGCCTCGTAGAACGAAGAAAACTTGATGAGGGTGGGGGTTGGGGCAGGGGTGGGGGTGGGGGTGGCGGAGGAACATAGGCGGTGGGGGCCGGTGGTTCGGCCGGCGGCCCGTGCGGTGTTCTGTATGGGAAGAATCAGAGATGAGGAATAAGAAGGGTTAGGAGACGTAGGATCTTCATCCAACCGCCTGAAATGGTCGAGAGACAGCTAGGAGTTGCATTCTTAATGCGCTCTGGTTCATCATGTGTGGGCACTGCGCAACCAACGTTTTATTATCCAAAATCTGCTTGCTCTTCTTTACCATGTTCCTCTTCCGTTCTTCTTTAATATGTACTCTCTCCGTTCCTAAATACGAGTCTGTGTATAGATTCCACCATGGACTACATATGGAGCAAAATGTGTGAATCTACACTCTAAAATGTATCTGGATACATCTATATGTGATCCATAGTGGAAATCTCTACCAAGACTTACATTTTGGAACGGAGGGAGTATGATAGTAGTACAGTATGTTCCTTGTACTAAAGATGAGCACGGACATTTGCAGTGTAGAGGTCTATACGGTCGGTTGTGATGGACACTTTGAGCCTCTTTGATTCGTACGATTTTGTAAAAATAGGAATAGGATTTGTAGTGACCTGCCCACTTGAATCCTATAAGAATAGCAAGGAAATGCGGGGAGTTGTGTCGCCTTTGAGAGTTAGACGATATTAAAAGTACCGCACCTTCACTTGAAGAGAGCTGGTATATGAAGCCTTTCTAGCCGTACCGGCAATACTAGCACATATATTCCAGCAAGTTCCACTTTGCTGATTTTACTCTGATGCTTAAGGTTTTCTCGTTATATCTACACTATGATCTGTGTAGCTGCTTTGTGTCGCACTAGTAGCAGTCCACTCTTGAAGATAAACACTGCAATGACTTACAAAATTGGCACCAAGGCATTGAGTGCCATTCTGGATGCAATGAAACTTATACGCTCCCCACCTGTTGACTCTTGTTCAGAATATGATCCTAATGACTCTTGTTCAAAATTGCCACATATAGAGAGACAGCATGGAATTGCATTTCTCTGGGCGCTGTGATTCATCATGAGTGGGCAACCAACATTGTATGCAATGAAGCGGAACCTCAAGAATATGCTTCCTCTTCTGTTCTTTAACATGTTCCTCTTTGTTTATTTTGTATTTAGTACGTACAGTATGTTCCTTATCAGGAAGGGGCGCAGGGACATTTGCAGTCAACAGCCGATAGAGCTGGCCTGTACGTGATCGATGGGCTTTCAATTACTAGCGGCAATACAACACCGTATTTTTAAGCCAGTTCCACTTTCCCGATTTATATATCGTGGTTATGGTGTACCCCTGTTATGTACACTATGATCTGCCTAGTTGTTGTGTGCTCTTGTTATCATGATTTGGCAATAAACTCTCTATACAGTATATTATTAACCTATCATCTGCCAACTATCCTTACTTCTGGATCCTATTTTTTGTGTACTTGTGCCAGATCATATAAATGCACGCACCATATTACAGCACACATGATCTCTCTCATCAGAATCCAGTGATAGCACACAAGTGTTTACAGGGGCGCCCCTATATTAGAATATCATCTGCATTACAAAGATAATCTCACAACTATTTATGTTTTCATGGTTCTCAGATATTATACGCAATTACAGAATATCAGAATCCGCGCATCATAAAAATATTGTGGAACACTGCAATGACTTACAAACTTGGCACCAAGCCATTGAGTGCCATTCAGGATGCAATGAAACTCATACGCTCCCCACATGTTGATTCTTGTTCATAATATCATCCTAATGACTATTCTAACCTCGAGGAGTCAAAGGCAGATGGCCTGTCATGTTCACCCATCAAGGTGCCTGTTCTAATTAGACAAGGTTTTATTGATTCGCGTATCTTGCATATGTTGTCTTGCATTTCTTCTACTTAGTTGCACCGCAATTTGCTTAGTTTACTCATCATATAACTCAAGATGCCATGCCCATCCATTATCAATACATATTCCATCTGTCATCATACCATGTTTTTCCACTCAAATGATGTTCTTGTGCATAAGACATCAAAAAGGAAGAGAGTGATTGCCGAACCTGAAGGAGCACCAGCAAAGTCCTTGAAAAATGTGGTGGTGCCGGAGAAATCAGACATCACCCCATGATAACCCGCATGTATACGGGATAGTTGTAGCCTCTTTCGATAAGTAAGAGTGTCGAACCCAACGAGGAGCTAAAGGTAGAACAAATACCCTCTCAAATCCTATCTGCCACTGATACGACTCTACGCACGCTTAGTGTTCGCTTTACCTAGAACAAGTATGAAACTAGAAGTACTTTGTAGGTGTGATAGGATAGGTTTGCAAGATAATAAAGAACGCGTAAATATAAAGTAGGGGCTGTTTAGATAAAGATGCAATACAGTAAATATAGCGAGTGTGGAAAAATGGTGGTAGGAGTTGTGAAATTGTCCCTAAGCAATTGACTATGTTACCGGTAATCACTATTGCACTTCTATTTGAGGGAGAGGCATAAGCTAAAACACTTTCTCTACTTGGATCATATGCACTTATGATTGGAACTCTAGCAAGCATCCACAACTACTAAAGATCATTAAGGCAAAACCCAACCATAGCATTAAAGTATCAAGTCCCCTTTATCCCATACGCAAACAACCTACTTACTCGGGTATGTGCTTCTGTTCACTCACGCCACCCACCATAAGCAAATCATAAGCATATTGCAAACCCTACAACGGGGATCCCTCATGCTCGCGCGACACGGAGGGCACCATAGGACAGCACCAATAATAAAACATGCAACTCAAACCAATCATAGCAACTCATCAATCACCGATAGGACAACGAAAATCTACTCAGACATCATAGGATGGTAACACATCATTGGATAATAATATGAAGCATAAAGCACCATGTTCAAGTAGAGGGTACAGCGGGTTGTTGTAGGATCTTGAAGTATCTCTAGAGGGGGGGGGGGTGATTAGACTACTTGACCAAATAAAAACTTAACCTTTTCCCAATTTTAGTCTTTGGCAGATTTTAGCAAACTTAGCACAAGTCAAGCAATCTTAACACAATTCATGCAAGCATGCAAAGAGTATATGAGCAGCGGAAAATAAAGCATGCAACTTGCAAGAATGTAAAGGGAGGGTTTGGAGAATTCAAACGCAATTGGAGACACAGATGTTTTTGTCGTGGTTCCGATAGGTGGTGCTATCGTACATCCACGTTGATGGAGACTTCAACCCACGAAGGGTAACGGCTGCGCGAGTCCACAGAGGGCTCCACCAAAGAAGGGTCCACGAAGAAGCAACCTTGTCTATCCCACCATGGCCGTCGCCCACGAAGGACTTGCCTCACTAGAGGTATATCTTCACAAAGTAGGCGATCTCCTTGCCCTTACAAACTTCTTGGTTCAACTCCACAATCTTGTCGGAGGCTCCCAAGTGACACCTAGCCAATCTAGGAGACACCACTCTCCAAGAAGTTACAAATGGTGCGTTGATGATGAACTCCTTGCTCTTGTGCTTCAAATGATAGTCTCCCCAACACTCAACTCTCTCTCACAGGATTTGGATTTGGTGGAAAGAAGATTTGAATGGAAAGCAACTTGGGGAAGGCTAGAGGTCAAGATTCATATGGTAGGAATGGAATATCTTGGTCTCAAGACATGAGTAGGTGTTTCTCCTCAGAAATGGTAACTTGGAAGTGTAGGTTTGTTTTGATGGCTCTCTCCACGAATGAAGAGGAGGTGGAGGGGTATATATAGCCTCCACACAAAATCTAACCGTTACACACAATTTACCAATCTCGGTGGGACCGAATCAACAAACTCGGTCAGACCGATTTAGTAAACCTAGTGATCGTTAGGGTTTTCGGTGGGACCGACATGCAACTCGGTAGGACCGATATGGTTAGGGTTAGGGCATAACATAATCTCGCTGAGACCGATTACACAAACTCGGTGGGACCGGTTCGCTCATTTTGGTGAGACCGAAATGTAACGAAAAGGAAACAGAGAGTTTACATTGATATCTCGGTGGGACCGATTGCTCATCTTGGTGCCGAAATGTTACAAAGGGAAACAGAGAGATTACAATCCCATCTCGGTGAGACCGAGATCCCTATCAGTGAGACCGATTTGCCTAGGGTTTGTGGCAGTGGCTATGACATCTGAACTCGGTGGCGCCGGATAGAAAGAATCAGTGGGGCCGAGTCTGACTTTAGGTTTAGGTCATATGTGGATGTGGGAAAGTAGTTGAGGGTTTTGGAGCATATCACTAAGCACTATGAAGCAAGAAACTCATTAAGCAACACCTCATACCTCCTTGATAGTATTGGCTTTTCCTATAGACTCAATGTGATCTTGGACCACTAAAATATAAAATGTAGAGTCTTGAGCTTGAACCTTGAGCCAATCCTTTTCTCCTTAGCATTTTGACGGATCCACTTTTCTCATCCATGGCATGCCATTCATTGAGCTTTCCTGAAATATTTATCTTGGAATAGTATTAGCTCAATGAGCTATATGTTGTTAGGAATTACCAAAACCACCTAGGGATAGTTGCACTTTCAGTTGCGGGAGAGTGAACCGCTGGATATAGATGGTGGAAGGTGATGGAGATGTTGGTGAAGATGGCAGAGGTGTTGGTGAAGATGGCAGAGGTGTTGGTGAAGATCGCGGTGATGATGATGGCCTCCGGCAGCGTTCCGACGCCACCGGAAGCAAGGGGGAGAGGGATCCCCTTCTTCTTCTTCTTCCTTGACCTCCTCCCTAGATGGGAGAAGGGTTTCCCCTCTGGTCCTTGGCTCCCATGGCATGGGAGGGGCGAGAGCCCCTCCGAGATTGGATCTATCTCTCTGTTTCTGCGTTCTGTGATTCGCCCCTTCACTGTTTCTTTTATATCCGGAGATCCGTAACTCCGATTGGGGTGAATCTTTCGCCCAGATTTTTCTTATAAAATTAGCTTTCTTGCGGCAAAAGAAGAGCGTCAACTGCCTTACGGGTGGCCCAGGAGTCTGCTAAGCGCGCCCAGGGGGTGGGCGCACCCCTATCTCCTGGCCACCTCGGGCACCGTTTTGCGTTGATTCTTCCTCCGAAAAATCCCAAATATTCCAAAATAATTCTCCGTACGTTTTTATCCTGTTTGGATTCCATTTGATAATGAGTTTCTGCGAAACATAAAACATGCAACAAACAGGAACTGGCACTGGGCACTGGATCAATATGTTAGTCCCAAAAATAGTATAAAAAGTTGCTAAAAGTATATGAAAGTTGAAGAATATTGGCATGGAACAGTCAAAATTTATAGATACGACGGAGACGTATCAGCATCCAAAAGCTTAATTACTGCTCGTCCTCGAGTGGGTAAATGATAAAAAAGATAATTTTTTATGTGGAATGTTACCTAGCATAATCTTGATCATATGTATAATCATGGCATGAATATTAAGACACGAGTGATTCAAAGAAATAGTCTATCATTTGACATAAAAACAATAATACTTTGAGCGTACCAATAAAGCAATCATGTCTTTTCAAAACAACAAGGCCAAAGCAAGCTTATCCCTACAAGATCATATAGTTTGGCCATGCTTCATTTTCATCACACAAAATGCTCCCATCATGCACAAACCCGATGACAAGCCAAGCAATTGGTTCATACTTTTTAAAGCGCTTCAGCTTTTTCAACCCTCACGCAATACATGAGCGCAAGCCATGGATGTAGCACAATAGGTGGAATAGAATATAATGATGGAGGTTATGTGGAGAAGACAAAAGGGAAGAAAGTCTCACATTGACGCGGCTAATCAACGGGCTATGGAGATGCCCATCAATTGATGTCAATGTGAGGAGTAGGGATTGCCATGCAACGAATGCACTAAGAGTTATAAATGTATGAAAGCTCAACAAAAGAAACTAAGTGGGTGTGCATCCAACTTGCTTGCTCATGAAGACCTAGGGCATTTGAGGAAGCCCATCGTTGGAATATACAAGCCAAGTTCTATAATGAAAATTCCCACTAGTATATGAAAGTGACAACATAGGAGACAATCTATATGAAGAACATGGTGCTACTTTGAAACACAAGTGTGGAAAAAGGATAGTAACATTGCCCCTTTTTTCGGTGGGCTTCTTTGGCCCCCTTTTCTATTTAGGCTTCTTTGGCCTTTCCTTTTTTTTTCTTTTTTTCTTTTTTTTCATGGGGCAATGCTCTATAATGATGATCATCACACTTTTATTTACTTACAACTCGATATTACAACTCGATTCTGAAACAAAGATATGACTCTATATGAATGCTTCCGGCGGTGTACCGGGATGTGCAATGATCTAGCATAGCAATGACATCAAAAAACGGACAAGCCATGAAAACATCATGCTAGCTATCTTACGATCATGCAAAGCAATATGACAATAAATGCTCAAGTCATGTATATGATGATGATGGAAGTTGCATGGCAATATATCTCGGAATGGCTATGGAAATGGCATGATAGGTAGATATGGTGGCTGTTTTGAGGAAGAAATAAGGAGGCTTATGTGTGATAGAGCGTATCATATCACGGGGTTTGGATGCACCGACGAAGTTTGCACCAACTCTCGAGGTGAGAAAGGGCAATGCACGGTACCGAAGAGGCTAGCAACGATGGAAAGGTAAAAGTGCGTATAATCCAGGGACTCACATTAGTCATAAAGAACTCATATACTTATTGCAAAAGTTTATTATCCCTTGAATAAAAATACTACTACGCATGCCCCTAGGGGGATAGATTGGTAGGAAAAGACCATCACTCGTCCCCGACCGCCACTCATAAGGAAGACAATCAAAGAAGCACCCCATGCTTCAAATTTGTCACCCAACGGTTACCATACGTGCATGCTACAGGACTTGCAAACCTCAACACAAGTGTCTCTACAATCCACAACCACCCACTAGCATGACTCTAATATCACCATCTTTATACCGCAAAACTATTGCAAGGAATGAAACATATCATATTCAACGATCTACAAGTTTATGTAGGATTTAATGACTAGCCACGTGAATGACCAATTCCTGTCATCTCTCTAAATAGATATAAGATAAGCAAGAGAGTTTGATTCTTTCTACAAAAGATATGCCCACGCTCTAACAAATATAAGTGAAGCAAAAGAGCATTCTGCAAATGGTGGTTTTCTATTTGAAGAGAAACAGGCAATCCAAACTTCAAATGATATAAGTGAAGCCATGAAGCATTCTATAAAGCCATACTCAAAAGATTTAAGTGAAGTGCAATGAGCATTCTATAAATCAACCAAGGACTATCTCATACCATCATGGTGCATAAAATAAATATGAAAACTAAATGCAAAAGACGCTCCAAGACTGCACATATCGCATGAACGAAACGAATACGAAAACATACCGATACTTGTTCAAGAAAGAAGGGATGTCTTCTGGGGCATCCCCAAGCTTAAACGCTTGAGTCTCCTTGAATATTTACTTGGGGTGCCTCGGGCATCCCCAATCTTGAGCTCTTGCCTCTGTTCCTTTTCCTCATATCGAGACATCCTCGGTTAGACACTTCATCCACACAAAACTTCAACAAAAAACTCGGTAAGATCCGTTAGTATAATAAAGCAAATCACTACTCTAAGTACTTTAGTAAACCAATTCATATTTTGTTTTTGCATTGTGTCTACTGTAATATACCTTTTTCATGGCTTAATCCACTGATATAAATTGATAGATTCATCAAAACAAGCAAACTATGCATCAAAAACAGAAAATGTCAAAAACAGAACAGTCTGTAGCAATCTGAACATTCACCATACTTCTGGTACCCCAATAATTCTACAAAAATTAGGAGAAATAAACAAGTTGTATAGCAAGACATTTCATAAAGAATCAGAACCATTTGATGTTCCAGTTAAAAATTCAAAATCACGCATTACAGCCAAAGTTTCTGTCCTGCACCATACATACCAACAAGCATTGTGAACATCCTAAAGGCAAACCTTGGCACATTATTTTTATAATACAATGGAATTATACAAGGGGATAATTATTTTTATGAAAAGTTTCTGTAATCAAGATTCACAAAGTTTCCGTGAGCATGAACAGAGTTCAAGGAGCTCTCCCACTTCAACAATGCTTGTCTTTCTTACTTTCACTTTCCTTTTTGAAAAGTTTATGAGTTCCCCTCTTTATTTTTTTGTTTTTTAAACTATATAAAAGCACTCAACAGATGTATATGACTCTCTAAAACTTCCGGGTTGTCTCCCTGGCAGCGCTTTCTTTAAAGCCATTAAGCTAGGCATATAGTGCTCAAGTAATGGATCACCCGGATCCCAAGGTATATCAAAGCCAATTTTAATTAACAATGATCTGTAATTTAGTAGTGAGCACAAATTAACATATATCATATAAGAACAAAGTCTAACTCTCTTCCTATGCATCGGCATGTCATAAAAGAACAATTCATGCACACCAAGTAAATGCCAATGCATAGTATAAGCAGTTTCTTGCATTTTTATCATATTGGAAACATAGAGAGGTGGAGATAAAGTTCCTCACTCATAATAATTGCAAGTAGGAGCAGCAAGCACATCCATATTATATCTATCAAAATCATCATGTGCAATAGTAAAAGGCAACCCATCAATATAATCCTTAATAAGCACAAACTTCTCTGATATAGTGTAGTTTGGAGAATTCAAAAAGATAATAGGACTATCATGTGTGGGTGCAATAGCAACAATTTCATGTTTAACATAAGGAACTATAGCAAGTTCATCTCCATAAGCATAATTCATATTGGCATCTTGGCCACAAGCATAGCAAGCATCATCAAAAAGTGATATTTGAAGAGAATCAACGGGATCATAGCAATCATCCTTTAATAAGCATGAAGGGGAATTAAACAATGTATGAGTTGAAGAGTTACTCTCATTAGAAGGTGGGCACGGGTGATCAATCCGCTCTTCCTCCTTTTGTTCTTCGCTCTCCTGGTCATCTTTTTCATCCAATGAGCTCATAGTTTCATCACTTTCTTCTTCCATAGCTTCCTGCAAAATATTAGTCTCTTCTTGGACAGCGGAGAATTTCTCAATATATAGTTTAACATAGGCATTAGAAGCATAATTATAATAACAATATTCAAGTATGGCCAAATTTTCAGATTTGTAGAGAGTAGCATCATACTTTTCAATCAAAGAAGCAATTTCATAAGCACCCTTAAAAGCAACAAATTCTACAATTTGTTGAACATCATAGTAATTATAAACACCCTTAGCATACAAAGGTACGATCCCATTATCAATAAACTCACATTGGTAGGGAAGGTGTTTCTTAGGGTTTTCAGAACAACAAGTAACATCATATATTTCACATAAATTCCAAGCATAGCATTGCAAACGATGAATTTGATCCAGTAAAACTTTCCCTTTTTCAGATATATGGTGTCGCACATAACAAGGATGCTCATCTAAAGATTTGCCCTCAACTAATCTAGTTGGGGTTTCAACACGAGCACATAGGGATCAAAGATAATCGAAGTAAAAAGCTTCAGGAGTGTGAGAGATTTTGAGTGGTTCTTCAACCATTGGTGTAGTAGGTACAACTAATATTTTTGGTATTTTGCGCTTCCTACCCATAACTAAAGATAGAAAACAACTTAGAACAGCAAATAAAAATTACCTAGTGGTAAAACAAACAAGCACACACGAGAATATTCACCCATCGCTATGACTCCCCGGCAACGGCGCCAGAAAAAGGTCTTGATAACCCGCAAGTATACGGGATAGTTGTAGCCTCTTTAGATAAGTAAGAGTGTCGAACCCAACGAGGAGCTAAAGGTAGAAAAAAATACCATATCAAGTCCTATCTACCACTGATACGACTCTAGGCATGCTTAGTGTTCGCTTTACCTAGAACAAGTATGAAACTAGAAGTACTTTGTAGGTGTGATAGGATAGGTTTATAAGATAATAAAGAACATGTAAATAAAAAGTAGGGGCTGTTTAGATAAAGCTGCAATAAAGTAAATATAGCGAGTGTGGAAAAGTGTGGTAGGAGTGGTGAAATTGTCCCTAAGCAATTGACTATGTTACTAGAACGGTAATCACTATTGCAATTCTATTTGAGGGAGAGGCATAAGCTAACATACTTTCTCTACTTGGATCACATGCACTTATGATTGGAACTCTAGCAAGCATCTGCAACTACTAAAGATCATTAAGGTAAAACCCAACCATAGCATTAAAGTATCAAGTCCCCTTTATCCCATACGCAAACAACCTACTTACTCGGGTATGTGCTTCTGTTTACTCACGCCTCACACCATAAGCAAATCATAAGCATATTGCAAACCCTACAGCGGGGATCCCTCACGCTTGCGCGACATGGAGGGAACCATAGGACAGCACCAATAATAAAACATGCAACTCAAACCAATCATAGCAATTCATCAATCACCGATAGGACAACGAAAATCTACTCAGACATCATAGGATGGCAACACATCATTGGATAATAATATGAAGCATAAAGCACCATGTTCAAGTAGAGGGTACAACGGGTTGCGCGAGAGTGAACCGCTGGATATAGATGGGGGAAGTTGATGGAGATGTTGGTATGCTGGAGGTGTTGGTGAATATCGCGGTGATGATGATGGCCTCCGGCAGCGTTCCGGCGCCACCAGAACCAAGGGGGAGAGCCCCCCCTTCTTCTTCTTCTTCCTTGACCTCCTCCCTAGATGGGAGAAGGGTTTCCCCTCTGGTCCTTGGCTCCCATGGCGTGGGAGGGGCGAGAGCCCCTCCGAGATTGGATCTATCTCTCTGTTTCTGCGTTCTGGGATTCTGCCCCTTCACCGTTTTTTTATATCCGGAGATCCGTAACTCCGATTGGGGTGAATCTTTCGCCCGGATTTTTCTTGTAAAATTAGCTTTCTTGCGGCAAAATAAGAGCGTCAACCGCCTTACGGGTGGCCTAGGAGAATGCCAGGCGCACCCAGGGGGTGGGCGCGCCCCTATCTCCTGGCCACATCGGGCACTGTTTCGCGTTGATTCTTCCTCCGGAAAGTCCCAAATATTCCAAAATAATTCTCTGTCAGTTTTTATCCCGTTTGGATTCCGTTTGATATTGAGTTTCTGCGAAACATAAAATATGCAACAAACAGGAACTGGCACAGGGCACTGGATCAATATGTTAGTCCCAAAAATAGTATAAAAAGTTGCCAAAAGTATATGAAAGTTGAAGAATATTGGCATTGAACAGTCAAAAATATAGATACGGTGGAGACATATCACCCCACTTATATTGGTTGTACAACCAGTGACACAAAACATAGGACTGACACCAGCAGACTGTACCCATACTTCACTGGCCACACCACTAGCCCCCCACACAGGACCTGCACTCTAGCAAAAGGTATACCGATTTCATTTGCCATAGCACCAGCCGTACCACAGAAAAATCCCACTCCGGCAAAAAGTACAGCAAGTCCACCGGCCGAAGACCTATCCCAACTGCAGAGATGGCCAATTCCTGCAGATTGGAACCCCATTCCATTTATTCCTAGTTTAAAATACAATGCTTTCAATGTTGTTAGGGACTACGTGCATATATTCCCATCATGGGAAGATTATAGTGAAGACAAACACCATTTTCACATCTTCCTGTCCAACTTACGTGTAAGTGCTATTATTCATGGTTATTATTTTCCTGTTTCTGCTGATTGAACACATCAATGATTTACATTACATTGTTGTAACTAGGCGAGGGTCAATCTGGATAGTCATGACGAGCAAAGCTTGCTTGTGCTTTTCAAGGAAGCATTGCAGTAGTATCGGTGTTACCTGAGGAAATCACACTTTGATGACAAGTCTATAAACAAATTTCCGGTGAAGTCTCCTGTGCTAAATTTAGAAGACATTGAATGGAAAAACCTTGTTATGCACTGGTATCATTCCCAGGATGAGATACTGTCTATGAAATCACATGAAAAATTGAACTTCTGCTTTTTCGCATGTGCCTTACGGATCTTTTTTGTAGGAAATCTGCTCGAAGAAGAATTCTGGTTTGAAAAGAACGACAGGATATCGCAAATATGCTTCCTGCTGCTTTGATCTTGTTAGTACCTATTGTCCTATATCACTCTACTTGAATACATACCTGGTTCATTATGTGACAGCAGTATGCATGATAGCTTGCTTATCAATTGTTCGCTCCAAATTATCTGATCTGTATGAATGGTTACATTAGAGTAGAATATATCCAATGCCAATGAATTTTTTTAGCTCTGCATTGTTCTTGTAAGTACATGTTATCCTTTATCAGTGTACTTATATTGACAGGTAGTTGTTCATGTACCATCACTGTGCATCTTATTTTTCCTTTTCCCTCCATTTTCTACACATCAGATCTATATTTACTCTTACCATAAGGTTGGTACTGAAGAAGTTTAGCTGTGCATTGCTCTTGGCTGTGCCTTTTCCCTATATCGCTGCACATACATTTATAGTTACTTGGTTATGTATCATCACTCTTCATCTTATCTTAAATATTCTCCATTTTTTCATATATTATCGCATCTATATTTACTCTTAACAAAAAGTAGAATAAAGGCAATGCTTATGAAGAAGATTTTGTGCTAAACTTCTTGAATTGCCCCCCCCCCATTAGCATGGACAAGGGCTTTATAGAGTGTGTCTTCACCAGTAATGTATGTTTGTCCTTCTCAAGCCTTCAAACTTTGTTGTGTATATTTGGTTAGGCATGAATGCAACAGCTGTTTATTTTTGGTGTTTGCATCAAATTGCATGTTTGAAGTTTATTATGTAGTTCATGAACAAAAGTTTGTCCTTCTCAATTTAAGTTTTGAGTTGTATAACCAAGTTCCTTCTTCATACCATGTAAATTAAACTATACAAAGCAAGTGATCTTCTTTTGCACTACATGTATGCTTCTGTTCTTCATCTGTAATCCAGTGGTGTGGTCAACCTACCCACTATAGCACAATGTCATATTCTGCAATGTCTTAACTATGAACAATTTCATATCATTCTACTCTTATTTAAACCGTCTCTTTATTTGCCAATCTGAAATGGGATAAATTGACAGCACACTAACCATTGATACTTATGAGTTCTTGATCTGTAATCCGGTGGTGTCGTGAAGCTGCCAACTCCTTCACAATGTCATTTCCTGCCATGTCTTGACCTAAACAATACCATATTGTGTTAATGCAATTTTAAACTGTGTCACCCTATTTGTCAGTAAGAAATGTGATGAATTGTCAGCACTGATACTTTTATGTGCAAACCATGTCATCTGTCTGCTTGTTTATCTTTCAGAGTGAGGAAGATATAAGTGTTGAACAAGCGCAGTCTCATCATCTTGCTCAGCTGCTTGCGCTGCAGCTCGCCAGCAGGGCTAACCTTTCTTGAACTCTATTGAAGTGATGTCGGTTTTGTATATTATTTTGTTGGCGTGTTTATTTGCACTGGTGGCGATCCTTGATGCCCAGTGTATGTAATCTATTGTCTGCTTGCGCTTTATTATCATAGCGGTGAACTTTGATGCCCAGTGGATGTAATATGCCGTAATTTCTTTATTGTATAGTCTAGGTTTTTTCTTATTCATGATGCTGCAGTTATTTTACTGTATATATATCCTGTCTTCGCAGTAAACCGGCCAAACCATAAAATTACGGTACATAATCGGGCCGTCATGCAATCACGATGTATGATCCGCATCATGGGCCCCGTCATCCTGGACCGTTAAAAGGCCGAAAGTAAACTGGCCCACTAGTAGACTCGGGCCTTTAATAGCCCTCTTTTCGCAAGAAACCTCAATGGTCTTTTAGGAGGCTGAGAAATAGGTTGGGCCTGAAACGTGCCGAACAGCTCACAGGCCGGCAGCAGCCCGAAATGGACCCGGGCCCATGATTGTGTGAATCAAATCATGGGCTTTTAACAGGCCAAAATTGTCTCAGTCCTTGTTTGGCCCAATCAGATATCGGCTACGAGAAGGACGGATGCAAACCGGTCCATAGTTAGGCCCAACTATATGACGAGCTTTTAACAGGCCGAAATTAATATAGGGCTGAAATGTTAAACGGGCCCTTAACAGGCCGAAACTAATATCAGGCCGAATTACTAAATGGGCCTTTAGCAACTGGTCCCAAAAGCATAGCGTCTAGTTGACAAGCCGAATCTAATATGGGCCATAATTGAGCCCAAAGCCTCTTAAAGGGACGGACCTGATCTGGGCCGTAATTTGGCCCGGAACGTGGTAGGCTTTTAACGGGCCGGATCACATATGGGCCATTATTAGGCCCGGAACATGGCAGGCCATTAATGGACCGGATCAAATATGGGTCAGCATTTGGCCCAAAACATGGCAGCCAGTTAATGGGCCGGCCTACTAGGGTCCTCTAAATCTCGTGGGCCTATAGCTGGGTCGGCCCATTAATGTCGGCAAAATCTCATGGGCCTTTAGCTGGGCCGGCCCATTATGATCCGCAAGAATTTTGTGGGCCTTTACCTGGGTTGGCCCATTATGGCACACAAAAATCTTGTGGGCCTTTACCTGGGCCGGCCAATTATGGCCCGCAAAATCTTGTGGGCCTTTAGCTGGGCAGGTCCATTATGGTCCGCAAAATCTCATGGGCCTTTAGCTGGGCCGACCCATTATGGTCCACAAAATCTTATGGGCCTTTAGTTGGGCCGGCCCATTTAAACTTGATGGGACAGTCCACGTGTCAACATATCATAGGCGCGTCTCACCCATTGGATGAGTGACACCTATGCCAGCGCAGACCTGACACGTGTCTCCACCAGCCAATGATGATTTTACACATGGAAAATCCCCATTGGTCGGGGCTGTTAATGGGTTATTGGATCCATAACCCGACCCAATAGCTTAACGATATTCCGTTATGGTGGATGCCACGTGTCGGTCACCCTTGACGAAAGCACTTCTGTGACGCGCGATTTATTGTCATGGAAGTGGACACTTCCATGATGATAATTTTGGTAATGTCATGGAACACTTCTACGACAGCACAGGTATGACTATCTTGATTCTGTCATAAAATCGTCATGGATGTACATGCATGACAAAAAACGCGACCTACTGTGATAAACACGTATCATCAAAGAAGTGTATTTTTTTGTAGTGCGACTACACTATATCGGAGAAGTTTTCCCTTATTAAGGATTATATTGATGGGTTGCGTTTTACTACTACACATGATGATTTTGATAGATATAATATGCATGTGCTTGCTGCTCCTACTTGCAATTATTATGAGAGAGGAACTATATCTCCACCTCTCTATGTTTCCAACACGATAGAATTGCAAGAAACTGCTTATACTATGCATTGGCCCTTACTTGGTGTGCATTAATTGTTCTTTTATGACATGACGATGCATAGGAAGAGAGTTAGACTTTGTTATTGCTTTATATATGTTACTTTGTGCACACTACTAAATTACAAATCATTGTTAATTAAAATTGGCTTTGATATACCTTGGGATCTGGGTGGATTCATTACTTGAGCACTATATGCCTAGCTTAATGGCTTTAAAGAAAGCACTGCCAGGGAGACAACCCGGAAGTTTTAGAGAGTCATTTATTTCTATTGAGTGCTTTTATATAGTCTAAAAATAGAAAAATAAAGAGGGGAACCCAAAACTTTTCAAAAACGAAAGTGAAAGTGAGAGAGACAAGCATTGTTGAAGTGGGAGAGCTCGTTGAACTTTGTTCATGCTCACTGAAACTTTGTGAATCTTAATTATAGAAACTTTTCATCAAAAATAATTATCCCCTTATACAATTCCATTGTATTATAAAAATAATGTGCCAAGGTTTGCCTTTAGGATGTTTACAATGCTTGTTGGTTTGTACAGTGTAGGACAGAAACTTTGGCTGTAGTACGTGATTTTACATTTTTTTACTGGAATGTCAAATGGTTCTGAAACTTTTTGCACTGCCTTTCTGTACAAATTGTTTATTTTTCCTAAATTTTGTAGAATTGTTTGGGTACCAGAAGTATGGTGAATGTTCAGATTACTACAGACTGCTCTGTTTTTGACAGATTCTGTTTTTGATGCATAGTTTACTTGTTTTGATGAAACTATCAATTTCGATCAGTGGATTAAGCCATGGAAAAGCTATATTAAAGTAGACACAATGCAAAAACAAACTATGAATTGGTTTGCAATAGTATCTAGAGTAGTGATTTGCTTTATTATACTAACGGATCTTACTGAGTTTTCTGTTGAAGTTTTGTGTGGGTGAAGTGTTTGATCGAGAAGGTCTCGATATGCGGAAAAGGAGGAGAGGCAAGAGCTCAAGCTTGGGGATGCCCAAGGCACCCCAAGTAAATATTCAAGGAGAGTCAAGCATCTAATCTTGGTGATGCCCCGGAAGGCATCCCCTCTTTCTTCAACAAGTATCGGTATGTTTTCGGATTCGTTTCGTTCATGCGATATGTGCAAATCTTGGAGCGTCTTTTGCATTTATTTTTCACCTTTTTTGCACCATGCTGGTATGATATATTCCTTGGTTGATTTATAGAATGCTTGTTGCACTTCACTTAAATCTTTTGAGTATGGCTTTATAGAATGCTTCATGTGCTTCACTTATATCATTTGAAGTTTGGATTTCCTCTTTCTCTTCACATAGAAGACCGCCATTTGTAGAATGATCTTTTGCTTCACTTATATTTGTTAGAGCATGGGCATATCTTTTGTAGAAAGAATTAAACTCTCTTGCTTGACTTATATCTATTTAGAGAGATGACATGAATTGGTCATTCACATGGTTAGTCATAAATTCCTACATAAAACTTGTGGATCACTGAATATGATATGTTTGATTCCTTGCAATAGTTTTGCGATATAGAGATGATAATATGTGGGAGGTTCTAGTAGATGGTTGTGTCTAGTAAGGATACTGGTGTTAAGGTTTGTGATTCCCGAAGCATGCACGTATGGTCTACTAACTATGTAACCAAATTGGCGCGCATTGTATTTTGATTGTTTATCTTTGCATGAAGGTCGGGGGCGCGCGATGGTTAACTCCTACCAACCTCCCCCCTAGGATCATGCGTAGTAATACTTTGCTTCAAGGGCTAATAAACTTTTGCAATAAGTATATCAGTTCTTTATGACTAATGTGAGTCCATGGATTATACGCACTCTCACCCTTCCATCATTGCTAGCCTCTTCGGTACCGTGCACTGAACGTGGTGCAAACTTCACCGGTGAATCCAAACCCCGTGATACAATACGCTCTGTCACACATAAGCCTCCTTATATCTTCCTCAAAACAGCCACCATACCTACCTATCTGTGGCACCCCGGCTCAGAGAAACCGGAACGCCTCGTATTCTAGCCCAGAGATCGAGGAGAAGTCTCTGGAATATGACACTGCTTGACATTGAACAAATCAGCTCTTATTACAAAGGATAAATACACAGCTTTGATTTTACAAAGGTTCACATCAGCACGGCGACACTACGCCTGCGATACTACACTTGCTCTATGCTAGGAGCAGAACAACTCGTAGCAGCGGAAATTTTCTAGCTGCGGAACAACGACGAAGGTAGTGAACTCCAATCCGCAGGGACTCTGGCTGGGACACGATCTAGCTTGCACGAACAGAAACCACGCCAAGCAATCAAGCAATCACAGTATCACCTGCAATCTGGCATGACACGCCAGGTCAGTACATTGAATGTACTTGCAAGCTCACAACAACCAAAAGCATCAAGGCAAGACAACAACGTAGCATTAAGCAGGTTAATTAAATTAACAGCTACCATGATACAACATCAACTACTAAGCATGATATGAAACTACTACAATACTGATAAATCACCACTCAGATCTCCATAACCATATCTCTCTTGGCTAACCGGCCAAGCAATATACCATCTCGATCACCTCGTGATCAAAACCAAACGGTGATCATTCACAGATCACAAACGAACCAACCTTGTGGTCTTGGATCGGGTTACCTTGTAACCAAACGGTGATCTTTCTAGCGATCACAACCATGACCAACACTTGGTCTCAAACGGTGATCTTTCCGGCGATCACTACCATGACCAAGCCTTGCTCCCCAACATCATCATCAACATCCTGCCAATCTGTACTGCTCAAAATATCAACATATAAATCACCTATAAGTCATTCCGTCATGTGAGTGTTGATCGAACGGTGTGACCTAGTACGAACCCATGCCCATGACCGAGGACACGGCTATCGATAGTTTAAACAAACACACTCTACAGAGGTAGCGCACTTTACTCACACCATGGAACCCATGGCCTCGCACTCCCATTTGGGTGGACCAACGGCGTTCTGACAAAACCAATCTACTGCCATGACACTCTCCCAGCCACTACAACTCACTCCCCACTGGGCTAGTCCTGGGTGTCCCCGTGTCTACCAAAGACACCAACGGCCACCGTCGTGGCCAAAACAATAAACCGTCCCAAACAAGGACATGTGCACATAGCAACAACAACGGGCACACAAGGCTTATGTCTGCCTACCTGATCAGGGTAGCACGCGCCCATAACCTTCCCTCGTTGGAGGCACTGACGAGAGACACGGCAATAGCATCGCATTAGGGCTTTCCCATAAAGGCAAATGTGGTTGCACTGGAGAAAGCCCGGTTCGGCGGCACCTGACCAACTGAATGACGAAATTTATCCCCAAAAATAGAATTGTGATAACTGATACTCTGATGTCAACTATCAAACTATAATCCAAGTCATAACAATATCCAACAAATAATCCGAGTATAATATCCTCATATCAAAATACTCCAAAGATAGCATAATATTTCTATCATGATGAATCTCAACAATAACTCTACTACTCCAATAACCAGAACAAAGTTGTCCAGCTAAGATCCACACATAAACATCATCTCCGAAATTAATACTCTAAGCAACAGAACATCGACTAGCATCATGAAAATAATCATACTAACTACTAATAATCCAAAGGCAGCATGACATCCAAAGTAATTCTCCAAAATATAATAACAGATATCATCATGAAAACAATCATAATACCAACCACTAATACTCCAATGGCAACATTATACTCGTCAACTACAAACATAACTCCTAGTAATCCAAACAATAGCATGGCATCAACAAGATCAAAATAATACTCCGAGAAAATGCCATGCACAGATCACAAGTAGCTAAAAGAATATTTTAAACAAGTTTAAATAAATTAAACCATGTCACTTCATTACAGTGATGCAAATGGAGAGTGTGGCTTGCCTGGGGTGAAAGAATTCACCTAAAGAAAGTGCGAGAAACTCGCGGAACGAATCACCGGAAAACATTCTCTCTCGGAGGGGACTGAATAAGGGCAAGGGCATAAAGGTCATTTTCATAATATTAACACATGGTGAAAGTGGTTCCAGAAGAACGGGCTCGATGAAACGAATATGTGGGCTTTGGATTCACGTGATTTGGAGCTACGGGTGAGAAGTTATAGTTGTTTTTCTGTCAGGGACCTCTTTGTAATAAAATTCATCACAAGCAGGCCCTTAACAGAAAAACAGAACGAGCACTCTAGGAAATACGCTTTCGGTGGAGGAAAAAAATACTTGCCCAAAATACGTCTCCACTTGCCATGTCATCAGAGGCGGGGCCTGTTTAGATGTGTTTTTGTGCTTTAGTTAGTGTTTGTGCCAAGTAGAACCTATAGGATAACCTATGGTGATAGTTAATTTGATTCTGCTGAAAAACAGAAACTTTGCACGCACGAAATTAGTTTTGTTAAATCACAGAAACGTTCTTTTGCATTGATTATTTTTGCTATAGATCAATTAACAGCTACCATGATACAACATCAACTACTAAGCATGATATGAAACTACTACAATACTGATAAATCACCACTCAGATCTCCATAACCATATCTCTCTTGGCTAACCGGCCAAGCAATATACCATCTCGATCACCTCGTGATCAAAACCAAACGGTGATCATTCACAGATCACAAACGAACCAACCTTGTGGTCTTGGATCGGGTTACCTTGTAACCAAACGGTGATCTTTCTAGCGATCACAACCATGACCAACACTTGGTCTCAAACGGTGATCTTTCCGGCGATCACTACCATGACCAAGCCTTACTCCCCAACATCATCATCAACATCCTGCCAATCTGTACTGCTCAAAATATCAACATATAAATCACCTATAAGTCATTCCGTCATGTGAGTGTTGATCGAACGGTGTGACCTAGTACGAACCCATGCCCATGACCGAGGACGCGGCTATCGATAGTTTAAACAAACACACTCTGCAGAGGTAGCGCACTTTACTCACACCATGGAACCCATGGCCTCGCACTCCCATTTGGGTGGACCAACGGCGTTCTGACAAAACCAATCTACTGCCATGACACTCTCCCAGCCACTACAACTCACTCCCCACTGGGCTAGTCCTGGGTGTCCCCGTGTCTACCAAAGACACCAACGGCCACCGTCGTGGCCAAAACAATAAACCGTCCCAAACAAGGACATGTGCACATAGCAACAACAACGGGCACACAAGGCTTATGTTTGCCTACCTGATAAGGGTAGCACGCGCCCATAACCTTCCCTCGTTGGAGGCACTGACGAGAGACACGGCAATAGCATCGCATTAGGGCTTTCCCATAAAGGAAAATGTGGTTGCACTGGAGAAAGCCCGGTTCGGCGGCACCTGACCAACTGAATGACGAAATTTATCCCCAAAAATAGAATTGTGATAACTGATACTCTGATGTCAACTATCAAACTATAATCCAAGTCATAACAATATCCAACAAATAATCCGAGTATAATATCCTCATATCAAAATACTCCAAAGATAGCATAATATTTCTATCATGATGAATCTCAAGACAATAACTCTACTACTCCAATAACCAGAACAAAGCTGTCCAGCTAAGATCCACACATAAACATCATCTCCGAAATTAATACTCTAAGCAACAGAACATCGACTAGCATCATGAAAATAATCATACTAACTACTAATAATCCAAAGGCAGCATGACATCCAAAGTAATTCTCCAAAATATAATAACAGATATCATCATGAAAACAATCATAATACCAACCACTAATACTCCAATGGCAACATTATACTCATCAACTACAAACATAACTCCTAGTAATCCAAACAATAGCATGGCATCAACAAGATCGAAATAATACTCCGAGAAAATGCCATGCACAGATCACAAGTAGCTAAAATAATATTTTAAACAAGTTTAAATAAATTAAACCATGTCACTTCATTAAAGTGATGCAAATGGAGAGTGTGGCTTGCCTGGGGTGAAAGAATTCACCTAAAGAAAGTGCGAGAAACTCGCGGAACGAATCACCGGAAAACATTCTCTCTCGGAGGGGACTGAATAAGGGCAAGGGCATAAAGGTCATTTTCATAATATTAACACATGGTGAAAGTGGTTCCAGAAGAACGGGCTCGATGAAACGAATATGTGGGCTTTGGATTCACGTGATTTGGAGCTACGGGTGAGAAGTTATAGTTGTTTTTCTGTCAGGGACCTCTTTGTAATAAAATTCATCACAAGCAGGCCCTTAACAGAAAAACAGAACGAGCACTCTAGGAAATACGCTTTCGGTGGAGGAAAAAAATACTTGCCCAAAATACGTCTCCACTTGCCATGTCATCAGAGGCGGGGCCTGTTTAGATGTGTTTTTGTGCTTTAGTTAGTGTTTGTGCCAAGTAGAACCTATAGGATAGCCTATGGTGATAGTTAATTTGATTCTGCTGAAAAACAGAAACTTTGCACGCACGAAATTAGTTTTGTTAAATCATAGAAACGTTCTTTTGCATTGATTATTTTTGCTATAGATCAATAGACAAATTGTCCAGGACTTCCTATTTTGGTAGTATTTTTAGAGTTCCAGAAGTTTGCGTTAGTTACAGATTGCTACAAACTATTCTGTTTTTGACAGATTTTGCCTTTCGTGTGTTGTTTGCTTATTTTGATGAATCTGTGGCTAGTATTAAGTGGTATGAACAATAGAGAACTTGTAATACAATAGGTTTAACACCAATATAAATAAAGAATGAGTTAATTATAGTACCTTATGTGGTGGTTTTGTTTTCTCTCACTAACGGAGCTTATGAGATTTCCTGTTGAGTTTTGTGTTGTGAAGTTTTCAAGTTTTGGGTAAAGATTTGATGGACTATGGAATAAGGAGTGGCAAAAGCCTAAGCTTGGGGATGCCCATGGCACCCCAAGATATTCAAGAGTAGCCAAAAGCCTAAGCTTGGGGATGCCCCCGGAAGGCATCCCCTCTTTGGTCTTCGTTCATTGGTAACTTTACTTGGAGCTATATTTTTATTTGCCACATGACATGTGTTTTGCTTGGTGTGTCTTGTATGATATTAGTCTTTGATTTTTAGTTTACCACAACCATCCTTGCTGTACACACCTTTTGGGAGAAGTCCACTTTATTAGAATTTGCTAGAATACTCTATGTGCTTCACTTATATCTTTTGAGCTAGATAGTATTTGCTCTAGTGCTTCACTTATATTTTTTAGAGCACGATGGTGGCTTAATTTTGTAGAAATTGCTAGTCTCTCATGCTTCACTTATATTATTTTTAGAGTCTTTTAGAACAGCATGATATTTGCTATGGTTACAAATTTGGTCCTAGAATGATGAGCATCCAAGTTGGGTATAATAAAAACTATCATAGAAAGTGCATAAAACAATAGGAGAAATTTGATCCTTGATAATTGTTTTGAGATATAGAGGTGGTAATATCAAAGTCATGCTAGTTGGGTGATTATGAATTTAAAGAATACTTGTGTTGAAGTTTGTGATTCGCGTAGCATGCACGTATGGTGAACCGCTTTGTGATGAAGTTGGAGCACAATTTTATTTTTGATTGTTGCATGCTATTATATTACCCATTTTGGATGTTTATGGGCTTTATTTTACAAATTTATATCATTTTTGGGACTAACCTATTAACCGGTGGCCCAGCCCGTATTGTTGTTTTTTTTTGCTTATTTTGGTATTTCGAAGAAAAGGAATATCAAACAGAGTCCAAATGGAATGAAACCTTCGGGAGCGTGATTTTTGGAACAAACGTGATCCAGAGGACTTGGAGTGCAAGCCAAGAAGCAGCCGAGGCGGCCCTGAGGGTGGAGGGCGCGCCCACCCCTACAGGCCGCGCCCCCTATCTCGTGGGCCCCTCGGGCGGCCACCGACGTACTTCTTCCTCCTATATATACCCACGTACCCCGAAAACATCCAGGGAGCCAACGAAAAACAACTTCCACCGGCGTAACCTTCTGTATCCGCGAGATCCCATCTTGGAGCCTTCACTGGTGCTCCGCCGGAGGGGGAATCGACCACGGAGGGCTTCTACATCAACACCATAGCCCCTCCAATGAGTTGTGAGTAGTTTACCACAGACCTTCGGGTCCATAGTTATTAGCTAGGTGGCTTCTTCTCTCTTTTTCGATCTCAATACCATGTTCTCCCCCTCTCTTGTGGAGATCTATTCGATGTAACTCTTTTTACGGTGTGTTTGTCGTGATCCGATGAATTGTGGGTTTATGATCAAGTTTATCTATGAGAAATATTTGAATCGCCTCTGAATTCTTTTATGTATGATTGAGTTATCTTTGCAAGTCTCTTCGAATTATCAGTTTGGTTTGGCCTACTAGATTGATCTTTCTTGCAATGGGAGAAGTGCTTAGCTTTGGGTTCAATCTTGCGGTGTCCTTACCCAGTGACAATAGGGGTTGCAAGGCAAATATTGTATTGTTGCCATCGAGGATAAAAAGGTGGGGTTTATATCATATTGCATGAGTTTATCACTCTACATCATGTCATCTTTCTAAATGCGTTACTCTGTTCTTATGAACTTAATACTCTAGATGCATGCTAGATAGCGGTCGATGTGTGGAGTAATAGTAGTAGATGCAGGCTGGAGTCGGTCTACTTGTCACGGACGTGATGCCTATATACGTGATCATGCCTAGATATTCTCATAATTATTCGCTTTTCTATCAATTGCTCGACAGTAATTTGTTCACCCACCGTAATACTTATGCTATATTGAGAGAAGCCACTAGTGAAACCTATGGCCCCTGGGTCTATCTTTTATCATATAAGCTTTCAATCTACTTTTATTTGCATCTTTACATTTCTAATCTATATTATAAAATACCAAAAATATATTTATCTTATCACACTATCTCTATCAGATCTCACTTTCGCAAGTGGCCGTGAAGGGATTGACAACCCCTTTATTGTGTTGCTTGCGAGTTCTTTGTTTGTTTGTGTAGGTGCGTGGGACTTTTGAGGAGCCTCCTACTGGATTGATACCTTGGTTCTCAAAAACTGAGGGAAATACTTATGCTACTATTGCTGCATCAGCCTTCCCTCTTCAAGGAAAACCAACGCAAGCTCAAGACGTAGCAGGGCCAGGGCTTGGGGTCGTTGACGTGCGGGTCCCACGGGCTGGGGCCCGTCACTTATCCACGTGGGCTGGCCGGGTCAGCGGCTGAGAGGCTCACGCACGGGGCCCACGGGGTCCACGCACAGTCAACGCCCTCCTCCTGCTCCTCCTTCTTCTTTCCCCGATGCCGCACGCAAGGTAGAGGAGGGCTGCTGGCGCCGGCGCTCGCCTGGCCAGCTCCAGCCACCTCTAGAGGAACTCCGACTGTTGAGGAACTCGTCTCGGAGAGGCGCACCTGAAGACGCATGGCCCGGACGCGGGAGAGCTAGGAATCGAGCAAAACAAGGGCCGCGACAGAGGAGGCTTTGGCCGTCGGCGGGCTCGTGGAAAACGTCCACCAGAGGAGGGGGAAAAGTGATGGTGCGGCTCCAGGGAACTTGGGTAGGCTACTGGAGGTGGTGGACGTGAGGGAGGGGACTCGGCTTGCTCGAATTTGAGCAGTGGCCGGCGGCGGACAAGGCGGCCAGAGGAGGGCTCGAGGCACCCCCAAGCTTGCCGGAGTGGCTGGACGGGGTACTGGGAGTGGGAGGGAGTTGTTGGTGAGGTTGGGAGTGGTCGGGGATGGCTTAAATAGGCGTGGGGCGAGGAGCCCGAGCTAGCACCGCCGCGGACGCGTGCTCTCGCGCTCGAGCTCGGGGGAAGGCGACGGGGAGATGCAGAGAGGAGCCCACGGGGCATAGGGAGCCCACGGAGCACAGGGAGGAAGAAGACTGCAACGAACAGAGCCAAATGGCCACTGTTCACCCGTGGTCACGTGGCGGCGAGCGGCGGTAAGGCAGCAGACGGAGGGGGAGAGGGGTCCAGAGGAACGGCAATGACGAGAGCTTGCTACTGGACATGCTCACAAGCGAGAAGACACGAGAGGGGGTGGGGCCCGAGCAAGAAGTCATTGTAGACGCGGCCATTGCATGCCAAAGAAGTGGTCACTTCGCAGACTAGCATCAAGAAGAGCCAAATGGCTGGCCGTTGTTGTCTAGGGGTAAGTCCTTCAAAGGGAGGTTTTAACTACGGTGGTAGCTCGGTTAAAGGTGCAGTTCTTAAATGGTACGTGAGCTCTAAAGTTTATTGCAGTAAACTTTATCAACTAAGTGTGATCAACAGAGAGATGCTATGTGTCAAGTGTTATGTCTGGGGTGTTTAGGCTAGGAAAGACTACAGTCCTGGGGAGTTTTAGGAGAAATGGACCAAGTTCTAATGTAGTTGCTTCACAACTGCATTTTTGGTCCAGAAATGAAGATTATGATAATGCTCTCACATAGAGTATCAACTTGAGCTGAAATTGGGCATGGCTTGATTATTTGGACATATGGAGATGCTGTAAAAAGCTCATGCCAAATGGACAAGCCAAAATGGCACTTGCTTCACAAACAACATTTCTGTCCAGAAACTTGAAATAATTTTGGTGATCAAATGGCTCATTAAAATGATGCCAAATTGGGTGGAGAGATTTTTATTGGTAGAGGAATTATCTGGTAATTTATCAGGATTTTGGAAGCAATATAAACACACTTGCTTCACAACCTGAAAATATTGCCAGAATCAAAGATTTGCTCCTGTTCTCACATAGATGATTGGATGGGACAGCAAATGGGTGGAGGGCGTTAATATGAGCACATTAAGGAGTGTGCAAAAGTTCAACACATTTGGATACTCCTAGCTAGTACTTTCTTCACAAAGCCTTCTATTTGACAAAAAATTTGAAAATTCATTGAGGAAGATTGGCTAGGCAAATAAAGTTGAACTTGTGCATGAGGCAATTATTTGGACATATAAGCATGCCCAAAAAGGTTGGGAGCCACTAGGAAAAATATAAATGACACTTCCTTCACAAAGTGCCATTCAGGACATAATAGAAAAAGGAATGTTGGGAAATTATTTTTGAACTGGCCTAGGAAATATTTGCGCATATTTGAGCTATATATGACCCAAAGGAATTATGAGAATTATTTGGGGATTTTTGGATGGACAGAAATATAGGTTGCTTCTCAACCTAGGGTAGATAAGGCTATTCCTTTAATAGAAAAAGGAATTTTCCCTAGAAAAAGAGTTTAGGGTTTGGTCAAGGAGTGAAGTGACATGATCTTGGCAAGGTTTTGAGAATGATTAGCCACTCGGGAGGGGGAATGAGGATGATTTCCTAGGTGGCAAGGCCACGGAACCACTCCAAAAAGAAAAATAGAGCAAAAACCAAATAAATCAAAAGAAAAAGAAAATGGCCAAAAACTAGGCTGTTACACTATCATGGCATTTCCATAGCCATTCCGAGATATATTGCCATGCAACTTCCATCATCATCATATGCATGACTTGAGCATTCATTTTCATATTGCTTTGCATGATCGTAAGATAGCTAGCATGATGTTTTCATGACTTGTCCATTTTTATGTCATTGCTACGCTAGATCATCGCACATCCTGGTACACCGCCGGAGGCATTCATATAGAGTCATATTTTTGTTCTAATATAGAGTTGTCATATCGAGTTGTAAGTTGTGATGCCTGTATGTTTAAGCTATAGTAATTCCCTGCTAATGATGCCACGTCATCATGCTTGCTGTTGTTAAACTCGCGTTGATCCAAATTCAAATTTAAAATAAAGTCAAAAATAAAAGTTTTCTTATGTCAAAACTAAAATGTACAAACTGTGGAAAATTTTCCATAAGTAATTATGGTGGTGAACCAACTTTTTGGTAAAGTGTTTTAGTGCTCTAAAATTAAATAAATCTATATAAAGAATTAAAAAAAACCTCCCTACCCTTGGGCCACCCGGTCCATCTACCTAGCAGGCCAGCCCAGGCGCACTGCCTCCCCCTCCCTGTTCACAGGGGAGATCGTGGGCAGCGTCAATGCCTGCCATAGCACCGGCCGTTGCCGTGGCAGCCATCCGGCGGCCCCTTGGCGAACCCCGACGCCTATAAAGCCAGCCTCGGTGCCCCGAATCCTAGCTACCCCCTCTCCCTCGCGCCCCCGCTTCCCGATCTAGACGCCCGCGGCCCCGAGGCCGACGCCGAAGCTCGCCGGCGCCCCACTGTGTCGCCTCGACGTCACCGCTCCGTCCATGTCAGTGGCGGAGCTAGCCCGTGAATACATCCCGGGCAAGAGTTAACTGTGATAGTTTGAGCTGCCATCTGCCCAAAGAAAATTTGCTTCCAATGGTTGATTAACACTAGCGCTTAGAAGCAAATTTCTGGACTAGCACGGGCAGCTTCCCGGGGTCGCCGGGAGGTGGCTCCGCTAGTGGTCCATGTCACCCTCGCCGTCGTCCTCCCCTTCTCCTCCCCGTCGGACTCCCTCACGTATCGCCGCCCGAACCCCAGCAACAAGGGTGAGCTTACCCTCCCCTACTCTGTTCCCCTTCCTTCCCCTGCTTGAAGATGCCATTCGCCGCACCGCATCGCTGCGCCCGCACTCGGCCGCGACTTGTTCCCTCGCCGTGCGCGCCTAGGGTCGTCCCCTACAGCCCCTTGCCTACTTGTTGCAGTTGCTGCGCATACGCGACCGCAACCGCTCGCCCCGCTCCTGCTCCCGCCGTTGACCGAGGCTGTTACCTTGCTGTCATGCCCTGCATCGCCATCGCTGAGCGCTGCTACTGCCCGTGGCCCCTGCTGCTGCCTCACCTGCCTTCAACCCCGCGCCCCCCACTTTCTTCGCCTACTGCTGGTGCTAACCACCGCCGTCGCCTTATGCAGAAGTTGCTGCTGCCGGTGCAGGTGCCGGCAGCTCGGCCACCCAATCGCGAGAGGTCGCTCCTCCCACTGTTGCCCCCCTCGCTCGCGGCCCCCTGCTCGCCCGTCGCCCCACCAACGATGCTGCAGTAGCCCACCTCCGCCATCTTTTGCTGCCGCCGCAGCCGCCCGAGCGCCGCGCTTCCCCTGCTCATCGCCCACTCACGCTACACCGGCTCGACGGCCGCGCCCTTGCCCCTGGCCTTGCCTGGCCTCCCCATTACCGGCGCCGCCCCGTCCCCTCCGGCCCCAGCCCCCACCCTGCCGTGGTTGCCGCCCCGCCATGGCCTCTGTCGCGGGCGCCCACGCCCGCACCTGTTAAGCCGCCTGCCCCGTTGGTGCTGGGCCACTTACAAGTGGGCCAGCCTTGTAAAAAATGTGTTCTCTTAAAAATAATAATTAATAAAATCAATGAAGTAATTAATTAGTAATACAATTAATTAAGTTAGTTAACCTGCTTAATTAGCCTAATTATCTAGTTAGTTATTTAAATATGTTAGTTAGTTAAGTCAGTCAATGATAGGGGCCCCACCCCCTGTTGACCAGTCAATGTTGATTGGTCAACTAGGAACCCCTGGCCCACCTGGCAATCACTGTATACACTATGTGTACACTATGCTGGGTGCATCTAGCATTTTAATATTTATTTGTGAATTAATAATAATTCCATAATATTGTTAAAACTAAAAAAATCATAGAAAATATACCGTAACTCGGATAAAAATGTTTTCTAAATGAAAGTTGCTCAGAACGACAAGACGAACCCGAATACGCGGTCAATTTACCTATCACGTGCCACTCGATATCTGAACATGGAACATTCCCCCTCTGGTCATCTGTCTGACACAGGTCCTGAACCGGGAAAACATTCCCGGTTGAATTCCCCCTACACCTATATCGCCTAGCACTGCGTTAGAACACCCATAGCACCGCTTATTGTCTTGTTATGCATATGTTTGCATATATTTACTGTTTCTTCCCCCTCTTCTCTCCGGTAGACCCTGAGACCACTGCTGATGCCACTATGATCGACTACGTCAACGACGACCCTCCTTCTCGTCTAAGCAACCAGGCAAGCCCCCCCTGATCATCCCGATATCGCCCATTCCATTCTCTCATGCTTGCATTAGATTTTGCTACTGTAATTGATTGCTCCTATTCTAATGCATAGCCGCTTTTGTACCAGCTGTTGTACCTTACCTTCTTATCCTAAACTGCTTAGTATAGGTTGACTAGTGATCCATCAGTGACCCACCTTGTCCTTGTTGCCCCTGCTTCATCATCGTTGACTCGATCAACGTGATCGACGACCAGAGCCCGACACCACATGACATCATGCCCCTTTTTGTTTCACGACTCTACAGAGTTACCATCAAGTGCTGAGGGTGGAACCTCATACATCACTCCTGGTGAGATCTCTGTAGTGTAGCTATTCCATCGTGGTCATCAAGGGTGTTTCCTCCTTCACCATTCCTGATACACCTCTGTCGTGCAACACCTCAAGTGAGAACCTCGAGTGTGGTTCCTCTTACGTTCACCTTAATGATTACATCGAGTGGAATCCACTGGGCTGATTCTTCAGGTTTTCCCCTTGACGTTTGGACACACGGTTACCTTGACTTTACTTGAGACCTTGGTGACAGTCGGGCGGGCCCGGAGAGCACCCACAAGATGTTTACGTGGCACGGCCGGGCATTCTGGGCCCTTGCCGTAAGTCCGCTAGATGGGGCGACGGGGTCACATTCGATCGTGAGTCTCTGCTCATCTCCTTAAGCTAATAATACACTATGGTTTGGGTATTTGTTCTGAGTTGGCCTCTGGCCTTTGTGCACCAACCACCACACGAGAATAGTTATGGGCCTCGGCATCGTGGGATCAGCCGAAGCTTTGTCAAACGTCCAGTTCAGCAGTGCGGCACGGCTGGACCGGCACCATCCTGTAGTGGTGGAGCCTGGACCCGCCCGGTATGCAACGACCCGGAGCGCAACGGGCGATGGGCCATACCCCGGAGGGCTTAGGAGGTAGACCGGCGGGGACCTCTCTACTGAGCCTGGGTAGGGCTGCGACGTGTTGATCTTCCGAGGCTGGGCATTGACCCAGAGAAGTGTGTCCGGCCAGAGTAATCAAGTGTGTTGGAAAATGTGGTGCACCCTTCAGGGAAGTTTATCTATTAATAGTCGTGTCCACGGTAATGGACGCTCAGACTTATATCTTGATCTTATACAACTAGAAATGGATACTTGAGATATGTGGCTCTGGGATTGCTTTCTCACAGGGAGTCGAGGAATGATCTCTGGGCATTAATGTTACAACATGCTTGTTAATTATAAACTACTATTCTTTACTCTTCTACATGCTGCAAGATCCTCAGAGTTGCTTGAAGATGCTAGTCTTCGATAGGCTAGGCCTTCCCCCTCTATTCTGGCATTCTAGAGTCCAGTCCACAGATACAAACCTTCCATTTGATACCAACGCATACTTATTATAGATCTGATGCTTGCGAGTACTTTGGATGAGTACCCACGGTTGCCTTGCTTCCCCTTTTCCCCCTTCTTCCTTCTTTCTGGTTGGCGCAACCAGGTGGTGGATCCCAGGAGCAAGATGATGCCACCCCCGCCAACTACTGCTACTACCCAGAGGGTGCCTACTACTACGTGGAGCCCGCTGACGACCAGGAGTATTTAGGAGGTCCCAGGCAGGAGGCCCTGCCTCTTCGATCGTGTTGCTTTTGTGCTAGCCTACTTAAGGCAGTCTTGTTTAACTTATGTCTGTACTCATATATTGTATCTTCCGCTGACTCTTGCATATCGACTTATGTATGCAAACCCTCAAGGCCCCTGGCTTGTAATATAAAGCTTGTATTGTTTTGATTTGTGTCTAGAGTTGTGTTGTGATATCTTCCCGTGAGTCCCTGATCTTGATCGTACACATTTGCGTGTATGATTAGTGTACGAATCGAGGGCGTCACAAGTTGGTATCAAAGCCAACTGCTTGTAGGATCTCCCTTTCCAACTCATTGGCCAAAGTTGAGTCTAGTCTTTGAAAAACTGATTTACTAACATGGCTGTGCGGCTTAGGGGCCAAGGTCGCCATTGGGTGGTATTAGGACCTTTTACTCTCCATCTATACTCTGGGACTCTGATCTCTCTTCTATTTGGGTTAAATGATTTTGTTAACTCTAACTCTAGGATCTCGTAAATACTTTCTTTCGGAGAGCGCCTCACTCCAGATGATTGCTTGGTGTACCAGAAGATTCTGAAGATACTTTCGGATGTTTTACCGAGTCCCTTGTACCCTTCGCCGTTGTGATCCCTACCACCGATAAATCCTTAGGTTTAAATACCTATGTTGTCGATCATACCTTCATCCCCAGTTGCTCTTGTTATTACAAGATTTCCTGAAATAGTCTTCGATGTTCTGCCAATTCTTTATGCATACTGCCATGTAGTTCCTTGCCGCATGAATATCCCTACGGATAATTACTCGCTCTTATTGAGTATACATTCATCCCCAGTTATTCTTATGATTCATAAGATATTTAGTAATACCATCCGAGCTTTCGAGGACCTCTGTCGCCTATTGCTATAGAAGGTCTTACATGCCTACACTCTGGTTAATTCCATATGCCTAGATATATCCATTGACGTCCTTTCTCATTATCATTTTGAGTCTTTCGATTTGATATGTTTGTGAGTAGTCACAATAATTAGTTGGTCCTTATAGATTATCATTCTGGCTCAAACGTCTTCCTGAACATGAGCTGGTTCTCGGCCAATCAAATTGCCATCAGTTGTGCCCTAAGTCTATTCAACTTATCCATTTTTATCAGAGCGTTTTCTTCTGATCCCTTGATTTGGGATCATAATTCCTTTGTATTTGAGCTCTGAATTAGTCAGGTGCTTCTGTAACCTAATCTCCTTGCATCCTTTCTTCTTCTGGTTGAGTATCGTTGCTCACATCAGATCCCTTGTGGACCACCAGATCCTTTGTTGGATTTTATCCGACAACATCCTTCGTATTCAATAACCTTGTGAGCCTTTCCCGGATACATAATGCCTTTGGTAAATTGTATCCCCCGCTCTTGTCAACCATGCTCTTCTTTCAAGCTTGAGTTATTTATTCCTAAAGTCTGTGGTATATGATCCTAAGATGCCCCTTTGGGTTGAATCTATGTCTTCCCTAAATCCGCGTGAACTCGAAACTTATGTGGGTTATACGCTACTGAATTTTCGCCAGGTAAAATTTCAATGCTACAACTTCTTCGAATGCTAAGAGTGAATGGAAGTTGCACATTAGAGAAGTGGGAGTCGACCTTGAACCTTTGTGTTCACGCCCATGGACCCAATGTGGAACTTATCATGGAAGCTTCTTGTTATAATAATAATCCCCCTGTGATAAGTTCATCGGGTATCTATATTTGGTCCGTTACAACCGTGGTTCTGACCATATTGCTCTTCTTTGATCCCCTTTCTCGGAAAAGTTGAAGAACTTGTCCTGTGTAGATCTTTTTCACCTGTCCAACCTCTATCATGTTCTACCTTCGAGTATTACCCTCTAGTTCTCGAGAATATCACGGAACTACATAGCTTCTTATGAGTTTTTCATCAAGTATTATTTCTCGCCGATTCAAATTTCCCACGGGTTCCGAGTTGTTAGACACTTGAGGATATCAATAACTGATTCAAGTCTACACTTCCCTTTCCATTGTTTCGTTTAACCTTTCTTTTAACCTCACATATCTGAGTAGTGATAATTCCTTGCTTATGTAAACACCTATGTGTACAAACTCTGTCAGTAAGACCTTCTTACTATTGTTGATGACATTCTGGTAGCCACCGATGGACGAGAACTTTGCCTACTGGTCCGCCTCGTTCAATGAGCAGGAAACTGGTTCTATTCGTCCCTCGCCCTTGGTACCAACGTTGTTGCCAACATAACTGACAGGCTATCCTCTGACCTGCCTTGCTATCATGGCCATGCAAATGTTAGCACCCTTCCTGCTTTTAACCCACATGGTGGGCCCATAACCCACAGTTCCACATGATCAGAACCAGACTCTTCTATGCATCCCAATTCTTTTTCTAAGTTATTCCTCGCACTTGGCTTCGTATGTAAATCATGAGCCATCTTCCTAGTGATCTATTCTAGTATCAGACGCAATACTTTCCCATTGCTCTGAACCCCTTTCGAACGATTGTCTATCCGCTTGAAACTTCTTATGGTACCTTCTTGCTCTCGATGACTTTCTTGAATTTCAACTCGAGAGATGCCTCTATGCCACGTTCACTCAGATAGCCCCCAGGTACCTATCTTGCGTTGAGCTCCGTCCTTCCCGAGTCTTTCCCCCTTACTCTATCTCCTAAATCTCGGGGCAAGATTTCTTGTAGTGGAGGAGAATTGTGACGCCCGGATGTTTAAGCTATAGTAATTCCCTGCTAATGATACCACATCATCATGCTTACTGTTGTTAAACTCGCATTGATCCAAATTCAAATGTAAAATAAAGTCAAAATAAAAGTTTTCATATGTCAAAACTAAAATGTACAAACTGTGGAAAATTTTCCATAAGTAATTGTGGTGGTGAACCAACTTTTTGGTAAAGTGTTTTTGTGCTCTAAAATTAAGTAAATCTGTATAAAGAATTAATAAAAATAAAAACCCTCCCCACCCTTGGGCCACCCAGCCCATCTACCTAGCAGGTCGGCCCAGGCGCACTGCCTCCCCCTCCCTGCTAGCAATGGCACCGACCGTTGTCGTGGCAGCCATCCGGCGGCCCCTCGGCGAACCTCGATGCCTATAAAGCCAGCCTCAGCGCCCCGAACCCTAGCTACCCCCTCTCCCTCGCGTCACCGCTCCCTGATCTAGACGCCCGCGACCCCAAGTCCGACGCCGAAGCTCGCAGTCGCCCCACTGCATCGCCTCAACGTCACTGCTCCATCAATGTCACCTTCGCCGTCGTCCTCCCCATCTCCTCCCCGTCGGACTTCCTCACGTATCGCCCCTCGAACCCCGGCAACGAGGGTGAGCTTACCCTCCCCTACTCTGTTCCCTTCCTTCCCCTGCTTGTAGACGCCGTTCGCCGCACCGCACTGCTGCGCCCACGCTCGGTCGTGACCTGTTCCCTCGCGGTGCGCGCCTAGGGTCGTCCCCTACAGCCTCCTGCCTACTTGCTGTAGTTGTTGCGCATCCGCGACCGCAACCGCTCGCCCCGCTCCTGGTGCCCCCGTGCGCAGCTGCCTGCTCCAGCCGTTGACCGAGGCTGCTACCTCGCCGCCGTGCCCCGCATCGCCATCGCTGAGCGCTGCTGCTGCACGCGGCCCCTGCCGCTGCCATACCTGCCTTCAACCCCGCGCCCCCCGCTTTATTCGCCTACTACTGCTGCTAACCACCGCCGACGCCTCATGCACAAGTTGTTGCTGCCGGTGCCGGCAGCTCGGTCACCCGGCCGCGCGAGGTCGCTCCTCCCACTACTGGCCCCCTCACTCGCGGCCCCCCTGCTTGCCCGCTGCCCCACCGCCGATGCTGCAGCAGCCCGCCTCCGCTGTCTTCTACTGCTGCCGCAGCCGCCCGAGCGCCACGCTTCCCCTGCTCGTCGCCCGCTCCCGCGCCGCTGGCTCAACGGCCGCGCCCTCGCCCCGCCCCTGGCCTCGCCTGGCCTCCCCGTTGTCGGCGCCGCCTCGTCCCCTCCAGCCCCATCCCGCACCCCGCTGTGGTTGTCGCCCCGCCATGGCCTCTATCGCGGGCGCCCACGCCCGCGCCTGTTAAGCCGCCTGCCTCGTTGGCGCTGGGCCACTTACAAGTGGGCCAGCCCTGTAAAAAATGTGTTTTTCTAAAAATAATAATTAATAAAATCAATTGAGTAATTAATTAGTAATACAATTAATTTAGTTAACCTGCTTAATTAGCCTAATTACCTAGATAGTTATTTAAATATGTTAGTTAGTTAAGTCAGTCAATGATAGTGGCCCCACCCCCTGTTGACCAGCCAATGTGGACTGGTCAACTGGGACCCCCTGGCCCACCTGGCATTCACTGTGTACACTTTGTGTACACTGTGCTGGGAGCATCTAGCATTTTAATATTTCTTTTCGAATTAATAATAATTCCATAATATTGTTAAATCTAAAAAAATCATACAAAATAATCCGTAACTCGGATGAAAATGTTTTCTACATGAAAGTTGCTCAGAACGACGAGACGAACCCGAATGCGCGGTCCGTTTACCTGTCACATGCCTCTAGCTATCTGAACATGGAACATTCCCCCTCCGGTCATCTGTCTGACAAAGGTCCGGAACCGGGAAAACATTCCCGGTTGAATTCCCCCTACACCTATATCGCCTAGCACTACGCTAGAACACCCCTAGCACCGCATATTGTCTTGTTATGCATATGTTTGCCTGTATTTACTGTTTCTTCCCCCTCTTCTCTCCGGTAGACCCTGAGACCGTTGCTGTTGCCACTGTGATCGATTACGTCGACAACGACCCTCCTTCTCGTCTGAGAAACCAGGCAAGCCCCCCCTTTGATCATCCCGATATCGCCCATTCCATTCTCTCATGCTTGCATTGGATTTTGCTACTATAATTGATTGCTCCTATTCTGATGCATAGCCTGCTTTTGTACCTCATGTTGTACCTTACCTGCTTATCCTAAACTGCTTAGTATAGGTTGACTAGTGATCCATCAGTGACCCCACCTTGTCCTTGTTGCCCCTGCTTCATCATCGACGACTTGATGAACGTGATCGACGACCAGAGCCCGACACCTCACATCACATCACGCCCCTTTTTGTTGCTCGACTCTGCAGAGTTACCATCAAGTGCCGAGGGTGGAACCTCATACATCACTCCTGATGAGATCTCTATAGTGTAGCTATTGGGTCGTGGTCATCGAGGGTGGTTCCTCCTTCACCTTTCCTGATACGGCTCTATCGTGCAACACCTCAAGTGTGAACCTCGAGGGTGGTTCCTCTTACGTTCACCTTGATGATTACATCGAGTGCAATCCACCGGGGGTGATTCCTCGGGTTTTCCCCTTGATGTTTGGACACACGATTACCTTGACTTTACTTTGGACCTTGGTGAAAGTCGGGCGGGCCCAAAGAGCACCCGCAAGATGGTTACGTGGCACGGCCAGGCATTCTGGGCCCTTGCCGTAAGTCCACGAGACGGGGCGACGGGGTCACTTTCAATCGCAAGTCTCTGTTTGTCTCCGCAAGCTAATAATACACTATGGTATGGGTATTTGTTCTAGGTTGGCCTCTGTCCTTTATGCACCAACCACCATGCGAGAATAGTTATGGGCCTCGGCGTCGTGGTATTAGCCGAAGCTTTGTCAGACGTCCAGTTCAGCAGTGCGGCACGGCTGGGCCGGCACCATCTTGTAGTGGTGGAGCCTGGACCCGCCCTGTATGCAATGACCCGGAGCGCAATGGGCGATGGGCCCAGACCCCAGAGTCCTTAGGAGGTAGACCGGCGGGGACCTATCTGCTGAGCCTAGGTAGGGCTGCGACGTGTTGATCTTCCAAGGCCGGGCATTGACCCAGAGAAGTGTGTCCGGCCAGAGTAATCAAGCGTGTTGGAAAACGTGGTGCACCCCTGCAGGGAAGTTTATCTATTAATAGTTTTGTCCACGGTAACGGACGTTCAGACTTATATCTTGCTCTTATACAACTACAAATGGATACTTGAGATATGTGGCAGCTGGATTGCTTTCTTGTAGGGAGTCGAGGAAGGATCTCGTGGCATTAATGCTACAACATGCTTGTTAATTATAAACTGCTATTCTTTACTCTTCTACATGCTGCAAGATGCTCGGAGCTGCTTGAAGATGCTAGTCTTCGATAGGCTAGACCTCCCCCCACTATTCTGGCATTATGCAGTCCAGTCCATAGATACAAACATTCCACTTGATACCAATGCATACTTAGTATAGATCTGATGCTTGCGAGTACTTTGGATGAGTAGTCATTGTTGCCTTGCTTCCCCTTTTCCCCCTTCTTCCTTTTTTCTGCACTAGTAGAAAAAGGGTCTAATGTGCAGCTCAATAGTCCCGGTTTGAAATTGAGCTGACACTCACTACAAAAAAATACACTTCTGTGATGGTACGTGTTTGTCACAGTAGATCGCGTTTTCTATCATGCATGTACATCCATGACGATTTTATGACAGAATCAAGATAGTCATACCGGTGCTGTCGTAGAAGTGTGCCATGACATTACCAGAATTATCATCACGGAAGTGTCCACTTCCATGACGATATATCGTGCATCACAATAGTGCTTTCGTTAAGGGTGACCGACACGTGGCATCCACCATAACGGAATGCCGTAAAGCTATCAAGTCGGGTTTTGGATCCGATAACCCGTTAACAGCCCCGACCAATGGGGATTTTCCATGTGTAAAATCATCATTGGCTGGAGGAAACACGTGTCGGCTCATCGCTGGGACAGATGTCATCCACTCATTGGACAGAAGGCGCCTATGATACGCCAACATGTGGCACGGCCCAACAGAGGCCCATTCCTGTGAAAAGGCCGACCCATTTGACTTGCTCAAAAGGTGGCGGGCCGGTCCATGGAAAGCCTGTTAACGACATGTTCGCATATAGCCCATTTACAGCCCGCTAACCCAAGGCCCATTACGCCCTATTCGAATTAGGCCCAGTAGCGTCATCTGGGCCATCCAATATGATTCTAGCCCATTTTCACTTCTGGCCCATGTATGGCCCATGACGTCTTTCGGCCCATACCAGGCCCTATGTTACTCTTGGCCTATTAACGGCCCGTGGTGAAACTGGCCCGTAATGAATAGTGCATCACTTTACACCCATTAACGACCTGTGGTGAAACTGGCCCGTAAAGAAAAGTGTATCACTTTATACCCATTAACGGCACGTTATTCCGTTGGGCCGTTTCCAGCCCATGTTATCTTTTGGCCTTCTCAAAGCCCATTTATTCTTGGGCTCATTTCCAGCATTCGTTTACTTACGGCCCGTTACTGTCATTTTCTGCTTGCGGGCCAAATTCAGCCCGTGGTTACAGTCGGCCCGTTTGTGGTCCGTTAATACGTTGGGCTGTTACACTAGGCTATCACGGCTATTGCACATACTAGATGATTCCCCGCGCATTGCTGCGGGAATTCTTGGTATATAACTATGATGGTATATAAATTGAACAACTTTTTGCATAGTGTATTAACATACTTAAGATTAAAAAAATTGTAATGGACACAATACTTGGTATGAATATAAATATTGCAAAATGTGAATTATGCTGTCATTGTTAATAAATACAGGACATAAGCAATCTCATGTGACTTTAACGGGGGGTTCTGAAATAGACACAATACGAAAGGTTACGTACAAATGTCTCTTTTAGATAGTTATTGTAATTGTTGTCTTCAATCAATCTTCATATCTGCATGGTTACAATCTACACAAAAGATGATAACTAAACTCATTGGCCATTAAGTTGCTTGCAATACATGACAGTAAGTGGTGGAGCTCTCCGATGTCAACAAAAAGAACAAATTCCTTTCGCTCTCATTTTTGCCAAAGTGGGTACCAATTTCTTTGTCTCAAAGTATTTGTCTGAAAAGAGCATGAGTACTTATCATAAGAACCCAGATTCAAATTATCACATTGAAGTCCGAATTTGTTTACAACAAAAAGAAATGATGTGTGAAAACTTGGAAGCTACATTCTACATTCCTCGACGCCCATGATGCACACAAGTAGTACACAGTGCATTAGATCGTTCTGTGTTGTTTTCCCAGGAAAGTTGATCCTTAGTTGTAGTCAACACGTTTCTAGTAATAGATGAGTCCAGAACACTCAAAACAGCTCTGTGTTAATACCGACATGCTGAATACTTGTATAATTATAACTAGGCCATAATGAGAAATTCACCTTTAACCATTGACACACCAGTAGCTAGCTGCTTGGTTCGGTGCACATAATGGACAACAATTTATTTATACCAAGTAAAACACCAAAATCAGAATGGCTTTGTTTGACTGCAGTGAAATGAAAACATGATGATGTACTTTAGCGATGAATATATTTCTAGGGATGTATGTGTCAGAGCGGCACTTACTGTATAAATATAATATCCACATGTGGATTGGAGCGACAATATAGTTGAAACACTAGAATAAGAATCCAAAAACTGTAGATGCATCCACTACAGCTAAATCCACAGAAAGAAAAGAATAGGAAGAAAAGAGAGTTGTCGATAACGTGATCATGGCTGTCACCATGGCACGACAAACGTGTGTATGGGAGCAGATTGGCCTTGGCGTGGGATTCCCGACGGCATGCAGGAACAGATTGGCCTCAAGTGCCATGGAGATGAGGCGACGATGAGCAGCTCCTCGTCCTCGCTGCCAGCCTCATCCACCTTGTGCAATCCTGCTCCTCCTCCACCTCGCGCAGGGGCTGGATCGGGGGGAGAGGGGATGGGGAAGTGGAACGAAACCCTCCTGCATGACTCGCGCGGGAGTTGGATAGAGGTGATGGGATGGATCGGGGTATGATGAGGGAGGACAGGAGCATCCATTGGTTGCCCTCGTGATGCAACAACAACGGGGAGCCATGAGGCAGTAGGGGCGGCGCTTGGTGCTTCGTCTAGGAACCAATGCGTATCAGTTTATGATCGATGGATGGAAGATGAAAAGGAACAATTGTGTATGGAGAGAAATCATACAGTTGGCTGAAAAACAAAAGGAAAGGGTTGCTTTTATTGGGTGGAGAAGATGAAAAGGATCTAGAGTAGAAATTAATGGATATGTAGTTAAGTGGCTGGGAATGGATTCGTACAACCCATGTGTTCTAGGAAGGTAGCGACTCCATCGTGGGGAGCAAGTGGATGATGTGGTGCATGGACCTCAACAAAAAAGCATTAGCTTCACTGATGTGGCTGCATGGCTGAGGTAGATAGCCTGCATGTGGAGAGAAATGGGATAGTGGGGATGAACTATTTAAGTATTATAGATTACATCCACTGGGCATCAAAGTTCGCACCAGTGCAAATATAGGGAACAAAGCAGCATATAAACGCCGCAGCAAAACAAGTCCAGAACTGAAACCACTTCAGAAGAGCTCAAGAAACAATATCCTAGGTCCCATAAAGCTAGAAAGATGCTTAGCAAGCTTATTAACTTTCTCTTGTTTGGCGCTTAAGTCCTCCAGCGCTTGCTGTTGCACCAGAAAGTATGCATCTGAATTCTGCAGGGACTTCCTCAGTCCTTCAGCTTCCTGTCGCATAACATCTGATCGATGTCTTTCAACTTGAAGTTGAGACTCAAGAAGCCGAACTGATTCAAGCAACGATTTCGAAGAGCTGGTGCCAGCAGTGGTAGCCAGTAACTCGAACACTACATCAAGACAGGACTTTGGGGTTGTCTCAGTGTCTTCAATATAGTTTTTATCAGCTTTCTTGGAGACCAACAGGGATGTCTCACTATCTTGAACCTTATCTGCATTACTTCCTTTACCATTGCATAACAGGGTACTCTTCTCCAATATTTTACCTGCGTTCTAAAGGAGAAACAAACAAACACATCTCAGGTTTATAATGTAGTATATGAAACTCATTTTGGTAAACCAGTTCAGTAGTAAGGTGGACAGGATAACAGCATGAAACAAACATATATCTATGTAGTATGGTCACTGTATGGTCTATATCATTCTAGTTTATGTTGCCAAATAAAGATAGATACAGTTTGAATCATATCTATTTAAGACAAAGCAGCATAGACAGAATATAAGTTTGGGGAACTACACAGCAATAACAACACTTGTAATGTGCATGGCATGAGAACATAACCGTTAATTCAATTGAAACTGAAATCAACATAGAGCAAGTTACAACATCAAACAGCAAACACGTTGAAGAAACAGGTTTAAAACATACCAGTTGCGCCATTAGAGTTTTAGTTGCATCCTTCAAATTTGAAATTAGTTGGTATCAGTAAATACAGTGATGCAAGAGCAAAGTAGTATGAACCATAGCTATGGAACCTGACCTGAGAACATTTCTTCTTCTTCTTTAAGCGTTGACTTCGGGTTCGGAGTGGTGGTCCTCGTGATTTGGGCACTGTAGTTGCCTTACTAACTGCTCGTGTTTGGGTGCTCTGTGGTGGAGACGGTGTTGGGTTAACGGGAACTAGGTGTCTATCTACTGGGGTTGGGGTTAGAAGGGGTGTAGCTGGTTCTCTGTCCAACTGGGTAGGGGTACAATCTGCATGAGTGTGGGTTATGTGTGGTGGGGCTGGTTCTTGGGCAAGTACAACCGTGGTTCTATATGCATCGATAGGTAGCACGATCTTTTCTGAAGATCGTGTTTTTACTCCCACAGATACTGCCATCACTCCCTCCAATTGAAATGGCTGATAAACATGAAAAGTAATTCAACGTACAGACATTGTAAGATAGGCAGGTGCAATGGATAGTAGGGAAGAAAACAGGGCATGAAATAATTCACATTTATGTTGTCTAAGCAAACAGAATAGCAGGACATAATTTGACATACATGATGGCTAATTAAACAGGATAGCATGACACAATTTCACATGTATGATGGCTAACTAAATAGGATAGAATGACATACTTCAAAATATGATGACTATGTAAATAGGATGACATGATATAACTATACGATGTGTCTATTAAAGTGGTTGGCATGCCATAAATCACAAACATGTCGTCGATGGAAACATGATGGCATGATATAATTCACGGATAGAATGGCATAGTTTAAAATATTATGACTATGTAAACAGGATGAGATGATATAACTATATTATGTCTGTAGAAAATGGGTTGGCATGCCATAATTCAGATACATGCTGTCTGTGTAAACATCATCGCATGACATAATTCAAATATATGATTTATATACTAAGGAAGTGAGCAGAGGGCAATCGCATATATGATGTGTCAACTAAGGAGATGGCATTCAATATTGTGTATATGATGTAAAAACTAAGCATTGCAATACAACATATGCATTATATGAGTAATATAACCCTGCCAAGTTTGAGCATACACCTCAGGGGGATAATAGGACTGGTCATCTGCCTCTGAATCCTCCTCTCAAGAGTTATCTGTAACTAGCAAGATATCTGCTTCAGCTGGTAGCATTGTCTACTCTGAAGACCATGTTTTCACTCCAGATTTCTCCATCACCAATTCAAATGGCTGATGCACAGGAAGAGCAGTTGAATATACAAACATTGTCGACAAAAGCAATGAGAAATACAAAAAAGGACGACATGATATAATTCACATATATGATGTTTGCCTAAATAGCGTGGCATTGCATAATTCACATACATAATGCCTTGCAACAAGATAACATTGCATAATTCACATATATAATGACTTGCAACAAGATGCCATTGCATAATTCACATATATGGTAATTAGACAACAAACAGGTGGCATTCACACAAAGCATGTCTAAACTAAGCAAATGACATAGCAATGCAAGATACCATACGCACGATATGAGCAACATAACCCTGCCAAGTTAGGGCATGCACCTCGGGGGGGAAATATGACTGGTCATCTATCTTTGAATCCTCCTCTGAGGAGATATCGGTAACCAGCAAGACATGCGCTTCGTCAGATAGCATTGTCTACTCTGAAGACCTTGTTTCCACTCCAGATTTTTCCATGACTGTGTCGAATGGCTGATGCACAGGAAGAGTAATTGAATGTACTAAAATTGTTGACAAATTTAACACATAGTAAAAAATGATGGCATGATATAATTCACATATAAGATGACTGGCTAACCAGGGTGGCATTGCAAAATTCACATATATGATGCCTTGCTAGACAAGATGGCATTGCATGATTCACATATACGATAAAGAAACTAAACAGATGGCATTGACACAAAGCATGTCTAAACTAAGCAGATGACATCTTTAATGCATACAGTAAGCAATGCAAGGCACCATATGCACGATATTACCAACATCAGCATGCCAAGTTAGAGCGAAGACCTCATGGGGTAAATAGGAGTGGTCTTCTCCTTCTGAATCCCCCTCAGAACAGTTATCTTCCTCTTGATTACAATCCGAAATGGGTGGAGGGGGGCTGCCTTTGCGCCCACCATGGAACGATGTCTGCATGAAATTTTATTGCCACGCAAGGCTCGTCTCTTTTGCTCTACATGATTAGTTCCATTGTGTACAATAACTGGCATGCATAGGAATAAAACATAGTGAGATTATGTAAGGAGTGCATGCACAAATCCAGAGTGATGGAAGCAAACTGTGGATAGACCCAAAACCAATGATAGCAGGCAGATAATAGCTTTAGTTAAAAAATACAGATAATGGCTCCTTTAATGTTTGTTTGCACCCAACATGAAACTCGTAGTAGACACTGGAGATTAACTAGATAGTAGACAGATAGTACTGATTGCTGCCCCAATATGTACCCCACAACATTTAAAAACTCAAGTTTCATCATTAGTTTGGACCTGACTCAGAGTCTAATAGGTGAACATGACGATAATGTAGCATGTCATCATATTAAGCGACGCATAACGTAAGCAGACACGGAAGAGTGTGACCTCTCTTGCGGACCCGTGTAGTCCTCAAGGTCATCTGCTCAGTTGATGATGGTAATGCAATTGTCGTAGCTACCGGTGGCGGGGAAGAAGATCTGACGTGGCAAAAGACAGTCTGGCGAGCGGATCCCTACTGTGGTGAACCCTTCCTTCATTGGAGCAGCTAAGCTGGGGTGGAACACAGCGCCGCAGGAGAAGGACAAACCACACAAGGTTTTCTTTGACACATATCTGTAACAGAAGTAATTGAGTAAGGGCTTGTTTGAATTTGAGGATTCTAACAATGCAGGGATAGGAAATAGACAGGAATAGGATAGGAATGCACGTGCAAAACAGAGAATTTAAGAACGCAGGATTTCTCTGGGTGTTTGGTTCACAGCAATGGGAAGATCACAGGATGCAAAAAAGCATGGTGAGATTAAGTCAAACCACAAGAAAATGTACGGTTATAATGTTATTATGCTACTATCTCTTAGTCTTGTGCTTGATGAATAGGAATATGAAAAGGAGGAGAAGTGCAAATTAGAATTCCTACGGTTTTTCTTTGAAGGAGACACTAAAGGAACAAATCCTACAATTTTCCTTTGCTCCATTCCTTTGCACCAAATTCATGAAAAGTAGTACCATAGGAAACTTTCCAATTCCTATGTTTTTCATTCACTTTTCCTTTCAAGCACTAGCGATTCTAGTAGGCAGGCTTGAGCAAGGAAAATCCTACACTAAAAAAATGTTTTTGTGCTACTTCTATTACTTTGGACCCAGGCCACTGCCATACTAGCTCAACTCCCAGGCCCATCGACAAATGCATAGCTCAAACGCGCAGAGATAAATAATGATGGCGTTCAAGAGTTCCATCACGGATAGCTAAGTTGCCTGGTACCTCACTACTTGTCATATAGTAGGATAAAATAATCGTATTTCCCGTTACTACGAGTGCTCGGTGGACAATATATATAACATGTAGAGTAAAAAAGAGATGCAACAAGTGTACAACCTCTTTGGCGAAGCCATGTCGATCTCAGCGTGATTGGGTTGGCCGGTGAGGATGCTCCGGTTGACTTGGCTGTCGGAGGAGGGGAAGAAGATCTTAGGCGTCTGGAGATGGAGCCTGAGGTACTGCTCTGCTGTGATGGAGGGATTCGTCGTTGGAGAAGCTCCGGTGAGTTGTACGACACCGAGGCTGAAGCAGGACAAGAGAGACAACGAACAACATTAACTTGAGTGGAATTCTAATAGCATCTCCAATAAATGACCTAAAATACATAACCACAAAGTGCTAGATGTAAAATACATCAACCGCTCATCTCTGAACTTAACTGTCGAAACTGAACTTAACTGTCGAAACTGAACTTAACTGTTGAAACTGAACTTAACTTCGAAACTGAATTTTGCTGTCGAAACTTAATTTTGGTGTCGAAATTGAACGCACTAGCAAGGTGAGGCTACACGTTGGTCGACTGACTTTTTCATCTCTGGTCAGTCGATTTTGCAACCGTTGGATATGAAATCAAGGGCCTGCGGTTCATCTTCAACCTCCACCCCCCTGAGCCGCCAGCCAACACCGGCCAAATAGTAGCCCCCCGCCGCCCGTGGCCGGCGGTGCGCTGCCGCGCCCGCCCCGAAAACACTTCCCACCGCCGGTCCGCCGCCGCCCAGGACATCCCTCTAGGCCCCCCCGTGCCGAGCTTTTTCTCCGGCGATCCCACGCCACCGCCCCGCCAATGCCCCACCCCCGCCGGCAACTACCACCCCCATCCTGAACCCCAAGATAGATAGTGGGGTACCTCTCCAGCGAGCCCCCCTCCCTGCTGCGGCTATTTCTTCCTTCACCCTGGCGAGCCCCCCACCCCACCCCCCGAAAATCGACTGACCAAAAAGTTGATTCAGTCAACTGAAGTGTAGCTAAATCGGAGCAGCATCGCAAGCAAGAGCAAGAGCGAGAGCAGCAGCGCGAGCAAGAGCAATAGCAAGAGCAGACCAGGCAGGGGACCGAGAGCAGGAGCAGAGCAGCAGCGTGAGCGAGACCTAAAGTAGCAGCAACTCCTACTGATGTGGACGTCGCCGCTGAGGGAGCAACGCCACGGAGGAATTGGCCGACGCCGCCGCCGTGGATGGAGCCGCACCGTGTTGGCTTGGGCCAAGCGCCGACAGCACCGTGAGATCGAATCAAGAAGAAAATGTGGCGATTAGTGTACAACCTCTTTGGTGGCACCGATTAGGCCGCAGCTTCATCCGAGGAAACGCTGATGATGATGCTCTTCCGGTGGTGCAGGTGAAGATGGCTGTGTGGGAATGGAGGTGGCGCGAAAGATGAGGGGAACATCAGGGCAGCTCCTTGGAGGTGGAGGACGGGGTGGATGAACCGGCAGGACGATGAGATCGACGACGGATCCTCATCCGGTATGGTGGATGAGGGACGTCGAGGTGTTGCTATGGACGACGTCGTTGGGGAAGAGGCTCCGGCTAGGTGGCGGACGGAGCAGGGTGTGGGGTTTCGTCGCGGGTTTTCGCGGCCTCGGTGTATGAATGGGTGGGTAGATGGGATGGAAGTGGGGAACCATGGCTTAGAGACACGCTTGTCCGAAAAGTGGGGTAAGTTACAAAAGTACCCCCACCGATTTGAGGCGGTTCTTTCGGTTCAGGGGTACCATGGGCATTTCGCGTGTCGGGATTTCATAGGAGGTGGGAGTTTTCGCTCGCGTAGTAAGTTCGGAATAGCAAGGCACGGGTTGAGATGGAGGGAGTTGTCGGAGCACAACGAGACAAAGATATATCTTAAATATTTTGGGCTAACAAGGCGCGGGTTGAAGAGGCGGGAGTTTCGCAGCACGATAGACAGAGACGCTAGCTTGAATTTTTGGCATAACAAGGCGCGGCTTGAAATTTTGGAAGAACAAGCTTAACATGTACCCAAAAAGAAAGACAATTTGCACCTCAACACGCACAACACACACACAAACACCATTTAGACTAGAGTAAGGTACACGTGCATTGCAAGCTTTGAGTCATATATGCATGATGTAGATGTACATTTAATTCTTATAGTTCATTTCATTCAAAATCATCTAGTTTTTATAAGAAAGCTAATCTATTTTAAGATTCATGGAATTGTGCGTTGTAAGACATAAAGTAAAACCAAATAATGGCAATCATGTAGAAGAACATTTGGGCATCTGATACGGAAGATTCTAGAACAAATAAGAAGTGCTTGTGTTTTGATGTTTGTGCATTATGCTTAAGTTCAACCATGGAGTCTTCTAGATTATACATGTGACAAAATCTGGTGGAATCTAAATGATATCCAACGGCCAGTAGTGCTCAAATTTGCCATCTTTGGACCATCAGATTCGCCTCATCCAACGACCATCTTTCAAAGTTAAAGTTACCCGCACACAATATAAAAAAATATAAAATATAATATATATAGGGGTATAGATATAGATATGTGATGCGAAAGCTACCCATCATTTCCAATTAGAATAGTGTATCCATGCACGGATGCGACGTGGCCAAATGATGTCTGCCATCGGTATCTCAAATTCGAATCAGCCTGGCCTTGTTCAATGTGTATACATTACAACATGCTCGTTTCCAAACCAGACCGCGTAGATCTCCGTTATATTCATGCATGCATGGGTTTCAAACATCAGGATCTCTTATTCAAATATTTGAATTCAACTTTACATTGATTATGACCTCACCTATTCTTTTACACCCACACAGAAGTCTTCTCTTTATAATTGTACCACTAACTTTCTCTCGTGCATGCATGGACACACACTACCAGTCGGCATTATCCATCGCACGCATGCAATCTTTTTCTTTAGGTCGGTCTCCCATGAAGGCAGACACCCACACACATCCCCCTCTCCATCATATCAGGCATTCTTTATCTCTCACACGTGCATGCGCAACGATCAATGTTCCTCTATGTATGTGTGTGTATATAGCTAGGTCTTTCATAGTTTTCCATACAAACCGATCAATCGATATATCCAGTGAGGTCTCGCCCTCTTTCCCACGTCCACATCGATCAATCTATGCCTCTCTATATAGGATTAACATATATAGTTAATACACCCACATTAGTTATATATCCAACGTCCCCCTCTCATCATTCATGCCTTCCGCTTCATCTCTCAAATGCGTGCACAATGGCGAAGACAGGGGGCAGTAAGGGCCCTGCCCCCCCCCCCCTAACATCACTATATATCGAGGCTAATATGAATGTGATCATTAGACAATTGCTGCTAAAAATTGTTTAAGTTCATGAATTGACCCTCCTCGTAAAGGATTAGCAATGTTTGGCCCCCTAGCTCATTTATTTTTCATGGCTCCGCCACTGCGTGCAACAGCGCACGTGTTCGCCCCCTCTCTCTAAATATTGATCTCGCACTTGTGCATTCCTTCATAGTCTCCCTCCACTCGGCCCCTCGCACCATCTTCTAGCCCCCACCAGATTTTGCCACATGTACAATCTAGCAGACTCCATTGTTGAACTTAAGCATAATGCACAAACCTCAAAACAACAGTGGTTCTCTTTTGTTCTAGAATCTTCCATATCATAACTACCCAAACTTTTTTTCTAGTTGAATTGCCATTATTTGTTTTTACTTTATGCTTTACAATGCACAATTCCATGAATCATAAAATAGATTAAGGGCTTCTTTGATTCAAAGGATTCTCAAAGGAATTTTGGAGGATTCTAATCATGAGGAATTTTTCCTATATTGGTTGTTTGATTCGTAGGATTGTAAACCATAGGAATTTTTCCATATGATTCATTTGCACTAGATTTCATAGGAAACATCCCATCCACTCAAACCTCTTTGAAAGAATTCTGCGTTTTTTCTATGCACAATCAAACACTCGTACAATCCTGTAGGATTCAAGACGACATTCCACTATAATCCCATGTTTTTCCTATTCCCGTGTTCTTAGCTTTTTTATAAAAACTAATTGATTTTGAATGAGATGAACTATAAGAATTAAACGAAGGGCTACATCAGGCATATATGACTCAGAGCTTACATGCTATAGTGTGGTATTTATTCATAATTTGGTTGCAAAATCTGATGCGTGCAATGCACGTGTACTTTACTAGTACTTCGAGAATGTGCAAAACACGTAAATTAGAATACCAATGGCATGCTACACAGTGTCTCTCTTACAGTTCATGAAGACAAGTGGCACATGTGGAGGCGTTTTCGCGACCTCCTTGCGTGGATTGATCACAATGACGTGCTACTGGTTCCAGAAGAATGTACTCGTCCTCCCTGAGCCATACTAGCGGTACATGCACGAAGCGAAGATGTGACCGCATGCCACGCACGCACTCATTCCCTCGCATGCACATGCGGGTACACGGGCGGATGCAATATTGTACCAAGATCCACCCCATGTGATAATTTGATGCGTGTAAAGTCATTCACTTCATTGATGGTCAATTAATACAGCGCATGCAAATTGAGTGGACGTGAGGGCGGAAGAATGACATTATTACTCCACTGCGCGCATGCGAGTAGTTAAATCGTGGGTTGCTAGTAGTACTTCGATTGGTCTCCTTCGTATTTTGTGCCAATTTTTGACAGTAACATAATATTTACGCATTTGAGCAGTGTAGTACTTGAAATTTATGTTCTGCTAAACTCATCGGGAGCTGTTTCAGGCCTCGAAACCAAAACCATCAATTAATCTTTACCTTGTTCCCACCACATTCAAAAGCCTGCTTACACCTACTAGTACGTACCAAACCTGAACGTGTTCCCACTATGCAGGTATTAGTACTAGTGCTAATACTTAGGTTATAAAAAGGGGAACTACCTAACCGAAAATTACTCTACCTTTCATCCTCATAAGTGCTTCTTCTTTGTCCGTCGTTTCCATGGCTGGTGAGCAGAGCTCTAGGTCGAGAACTACTCGTAACAAGGGAGCGGCAACCAAGGCTGCAGAAAAAAAAGAGGCCTCGCTGCCACGCAGAGACTTTCGGTGTCAAAACTGGCGGATCTCGGGTAGGGGGTCCCAAACTGTGCGTCTAAGAATAATGGTAATAGGAGGCGGGGGACACGATGTTTACCTAGGTTCGGGCCTTCTCAATGGAGGTAATACCCTACTTCCTGCTTGATTGATCTTGATGATATGAGTATTACAAGAGTTGATCTACCACGAGATCAGAGAGGCTAAACCCTAGAAGCTAGCCTATGGTATGATTGTTGTTGTGTTCTACGGACTAAACCCTCTGGTTTATATAGACACCAGTGGGGGCTAGGGTTACACAGGGTCGGTTTACAGAGAAGGAGATCTACATCCGAATCGCCAAGCTTGCCTTCCACGCCAAGGAGAGTCCCATCCGGACATGGGACGAAGTCTTCCATCTTGTGTCTTCATAGTCCAATAGTCCGGCCAAAGTATATAGTCCGGCAGTCCGGATACCCTCTCATCCAGGACTCCCTCAGTAGCCCCTGAACCAGGCTCCAATGACGATGAGTCCGGCGCGTAGATTGTCTTTGGCATTGCAAGGCGGGTTCCTTCTCCGAATACTCCAAGATAAATTCCAAACACAAGGATCATGTCCGGCTCTGCAAGATAAATTCCATGTACCACCGTAGAGAGAATAATCCACGAATCTAATATGCTAACAACTCTTTGAAAAGTGACATCACGCCACGGTCCGGCTTTTACTCGAACCGTTTTTACAACTTGCTAGCGCACACATCACGAGGTGGTTTCCTTGGCACGTCTTGTCAAAGCAAAGATCGTGTTCCCCTTACTACGGGATCCTCATCAATACGGGTATGGGTAATCCAACCGCACCTGTTGGCATGACTCCGAGTTTTTAGGCAATTCCAGAACGACCACGTTTGGGGACGCTTGATATTCTTCCCCTCTTTATAAGGGAGTCGAGGCCTATCCCTCTATCTCCACGCTCGTGCATCTCACACCCTGAGTTCCAACACCCAAAGCTCGAGCCTAAGCACCCCAGATCTTTGATCATGTCCGGATTTGACCATCAAGGCCAATAGACGGCTTCCTCTGTCACAGAGAAGGATATTGCGAAGCTCAGGGAGGCTGGGTATTTGACCGCCGATGTCAAGCACATGCTTCCTGCTCCCGAACAGGTTATCCCCACTCCCAAGCCCAATGAGAGCGTCGTATTTGTCTCCCACTTCCTCCGGGGCTTGGGTCTTACTCTTGACCCCTTCGTGAGGGGCCTCATGTTCTACTACGGACTAGATTTCCACGATCTAGCCCCGGATTCCATCCTCCACATCTCGTCGTTTATCATTGTGTGTGAAGCCTTCCTCCACATCACCCCCCACTTCGGCTTATGGCTCAAGACTTTCAATGTGAAGCCGAACATGATTGAGGGGCGACACGCAGAGTGCGGACGCGCCATAATAAGAAGGAACGTTGATGCCCCATGGCCCGAAGGCTCCTTCACGGAGGTATCTGATTTATGGCAACGGAGGTGGTTCTATGTCACAGCTCCTCGAGGCTCAAAGTGGGCGGCCACGCCCGCCTTCTGCTCGGGCCCTCCACCTCAACTAGCATCGTGGGCCAATGTGGGACTGAACTGGGGGCCTGCGAACAATGTACCAATGCTACAAAGTCGCATTCGGGAGCTCCACGAGAGGGACATTAGTCTTGTTAAAATAATCCAAGTAATGCTAGTCCGGCGGGTCCTACCATGCAAATGTCGACCTCTTTAGATTTGGGAATTCAATCCGGAAGGTCCGCGAACCATTCGACACTTCTTGGGCATGACGCTCGAAGGGATGTATAAGTTGTTCTTCGGACCACAAATAAAGTGTCCGGACACCATCGAGGATGCGGGCTTGAGCTGCAATCGCCTAGATACCCAAGTAAGTAACCCTATAACCGAACACTTTGCTTATATTCGTCATAGCATTGTTCTGAATACTGTCCGCAACCAGGATTGGCTTAGTAAGGAGGAGAGGATCAGGTGTCCGGCCCCGCTTCCCGAAGGCTCGCCCGGTCCGGCAATGGCCCGGATTCTTAAACGGACAGTAAGTCAAGTGCCACCAGAGAAAGATGAAGGGAAGAGTGGGGTGGCCAAGAGTGGGCCTCACACATTACGCATCCGATCCGGGGGAATTAACATCTCCATGGAGGAGGAGAGTCGGGGAAGAGAATCTGACATTTCCTCCCCCCGCAGGAAGAAGAGGGCCGCATCCGAAGACTTAGAAACGGGGGTGCCCAAGCAAGGGAAGAAAACTTCACCAAAGGGCCCTACCCCGAAGGGTGTTCTTACCGCACTGTGCCCGCTAACGGGCTAGCCCTCCACCGAGCTGTAAGTTTAATAAATAAGAAGCTTATCACTTTTTTCTCCGAGGGTAATAACCGGGACCTATTTTTTTGTAGTCCGGCTAGCAGTTCGTCTCAACAGGGTTCATCCTCGGGGGATCTTCTTCTGGAGATGATAGAGAGTGAAACCCCACCTACCTCTCCGCCCCGTGAGGCGGACGACCCTAAGGTATCATCATGGAGGAGTCCAGATCCGATGGGGCCAGAAGCTAACAATTCGGCCGCCCCGAGCCCAGCACGTTCAGTTCCTGTGGCGGACAATGAAAAGGATCCGGAAGAGTCCGGTGTCCGGTCGAACAGACTGACGGGCCTCCTGGAGTCAGCTGCTCTCTCGGATGATCATCGTACACTAATGGGTACGGTGTTGGAGAAAATCTCCTCCGCCACGAGTGCATTAAATGAAGCTTTTAGGAGCTTGCTCAAAGGCTTTGATGAGGTAAGCAGTTAAATACGCCATTTTTGGTTGCACCACATGCGATAGATGTGCTCTTTATAGATAGTAGCCCCTGAGACTACGGTTGCCAGCCGATGGCGGCAAACAAAGGATCACAATCCCCTGTAATCATCGCAGTTGTGTTGATGTGCAGGTTAATAAGGATCCGACGATAGACCGGAATATTGAGCTTGCCGAATTAAGGCGACAAATTGATGTAGTAGATACGAACGTCACGCATATAAGTAAGTGGATTGACGAGTCACAGAGTATGTGCTTGTTTTCCTTATTTGCTATAAGAGATTGTAAGGAGTTTGTAATAACAATATAATATGATGTGGCTGCAGGCGGAGCTGCTTCCATTAAGGACCTGAGGGCAGAGCTTGCCCTAGCCAAGGAACAAGCCTGGGTTAGCAGTGCGGCTGCACTAAAGGCAGCCAAAGAATTGAAAGCCGAACAGGCCGCTCATCTCCTAAGCAAAGAGAAAATAACCGAGATGGCTGTGGAGCTGAGGGACGTCGCCGGCCGGTATGAGCTTCTTGAAGGGGAGAATCAGACAAAGGCGGCTGACCTGAAGAAGGCACTAGATTCGGCTAAAGAGACGCGCTCTCAGATTAGAGACGCACGGGAGGAACTTCGACAAGCCAGAGAAATCACAGCTGGAAATCCTTATTTGTTGCAGATGAAGTTTTTAGATCCAAAGTATGCTCCGTTGGATAAGCTGTGGAGCACTGCAGATGAGTATGCGGACTTGGCGAAGAGTGCGGCTGATGCGACCAAGTTATTCAAGGATCACGAAGATAACAAAATGGAGAGGTTGTTCTGGTCGCAATTTAGTGCCCCAGCGTGCTCCTTACCCTTGAGTGAGAAGATGGCCGCTATAGCCGAGCTCCATAGGCTGTCCGACCTTGCAATAAGGTCTGTTATAGACCATCTGTGGCCGAAGGAGCCTAAGTCGGACAGTTACTTTGGTTTGGTGCAACAATTATTTGGCGCTAGAGCGCGAATAGATGCCGAGAAGAGGTCGGCATGCATAGAGGGTGCGCGGATGGCCCTTGCCCGTGTGAAGACATACTGGGCGGACATGGATGCCACCGGTATTGCGACCGGGGTCCGGCAGGAAGCCAAGACCCAGCCGAGCACTATTTTGAGCAGGTCATAGGAGGTGCCCGTAAGATAGAGGCTCAGTGCTCGAAGGATGTCATGTTTGAGTGACAATTCTATTAATTGTAAAAAGTTATGTGTTTAATTATGGATGCAGTATTTTATACTTTTGCCTGAAAGTATTATAATGTCTCCTTGGTGGCTGCGTATGTATACATATAACGTGAAAGTTAGCAGTCGTTGGCTTTAGCCCCCACGCATATAATGCGGGGTGTTCGAAAAAAGGCGTAAACACACTTGATCCAACGTCTTGGTCCATTAAGGAGGTGATCGCACGTCGAACCAGGCAACCGGACTATATAGTTGTAGCACTTTCTACTTAGCCATAGGAGTTTGAAAGGTGGGGCTACTATTTAGCCCCTGGTACTTCCACGAGCGTCCGGATACGGTGCACGTACTTGACCGGGAAACCGGCCCTTCGTTAATGCGGAGGAATCCTATAGATTCCATTGAGTCCTTGAGTGGTTGACCAGTCTCTCGCTGTATCATGATAGTCAGTTTTCGGCTTTCTCTACTGAGGTGCTCATCCAGAATAACCAGGGCACAATCGCAGTAGTTCTCCTTTGGCCGCCTTAGCCAATAGAACGGAACGTAAGGAAGCAAACCCAGGAGCCGGGCTAACCCAACATTTGACCAAAGACATGACCCGGAGCTGATGCATATAAGGCCAAACTCGTGATGCCGAACACTCCCGAAGGTATTCGGACTTTGTAGCATATATTGCGCTGAATAACGCCCTTGACCCTGTAATTCCAGGTACGTGCATTGATCTGTCGTGGAAAAAAATCCTATAACGCCAGTATCCCTTATAGGTGTATGAAATACCTACGGGATGCCAAAGAACAAAAGGCAGTAAAGAAGGTTTACGCAGGGGTTTAATCTAAAGAGAAACCTGTGAACGCGGCCCTGCTGCACGTCTGCGCCTTTGTCTCCGTTGTGCCGTATCCTGAAAGGGTGTCGCACTGGTAGTGTCCGTAGGAATGAAAACTCATGAAAGAAAAAAAGAGTAAGTGTGCGAAAAGTTAGATATGCTCGATGGATGTTTGATGTATTTTCCTATTAATGAGGCGAGCCAAATTGTGGGCTTTGTTACATGTTGTGCAGCCCCTCGTATTGTTTATGGGGACACATGTACATCACCTAGCTCAGGTTTATCCAAGCTATTGTGAAAATGGTGTACTAGACTCGTCTAACCGTGTTCGTGGTCTTCACGACCGGTCATGTGTTCCGGTGGGAGAGGCTGCCTAGAGTACGGCAGCGGGAACTACCGCACACTGCTCTGTGTTTCAGCTAACCGTGATGACACCGCTTGGACCGGGCATCTCGAGTTCAAGGCAGGCGTAGTTCGGTATTGCGTTAAAGCGAGCGAAGGCCGTTCTTCCAAGTAATGCATGATAATCGATGCTGAAGGGGGAGATGTTGAAGAGTAGGTTCTCGCTTCTGAAGTTGTCGGGAGAACCAAATGTCACTTCTAATACGAGGGAGCCCCAGCAGTGGGCTACCATGCCTGGAATCACTCCATTGAAGGTGGCATCATGTTGACTTATTCTAGATGGGTCTATCCCCATCTTGCGGACGGTGTCTTGATATATCAAATTAAGACTACTACCGCCGTCCATTAGGACGTGAGTAAGATGATATCCATCAATTATTGGGTTGAGCACCAAGGCAGCCGATCCTTCGTGCCGGATACTGGCCGGGTAGTCCCTGTGATCAAAAGTGATTGGGCAAATTGCCAGGGATTAAATTGGGGGCTACGAACTCTGTGTGAGTTACATGTACCATGTTTACCGTTTTGACTTCCGGTGGGAATTTTTTCTAGCCCATGGTGTTCGGCTGGCAAGGCTCATCCTCGTCTTTGCTTGGTGTTTCCCTTCCCTTGTGTTCGGCGTTAAACTTGTCGGCCTGCTTGAAAACCCAACATTCTCTGTGAGTATGATTTGCAGGTTTGTCGGGAGTGGCATGGATTTGGCACAATCTGTCCAGGACTTTGTTCAGTCCGGATGGTTCCTCTTTACTGCCCTTAAATGGCTTCTTTCCTTGACTAGGTCGAGAGCCCCTGAATCCGACGTTGACCACTATGTTGTCTGAACTGTTGTTATTCTGACGTTTGTGCTTAGTGCGCCGTGGCTTCCCATTGCAATCTCGGATTTCGGATGTGCCTGGGTCGCTGGTGCCTCTACGGGCCAACCAGCTGTCCTCGCCCGCACAAAATCGGGTCCTGAGGCTTGTTAAGGCTGCCATCGTTCTCGGCTTTTCTTGGCCGAGGTGCCTGGCAAGCCACTCGTCTTGGATACTGTGTTTGAAGGCTGCTAAGGCTTCGGCATCCGGACAGTCGACAATTTGATTTTTCTTGGTGAGGAATCTGTTCCAAAGCTTGCGGGCTGACTCTCCGGGCTGCTGTATTATGTGACTTAAATCGTCAGCATCTGGAGGCCGGACATAGGTTCCTTGAAAGTTGGCCCTGAAAGCGTCCTCAAGTTCCTCCCAACTTCCAATTGAGTTTTCGGGGAGGCTTTTCAGCCAATGATGAGCTGGTCCGTTTAACTTGAGGGGGAGGTATTTGATGGCGTGGAGGTGATCCCCACGAGCCATGTGTATGTGAAGAACAAATCTTCAATCCAGACCCCAGGGTCTCTCGTTCCGTTGTATGACTCTACATTCACGGGTTTGAGTCCTTGTGGAAATTCATGATTCAGCACCTCATTAGTGAAGCACAGGGGGTGTGCAGCCCCTTTGTATCTGGCCATGTCACGGCATGCTGTCGGCTGTTGTAGCTCCCGGTGTTGATTCCGGACTGGTATTCCATCAGTATGATCATTGTGGTGACCATAATCCCGAGTCGGAGCACGTCCTCTGGACCCATAGATGGATCTGGCCGCATTGGCTATTTTGTCCAGGAGCTCTCGTAAATCATGTGCGGTATTAGTGGCTGCTCTATCGCGGCCGTGGGGTGGTTGGTCCGGCTGGGTAGCCGTGTTGTTTTTTGGCTGAACGGGTGCTACGGCTTCATCGTCGAATTCGGGTAGCAGTTTGCCCTTTGGGTAGCTCTTTGTGCGGCGATCGTCGCCGCATTTCCCTTCGGAGTCCAGCATCTTGTTCCATCTTCGCCTGAGCGTATCCCGCGCGGCCTTGAGCCTTTGTTTCTGCTTCTTCAGGCTCCGCACTGCGGCCAGGAGTTTTCTGCGGAGGTTATCTTGTTCCGAACGTTCTTCCGGGATGATGAACGCATCGTCAACCAGACTGTTCTCCTTTTTCGAGGTAGTATGATGAGTTCGGCCCACTGGATTTCCGTGATCGGGCGTCTGTTCCGGGTTGTGTTTGGCTTGACCTAGCTTATCCTGCTCCATCGCTGGGTCCCTATGGTCGTTGTTGCCTTTGGAGTCAACCGGAGTGTCATCCTGTTTTAAGTTGTTATCGATGTTTTTACTGTGACTGGACTTGAGGTGGCGCGTGCGCGTGGTTTTTGCTTTTGTCCAGGGCGTTTATCCTCCGTTGTGTCCTTTTTGTCACCATTGTCTTCCTTGGGCGTGTCCACCATATAGATGTCGTGTGATGAAGTGGCAGTCCAGCGCCCCGTGGACTGTGGTTCCCAATCGTCCCCTGTGTCGATGCCCATACCGTCTATGCTATTGGGGTCGAAGTTAAGCATGTCTGTTATGTCATCGACAGTGGCTACAAAGTGGGTGGTGGGTGGGTAGCGATTTTCTTCATCCTCCGTATCCCACACGAGCAGGACATAGTTCGGCCTCGAGTCTCCTAACAAAGAGAGAGACCTTGATGAATTTAGCACGTCTCCGAGGGGTGAGTGCTGAAAGATATCCGCGGCGGCGAACTCCATAACCGGAGCGCAGTTAGATTCGATGGGCACGGATGCGCGCAGTCCGGAACACACTACCGGAGATGAGTCCAGGGGTTCGGAGGTATAGATTTCCTGAAGAGAGGTGTCTGTGTTCGGTTCCAACACCGATGAATGTGCGGCCTTCGGGGCGGGTTCCATCCACCCGTCCTCGGAAGGCACGACCTGCTCTGGAGCGAAGTACGAACCTGTAGTAGGTGCGAAGTTCCGAATGCCGTCCGACTGCAGATCTAGGTCATGCATGTCGTGATTATTCGGCGCTCCTGGGACGGGCCCGAATCCGTCGAAGATCAAGTCTCTGTGGATGTCGGCGTAGTAGTTTAAGTTCCCAAATCTGACCTGATGGTCGGGGGCGTAGCCCGCAGTGCGAAACCGCCGAATACAAAGAACTGTCTGGGGAGAAAAATCTCACTCAGGACGGTGTTGTTGAAGGTTGGAGAAGCCATCGAGCCTTATAACGACGACACAGAGGAACTCTCAATGAAAGCACCAATGTCGGTGTCAAAACCGGCGGATCTCAAGTAGGGGGTCCCGAACTGTGCGTCTAAGACTAATGGTAACAGGAGGCGGGGGACACAATGTTTACCCAGGTTCGGGCCCTCTCGATGGAGGTATTACCCTACTTCCTCCTTGATTGATCTTGATGATATGAGTATTACAAGAGTTGATCTACCACGAGATCAGAGAGGCTAAACCCTAGAAGCTATCCTATGGTATGATTGTTGTTGTGTCCTACGGACTAAACCCTCCGGTTTATATAGACACGGGTGGGCTAGGGTTACACAGGGCCGAATCGCCAAGCTTGCCTTCCACGCCAAGGAGAGTCCCATCCGGACACGGGACGAAGTATATCTTGTGTCTTCATAGTCCAATAGTCCGGCCAAAGTATATAGTCCGGCAGTCCGGATACCCCCTTATCCAGGACTCCCTCAGAGACCTCGAAAGATCTCTCACGGCCAGGCGATGGCTCCTAGGAGCGCCCTACCCGCGGAGGCAAACATGACGAGCCGACGGAGCTAGAGTCGTTATCCCTCGACGGCATGCCCGGTCAGCTCAATAAGAACCTCAATAAGCAGAAGGAGTTCATCCAAGGCTTGATGGAGTTGCTGAAGGAGAGCCTCGGTGACATGCCCGCTGAGCTCAATCAGCAGGGGGAGTTGACCGCCGGCTTGGTGATGCTGTTGAAGAAGAGCATTGCCTCGGAGAAGAAGGCGACCGGCGAAATCCTGTGACTTCAGGAGGACAAGGCGAAGCTCTACCATGAGATCGACCTGTTGAAGGAGAAGAACGCCGGCTAGAAGAAGCTGCATGAGAATAGTAGTTCCTCGATGAAGATGTTGCAGACCCTCGTGATGGAACAGAAGGAGGAGTTGGCGAAGCTCCGCATCGAGCACCCGGTTGCTGTCAAGGTACGTAATGCGGCCGTGGAACAGATGATGAAGGCGCGCGTCGAGAAAGCCCGCGTCATGGATAGCATGAAGAAGATGGCGGAGGAGACGCACAAGGATATGGAGGTCGTGGAGGCGATGAAGAAGCAGTTACGACTCCGCGGCGAATTAGATCATTTGGGATGATAATCTTCCTTCTTCTTTTGCTCCTGTGTTTCATCTTTTGCCTCGGCTGTTTCGCCGCACGTGTCACGTTCTCTGCGAGTCATGAATAGAACAATGATTTTTTTAAGGAATGAATAGAACAATGCTAACAATGTGATGACTAGCAAATTAGATCATTTTTATTGCCATATGGCACTGGGCTGCCGTGTTTCGTGCTCCTCTGTCGCAGTACTACTCCAGTGGAAAACTTGAGTATACCGCACGATTCTTTGCTCCTCCTCGATCAGGTCGTCGGTGCATTTATATGAGCAGTCAAATCACAAGGACCCGCCTTCCAGCAGTAATGAGCTGTCAAATCACGAAGGCCCTCTCCTCTCGTGAAACCGACCAAGCTAGACTGCCCCACCCTCTAGCCTTTTAAAAAATGTATACTTTTGTACAGCAGTAGTATCGATGGATTGCGCCATGGAGCAAAACTTGAAACTAAAAAAAAGGTGCTACATATAGAGAGCGCTCGTCGCCAAATTATGCATATAGTATTATTAAAAAGGCTAGTCACAATAATGGTGTCCAGCACAACCCACCCCTCAAATAAAACTAAGCACCCAGGAATTCTTTGACAAAACTAAGCACCCTGAAATTCTTTGACACCTAAACTGCTGGCTATATGATGTTGGCCATAGATATTGTACGTATATAATGTGAAGAAACGAGTGGTAGTACTATACCAACTAAAAGATGAAATGTAAAAATACTAGTATGTACGTACTAAAGAGTTAAAGTAACAAGAAGGAACATAACATATAGTTCTGGTGGGGGCTCACACTACAAAAAAAAGATACATCCGTGACATTTTGATCCGAACGAATTTTTTTGTCATACATATGACACTTCTATGACGATAATTGTGACAAAACCCGGTATCATCATAGATGTGGTGGGCTCCTACTTCTATGACAAAAAATCATGACAGAAAATGGGCTTTTTGTCCTGGGCGGGCTGGAGACGCAGCAGCATGACATTCTTTGGGCCGTCCATGACGTAAAAAACCATGGTAGAAGCGAGGGGGGGATTTCTGGGAGTTGCCGGTTACGGTGGGAGGTCGGGGGCCGAGCGATGCGCGTTTCTCTCATACATGTACGCGCGTTTGTGTGAGGCATTGGCTCTAACAGAACCCGAGCGAGGCGTTGGGCTCTAACTGAACCCGAGCGATTGCACTGCAGGCTACACGTTACTGAACCTGAGCGATCGATCAATGGCTGTTAACTGAACCTGATGGAGCGATTCCTTCACTAATGCTGCTAACTGAAGCCGGTCGATTGGATGAACAGTGAGCGTTGCGGGGGGGGGGGGGGAGGTTGGATGAACAGTGAGCGGTGGTGTTGCCTCTGGATGAACAGGACCCCGTGTTGTTGAGGGCTGGATGAACAGTAGACGGTGGAGGAGTGGTCGTGGAGGGGTGGTTGAACAGGACCCCGTGGTGTGGAGGGCTGGATGAACAGTAGAAGGTGGAGGGCTGGATGAACAGTAGATGGTGGAGGGGTGGTTGAACAATAGCCGGTGGAGTAGCGCGCGGTGGAGGCTGGACGAACAGGAGCCCGTGGAGGCTGGAGGAGGTCGACGGTAGCCCGTGGAGGCTGGAGGAGGTCGATGGTGGAGATGAACAGTATCCCGTGGAGTCCCGTTTTGCGGTACGCCACACCCCTCCCGATGAACAGGACGACCGTTTCGACCGTAGGAGGTCCGTTCCGTCCGTTTTGCCGTATGCCACTCCCCTCCCGATCAACAGGACCCCCGTTTCGATGGTAGGAGGTCCGTTCCCTTCGTTTTGCTGTACGCCACACCCCTCCCAATCAACAAGACCCCCGTTTCGACCGTAGGACATCCGTTTCCTCTGTTTTGCGGTACGCCACACCCCTCCCGATCAACAGGACCCCCGTTTCGATCGTAGGAGGTTCGTTTCCTTCATTTTGAGGTACGCCAGGCCCCTCCCAATCAACAGGATCCCGTTTCGAACGTGTCCGGTTGAACACAAGGTCGTTTCCTCTGTTGTGCGGTATGCTAGGCCTCGTTCCCATCGCTTGTTCCGTCCAAGCCCTCCCCATGAACATGACCACGCATTCCGTTCCGACCCAGCCGGTTAGCTCCCCATGAACACGATGACGATGTTGTTTTTCCGTTTCGACCCAGCCATGTATGTATGCATGAGTAGAGGTTCGAGACCCTTCCCGTATATACGTACGTGGCCGTATTTTCTTTCTTGCACCCTCGCCGTTGTATATATGTGTACATGCTACATGCACGCCTCTACTACGACACGTGCGCGCCTCTACTATGACACGTGCGTGCCTCTACATCGACCAATATGTATGTACACTTTGGCGACCAGAATGACAACGGTACGTACGCTTCGACCAGGTGGGTCCCACTGTCAGGCACTTCCTTGCCTGCGAAGATGTAGCTGGTGGGTCCCAGCAGTCAGGGGGGCGAATCGTTTTGGGTTTGTTTTATGCCCGGACGCACTTGCTTGTGTGCAAAGGTGTAGCTGGTTGGTCCCAGCAGTCAGGAGGGAAATGTTTTTTTCACGAAATACGGTGGCCCGTCTGGTGGGTCCTTGCTGTCAGGTGGAGGAATCATTATTTTCCGCGTAATAAGGAGGCACTTCCTTGCTGCGATCGTGGACCCAGCTGTCAGCCCCTCGACGTACAGTCCACGTCCGATGGAAGTCGTTCCTTGACCACGTTGACCACACCGCGTCGAGAGCACCAGGTTGGTGGACGACGGTGAGGCCTAGGAAGGGGACGACGCGGAGCCGGTCAAGACGCTGCAGTGGATGCCCACGCGGAGAGGAGTATGAGTATTCACTCGTTCGGCTACGGTGTGAGGCTGCCGTCGCCGCAGGGCCTGACCTAAGGTGGGAATAGTAGGGGGTGGTGAGGCCTCCGTGGCAGCACAGCCGGCCACGGGAGGCAGGAGCAGGTGGCATGACCAGCGCTGCTTTGGGCGGCTGGAGCAAGAAGACCAGAGGTTGAAGAAGCACTACGGCCGTTGGATGGACATCGTACGGTCACTCGAGCTAGAATCGTCCATATTGACTAAGTTGACAAAGTCCTCCGTCCCCGTCAACTTAGTAGGCCCACAAGTTAGCTTCCCACCAAGGTGAGTCCCAGCTAGCAGGGGGAGTATTCATTTTTTTGTGCGTAATCAAGAGGCACTTCCGGTGGGTCCGAGCTAACAGCGGGTGGAACGTTTTTTTCATGAAATACGGTGGCCCGTCCGGTGGGTCCCACCAGTCAGGGGGGAATTTTTTTTCGTGAAATAAGGTGTCCTATCCGGTGGGTCCCTGCTGTCAGGTGGAGGAATAATTATTTTGCGCATAATAAGGAGGCACTTCCTTGCAGCCGCCGTGGACCCAGCTGTCAGCCTCTCCACGTACAGTACTCTTCCGATGGAAGTTGGTTGTTGACCACGTTGACCACACCGCGCTCAGAGCACCAGGGCGGTGGACGACGATGACACCTAGGAAGGGGACGATGCGGAGCCGGGGAAGACGCAGCAGCGGAAGCCCTCGCGGAGAGGAGTACGAGGGTTCACTGGTTCGGCTGCGGTGTGAGGCTGCCGTCGCTGCAGAATAACAGGGGGTGTTGTTGAGTGGAGGGATGGCCTGGCCAGCAGTGGGAGTAGTATGGGGGCGGTGAGGCCTCCACGGTAGCACAGCCGGCCACAGGAGGCAGGAGCAAGCGGCACGACTAGCGCTGCTTTGGGCGGCTGGAACAAGAAGACTAGAGGGTGAAGAAGCACTACGGCCGTTGGATGGACATCGTACGGTCACTGAAGCTAGAATCATTTATATTGACTAAGTTGACAAAGCCCTTGGTACGCTCCAACTTAGTAGGCCCACAGGTCAGCCTCCGAAACGGTGCGCCCCAAATGTCAGGGGGAGGAATCATTTTTTGGGCGGCCGAAGCTAAGAATATCCGAGATTGAAGAAGAAGCACGACATCCATTGGATAGATATCCAACGGCCACTCTGCTAGAACCGTGTGTTGACTATAATAAGTTGACAAAGCCTTGCATACGCTTCAACTTATTTTTTTAGGGGACGCGTCACTTAGTAGGCCCACAAGTGTGTGGCAGAGAACTTATAGCCCATTTGCGTTTTGTAAGAATATACAACCCATTTTTGAATTCTAATGGAATTTACGACAGCCCATTTGCAGTTTGTTAAAAGTACAGCCCATTTTCTAGCTAGGACAATGATTAATAATTTCAACCAACCTTTGAAGACAGAATTCAATAAACTTCCCCACATTTTGATGGGATCCGAAATATTTTTATCCCGAAATTTCTAGTCAGGTTAAATATAAATTTGTATTACGTAAAAATCCAACGAAACATTGCGCGCGCAACAATGAAAATTTAAGATTTTCAAAATCCATAAATAATATTTCATAAACTAATTTCGTGTTTGGTGCATTTTTTATAGTTACTACCCAATTTTATAATTACATCCCATTTATTATTTTTAAAGCCCATTTTCATGTTAAGCCTAATGCATCCCTCCTAGGCAAGATTTGCAGCCCAGCGGGGCAGAGAATAACAAGTTGACCTTGCCTGGGTATTCCTCAAAAAGACGTATAGCTGGGCTAGCCATTTTCATCTTGAAAAAGTAGTATCTGGGCTGGATATCTGGCCTGGGCTAGACGGACCACAGCCCGCCCAGTTAATACCCTGCTCTTCTCTGAACAACAACGAAATCATCGCCAAGAAAAACTCTATAGTGCTCACGCCTCAAAAACACAAATACTACTCGAGCGGCTTGGTCCCAGCTGTCTGCCGCACCTTGTGCAATTCTCTCATTTATATTGACTACATAGGTTGACAATGGTGTGGGACCGTGATGTCAAGAAACCAGGAGAAAGCAAAAAAATATAGTTGTACATAATAAGGAGGCACTTGCATACGTAAGGCTATGGCCCTAGTGGGTCCCTAGTGTCATCCAGTCAAAATAAAGTCATCTCCTGAATCCTCATGTTCGTTGACCATGTTAACAATGCTCAACATTACCAGATGATACATGCACGACGTGCGTATCATGCCATCCATGGGCAAGGCTGAAACAGCAGCTAATGGCTTGATTAGCAATCGTTCGAGTGTCGTTCAGCATTTTTATCGTGTGTGAAGTACTTCCGATATTTTACTAGTCGAAATCGACCAACCAAGCGCCTTCGCCCGAGACCATCTGCTCTAATTTACAAGCGTCAGTTTTACAAGCGGTTTTGGTAGGAAAACAACGATCCAATCACGGCCTAATATCATGAGTTGGTCGGAAGATCATATGGTTTCACGTCTAACCTACCCGACATGTCGTATATGCTATGAATGAAACATTAGACGATGAACTTCTTATGCACGGAAACAACAGAAGAGGATGATCTTCTTAACAAGAAAATCACTGGCATTAGATCGACATGCAAAACAATATGAAGCATTATTCTTAGGAGGCACGGTGAACAGCTCGTGATGCCGCATGCCACAACATTCCAAGCTCAACTTTGCAATCAAACACAAGGCCTGGCATTACATAGACAATATTCAGAACAAACTCTTAACACAGGAATATCTTAGCAGAGTAACTATTTACTTCTAAACTGAACACAGGAATAGGAAAAAACACTCGACGCTGCTCACAGCAAGGGCGTCCCACTAAAAAATATCAAATGCATGTTTTCTGGCTAACATCAATGAGCAAATTTTGACAAGGTTTTCCAATTCCAATATATTAAGCTAACGTCTTCTTGCTAACATCAATGATTAAACTTTGACAAGCTTTTCCCATTCAAAATATGTAATGCCTATGATCGTGTCCTGTCGTAGCTTCTTGTACTTGCTTGGGCACTTTTTGCCCAGGGCACTCCACGTGTTGTTAAATTGCCAATGGTCTCTGCGGACTAGTCATGTCATCGGTGTCTAATAATACTCTGTGAAGCTTCTCGATCATTCCTTCTATAATGTACTGCAACCAGTGACTGCTTCTTTCTGCAAAGTGGAACGACCAACTGGACCCAGTAACGCAGCAGTTTGCCTTGGACACATTGGCTCTTTTTGTGCAGTTCAAGTAAAATCAATGTCGGAATAAAACTGAGCTTTAATTTTGATATCCCTGTAAGCAACAATAGGTATAAGGGAAACAATTACTGAGAAATAACGGTTGATGACTTGTCTTAATGGGAAACAAAGCAGGAGAGTAGCAATTCTCCATCAGTGTGATTCATTCATATTGACTAAGACATTATCTTAACAATGCCTTGTTTCAACATGTATAAAGAACGACAAAGAAAAAAAGTACCATTCCTAAAACAATGCAACTGATTCATTTTTAAAGAGACATTATCTTAACAATACCTTGGTTAAACATGTAGAAAGAACTACAAAGCAGGATAGTACCATTCCTAACAAGTGTTGCAATTTTGAACTAAGATTCATTAGTTAATTAATTCTGTGAGTGCCATTGCTTAATTTTACCAGCAGCATTAGATTAATGAAAAGCATAAACAGTTCCAGGGGAGAGTGGGCGCAACAACAATATGTGCTTCCATCTACTTATAAAGGGGGTGATGCAGAGTTTGTTGTAACAAAGCAACAAGCATCATGTCTGGGTTGGTCCCATTTTTGTTCACTACTTAATGGGAAAAGACAGTAATACAATAGCTTCAATTCAACATTTATTTAAAACAGTACCAATACAGGTAGCACAACATCTCAAAGCACACTACACAATCCTGTGGATGAAGGCTTGTACTGACCTTTCATGAGAACACCAGGATAAAATACAAATCAGCTAACACGAATATGAAATCCAATCTCCTTTTGTGCAATTGCACTGAAATCAAAGAAATTGTTTCTCGTAGCGAAGCGAAATGTCGCAATAGCAACAAGTTGAATAGATATCATGTGGTTGAGACCAAGACTTGAAACAACTTGACAGGAACATTGGAAACAAATCTCGGATCTCCTTTTGTGCAATTCCACCAAAATTAAGCAAAGACACCGGTGTGACATTCAAGTTGAACTGCACAAAACACTCTTAAAACATAAGTGTTTTGAGTAGCGAAGCAAAATGTCGCAATAGCAACAAGTTGAATCGATACCCCTGTTTTAACAGAGGCAAAAAAGGAAACAATTACTTACCGATAAAGGAGGATGAAACAAACAGTGACAGAAAGAAGCATCTAACTTATCTTGGATGGAAAACAAAGTAGGATAGTAGCATTTCTAAAACGGTTGCATTGATTCATATTAACAGAGACACTCTCTTGAAACAACATTCGTTAAAAATGTAATTTACTTTTAACAGTGGCATTACTTCAATTTTCCGGCGGCATCCTTATATTAACAATAGCAAAATAGCTGTATGGGACATGCTAGCACTATGTGCGTCCACACGTATAAATGGGTGATGCAGAGGATGTAGCCAAGCAGCATATTTGTTCTCTTTGAACTTTTTTCCTATGTGAGGGCAGCAAATCTAGTCCTGCAGAAACTACCCGAACCCCCCCCCCCAGTTTCTTTCCCTTTTCAACAAAGAGAATGGTTCCTTACAGATGTGTGTACTGGGTTACCCCCTTTTTCCCTTTTTGACCAACAAAGACGCTGGATAGCCAGTCTATACTGCTTTTCCTCCCTCCTTTCCTCATTGAACCACGTCCTAGATTCATGCTCCACCCCACCGCACCTTTCTTTCCTCTTTGAACCAAGACCTAGATTCGACTACAGATCGAAAAAGATCCACATGCAGCTAGAGCAACGGCGGTTTCAGAGAAACTTATACCTTAGGGTCATCGGGATGTGGCAAGGCGTGCGGCGGGAGGCCGGATCTGCCCACACTATGTACGGCAGCGAGGAAGAAGGGGTCGGTGGCCCTCCCGCACAGGCGTTGGGTGAAAGAGAACAGTGGAACCGACAGTGGATTGCCTCCCTCGCCGAGGGCGATAGAGTTAACACTGCACCTCCTCCCCTTCCTGGTGCGACGGGATACGGACGCCTCCTTCACCAGCTGCGAGGGGGAGAGAGGGACAAGAGGCCAACGCAGTCTTGTTTAGATATGGTGAAGAGAGGGTGAGAGACTGTGAATATAGCAAACCCTAGCAAATGAATGCTGAGCCTCCAGCGTGTAACATATATGTATTGCAGCGAGCGTGTGGAGAGTGCAAACCCTAGCGAACAAGCGCTGAGGCTCTCGCTTATATATATACTAATGTAGTATGGACTGAGCTCCGGTGCCTTCACTCCATCTGCTTTTGAATGTAAGACAGGTGAGCCACCCACATTTTGGGCCCACCTGTCATAAACCCAAAGGCAGGTGCACTAAGTCAATGAAGCTGCGTCCATATAGTACTCTCATGCGTATACGACTAATATATAGTGGAGTGGTTTTCTTATTCTCTCCATAACAATCGTTTTAAATTGTGTAAGTACGAAACGAAACTCTTTATTTAATGTACAGTGAAGAAAACTAGTACTACTTTCGATGAACTAACGATCCACGCCCACGCGTCCTGGTCGCACTTCCTGTCCTTCACGTGTGGTACACTACCCTCCCTTAAGTGAACAACCACACATGCGCCAAATTATCGGAAACGTGTGAGAGTGTGTACAAATAAAGAATTTTAATTTCAATTATCGGAGAGGTTTGAGCGTATTACAAAGTTTGACTTCAGTCAAATCTAATATGCGGAGTAAATAAAAATGGAGGGCTACTACGTCCATCCGGGTTTTTAGTCCACACCATTTTTTAAATCAAAGTTAATAGCTGGACAAATAAAATTACAGGGGAGCTGGAGACAAAGTTGTGAGAAGGCTTAGAAATCAATACAAAACTTATGCACTTAGTACCAACGTCGATCCTTCTTCGAGGAAACATTTGGTTCATAGCCAATTGTGTGATAAAATTGCACCAACGTGAAAGACGACTGCGTCTCCAATGCAACCGAGGTGAACTGACGAAGGATATCATCTTTGTGCATAACAAGCAAATAGCACTGATGTAAGACAACTTGTTTTTCATTGAAAATCGATCAGCTTCACCAGCCGACGCAACCATGAGGCGCAACCATGAGCATCGATAGGTCATCGTGGTGATGCATCAACCATTTGGCATCAAGTTTGGGTGAGGCACCTATGAAGTTCGACGAATCCTCACTGTGGTCTGTTTCTTCTCAGTAATCAAGCTCGAGGAAGGAAGAACCACGTGGCTGAGGACAGTGAGGCGGAACAACAATGGCCATCCAATTTTGTGCAGTTCCACTAAAATTGAGGAAGACATGCCCGGGTATGGAGACACGCATCGTTGTTTCCAAAAATATAAAAAAGGCTTAATGAAAAGTACACCAACAAACAGAAGCATCATAATTATATCTTGATGGGAACTAAACCAGGATACCCGAGAAAAAAAAGCATTTCTTCATTTAACTAGTGATAGTACTACCACCATATGGACAATGACCGCACAACCACCATGTACTTTTTATCGAAACAACATGTATACCTCCACCAAGGTATAAATCAGGTGTCGGAGTAATGGGCCATCGGTAGGCTCACTCGACCACAAGATTTACCAAGACTTTGGGCCAGCTCCGCCTAGCCGGGCCCCAAGCCGAAACTCTGCCCTCTAGGGCCGGCTAGCTCAGTGGTCGGCTGCCAAAGGGCGTGTAACCCAAGACTACGACGCTCCAGTTGGACGGCTCCTGGCGGCCGCCTTCCTAAGAGGGCGGCAACAGGCAGGCGGCCACCTCACAACTACGGGCGGCCGAGCTCCCTTCAAGGGTACAAAGGCAAGGTATGGCTACAGTGAAGCACGTCGCCTCCCACGCTCGAGAAGGGCGTGGCTACAGTGCTCCGTACAGGCAGAGATCCCCGCGGGACGGAGCACTGTGCCATATCTACCCTGATGTTGCTACGGGCAGGCGGAGTCATGTTCCCCACGATGCCCTGTCGGTACGGCACACCGGAGGCGGGCCCTATCTAGCAGCGACCCCAAGGAAGACGGCGGAAGCTCGACCAAGCGGATTCAAGAGGAGCCGGCCTCCAACAGGTGGCCGTCCCTTATCCTGAGACATGCATACCATTAACCTGATGAGACCAGGTGTGGCTACAGTGATCTCCCTCCAGGCGGCGGGACTGTAGCCACGCAAAGGTGACCAAGCTCTCATCACCAACGACAAGGGTACAGTAAGCAGCCACCAACCAGGTGGCGGGCCCCAGCAGTCGGCGGAGAAGCCGAAGGATGGAGACGCTGACAGCCGGGCCCAGCAGGCGGCCAGATTACCATTGTACCCCTGGTGGGTAGGCCTATATAAACCCCCCAGGCAACCCATGGAAAGGGTTCGGCCCTATTAGAACTAGCCACCGATCAGAGCAGGAAGAGGGCTAAGCCTTGCCTCCTACTACCTCCAGCATACAGCTCCAGGAGCGCCATTGTATGAACTTGTGCCTTAGTGATCATGCGAAGACCCCGCAGAGCAGGACTAGCGGTGTTATCTCCTAGGAGAGCCCCGAACCTGGGTAAAGTACGTCGGTGTTCGTGTCTACGCCTTATCCCGCTTCCAGGCACCAGCGACATTCTACTCGCTCCCACCATGATAAGCCATCCATTGGCATCTGTCGCACCCAACCCCCGACATTTGGCGCCCACCATGGGGCGAGGTGCACCGTCTCCCGGAGATCTGCTCTGGATGGGAACCCTATTCCTTCCTGGCGAGCGAAGCCAGCCCAGCACGCCTTACGGCTTCAGCCTCGACGCACCGCATGGCGCGGAGATCGCCTGCGCGGTGAGTTGCCTCGCTGACCTTGTCGGTGAGAACGACCTCTCCGACGAGCCGGCCTCCGACGCAGGCACAAGATGCCCTGAGAGCCGTCTCGTCAGCCTCCTCGACCAGCTCCATGTCACCAGCGAGCCCGCTGTGGATCTGGAGTCCGTCGGCTCGACCGATCCGATGATCGTCGGCTCCGACACGGCGTTGCTCGACGCATTTCCCACTGACGTGGTGGTCTATGATGAGCCGCCTCCTCGTGAGTACAGCGGCAGGAGCACCGTCACAGAGGTGCTCGTCATCAACAGCGAGGAGCACTCGGACGAGCGTGCTCAAGATCCCCTCGAGGCCACCCTGCGCGACCTCACGGCGCCCATTCCCGACAACGTGGATGCTGAGGTGCTGGAGGCACGCCGCCTTTAGCTCGTCAAGAGCGCTGGAAGCTTGGCCAGCATGCGCCGGCTATCAAACGCCTATCGGCGCGAGATGGACCGGGCCGTAGGCGGCACGCCGGCTCCTGGCGGCCCCAGCTGCCTCGACACCGTTCTGCAACGTGGCACGACCATTGCCACCATGTTCGGGGCGGAGCGCCCCGTCTACGCCACGCCTGCAGAAAACATCCGGGCCGCCCAGGCGGGGCCGGATGAGCTGAACAAGTACAACGGCGAAGAACTCTACCACATGACGGAACGAGTACATTAGCTCCTGGACGCGGCGGCCGCGGAGCACGAGGCCGCTTGCCATGCTAAAGACCCAGCCGGACGAAACAACGAGCCGCCCCCACGCCGAGACCATGGGGCGACCTCCCGGACGCCAACTGGCGGCGCCCGCGGAGGAAAGGGCAATGAGCCGGCTGCTAGCCGCAGTCGGACACACATCTCCATTGAGCGGGACGAGGAGGGCCGCCCTCGTGCAGTAGAGCAGCGAGGCGGCCTGCCGCCTCCCCCGCCTCGTGGAGCGAGATACCCCACTCCGCTTCCTGTCATGCACCCAACTCTCGGCGACCGCCTTGGCCGCCAAGAGGGAGTCGAAGAGAACGATGCTCGCCACCGAATCGACCGTCTCAACCGATCCCTGGCGCTCGAAGAAGAAGATGCACTGGGCCCGCCTTGCTTCGACCCCCGAATCCGTGATGAGCCCTTCCCCAAAGGGTTCACCCTCCCACGTGACACGCCCAAGTACACCGGCTCCGTGAAGCCTGAGGATTGGCTGGTCAACTACTCCACAGCCGTCCGCATAGCAAATGGCAACAAGCGCGTTGCCGTAAAATACATCCCGCTCATGATTCAAGGCACTGCTTGGACGTGGCTCAACAGCCTGAAGCCCCGCAGCATCAACAGCTGGGTTGATTTCACCGAGGTCTTCATCCGCAACTTCACCAGCACTTACAAGTGGGCCCCCAAGCCCCGACAGCTCTCCTTATGCGTCCAAGGGCCCATGGAGTCAACTCACAACTACCTCACACGCTGTACCAAGCTGCGCAATTCTTGCGAAGGCGTGCACGAGGTGCAGGCAATCGAGTACTTTACTATCATGTGCCGAGAGGGCACCCTCCTCAAGCATCGACTCCTCTGTGATGAGCCCGAGACCCTCGATGAGCTGCTGTTCATCGCCGACAAGCACGCCACGGCCGACTCCTCCATGAAGGCAGAAATCCTGGTTGACGCGTCCGGAAAGGTGGCACCCCAGGCACCTCGGACTCCGGCTGGTGACACCAGTCGGCAACAACAGCCGGGAGATGACAAGCGAAAGGCCACTCAGCCGGCTTCCACTAGCCGGCAGGTGGCAACGGTCGAGGATCAGCAGTCAGAAGGGCAGCCAGCCCCCAAGCGGCAGAAGGGCGGCAAGTCCAATTGGTTGTCCGCCTTCTCTTACGAACAGACCCTAGACGCGCCCTACAAATTCCATAGCGGTGCGAAGCCCTCCAACCACACCACTCGGAAGTGTCACTGGCTCACCAGAATTGCCAAGGGAGACGGACTCCTGCCTCCTCCGCCTGCCGGACCGCCGCCTCCTCAGCCCCAACAGTCGGCGGCCCGGCCAGTCGGCGCCATCCAAGATGAGTACCCAGAGGAACACGGGGCCTATGTTGTGTTCACCAGCATGGCTGACGACAGACGCAGCAGACGACAACAACAACAAGAAGTGCAAGCAGTGGCCTCCAGCACCCCAGAGTTCATGCATTGGTCCGAAAAGCCTATCAATTGGAGCAGGGCCGACCACCCGGAAGTGATGCCTTCTCCTGGTTTGTACGCCCTGGTCCTAGAAGCGACCCTTGCAACGGAGAGGCGAGCAGCCCGTTTCTCAAGAGTCTTGATAGATGGCGGCAGCAACATCAACATCATGTATCGTGATACGATGGAGAAGTTGGGAATCAAGCAGAAGCAGCTCGTCCCCAGTCGGACTGTATTCCATGGCATAGACCCTGGCCTTTCCTGCTCACCAATCGGCAAGACCTAGATTGATGTCCTCTTCGGGGACAAGAATCACTTTCGCCGAGAGCCAGTTTGGTTTGAAGTGGTGGACCTCCAGAGCCCCTATCATGCATTGCTAGGCCGGCCTGCTCTAGCCAAATTCATGGCAGTCCCCCACTATGCCTACCTCAAGATGAAGATGCCGAGTACCAAGGGAATCCTGACAGTAGTTGGAGACTACAAGAAGTCGATCGCTTGCGCCTCACATAGCAGCCGGCTGGCCGAGTCCCTCGTGATTGGAGCCAAAAAGCAGTTCCTTGACAGGGTCGTGGCATTGGCAGGAAAGAAGCCGGAAATGCCACCCACACCCCATGAGTCGGAAGTTGAGGGCTCATTCAAGACGGCCAAAGAAACAAAGAAAATACCCTTGGACCCAGAGCACCCAGAGAGGCACGCTGTCATAGGCACAGGCCTTGACAGCAAATAAGAAGGCGAGCTCGTCGATTTCCTCCGTGAGAATCAGGACATCTTCGCGCGGTCCCCCAAGGACATGCCGGGTGTTCCGACGGATTTCGCCGAGCACAAACTACATGTCCGACCTGACGTCAAGCCGGCCAGGCAAATCTTGCGCCGTTTGTCAGAAGAGAAGAGAAGAGTTGTTGGAGAAGAAATAGCCCGACTCCTGGCAGCCGGATTCATCATGGAAGTATTCTTTCCAGAGTGGCTGGCCAACCCAGTTTTAGTATTGAAGAAGAACAAGCAGTGGCGCATGTGCATTGACTACACCAGCCTCAACAAAGCTTGCCCCAAGGATCCCTTCGCTCTGCCAAGGATTGATCAAGTGATAGACTCCATAGCCGGATGCGAGTTGTTGAGTTTCTTGGATGCATACTCAGGTTATCACCAGATAAAGCTGAACCCGGCCGACAGGCTGAAGACCGCCTTCATCACATCATTTGGAGCCTTCTGCTACCTGACCATGACGTTGGCTTGAGAAATGCCGGTGCCACGTTTCAGCGTTGCATGCAAAAGTGCCTCCTCAAGCAACTCGGCAGAAATGCCCATGTATATGTGGATGATGTGGTGGTAAAGACGGAGAAGCGCGACACTCTGTTAGAGGACCTCAAGGAGACCTTTGAAAACCTGCGCCGATTCCAGATTAAGCTCAACCCGGAGAAATGTGTCTTTGGAGTACAAGCCGGCCAGCTTCTTGGTTTCTTGGTCCCAGAGCGCGGCATAGAGTGCAATCCTGTGAAGATCAAGGCAATTGAGATGATGAAGGTGCCCACCCGACTGCTGGATGTGCAGAAATTCACCGGCTGCCTGGCGTCAGTCAGCCGTTTCATCAGCCGGCTGGGCGAGAAGGCCCTTCCCCTGTACCAACTCATGAAGAAGACCACTTTTTCGAGTGGAACGACAAGGCGGACAAAGCATTTCTCCAACTCAAGAAGATGTTGGCAACCCCGCCTGTCCTGGCGGCACCAACTGAGAAGAAACCCATGCTCCTCTACATTGCAGCCACCAGTCGGGTTGTCAGCATAGTCATGGTAGTAGAGCGCAAGGAGAAGGACAAAGCATTGCCGATCCAGAGACCGATGTATTACTTGAGCAAAGTATTGTCCGCCTCCAAGCAAAACTACCCCCACTACCAGAAGATGTGTTATGTCGTGCATTTTGCCGCCAACAAATTGAAGCCTTACTTCCAAGAGCATCCCATAACTGTCGTCTGCACAACCCCGCTTGCTGAGATCATTGGAAGTCGGGATGCCTCAGGCCGAGTGGCCAAATGGGCTATTGATCTAGCCCCTTACACCATCTATTACCAGCCTCGCACTGCCATCAAATCACAAGTGTTGGTCGACTTCCTCGTCGACTGGGCCGAAACCCAATATTTGCCGCCTGCGCCAGACTCCACCCATTGGCGGATGCATTTTGATGGTTCAAAAATGCGCACTGGTCTGGGAGCCGGCGTTGTCCTCACCTCTCCCAAAGGCGACAAGCTTAAATACATACTGCAAGTCCACTTTGCCGCCTCCAACAACGTAGCAGAATATGAGGCACTCATACACGGGCTCCGGCTTGCCAAGGAACTCGGCATTCGTCGGATCCTGTGTTATGGTGACTCCGACTTGGTGGTCCAGCAGTCTTCAGGCGACTGGGACGCCAAGGATGCAAACATGGCGAGCTACCGCTTCCTGGTGCAGCAACTCAGCGGATACTTTGATGGGTGTGAGTTCCTTCACGTGCCAAGGAATGACAACGAGCATGCTGATGCCTTGGCACGGATTGGTTCCACCCAACAAGCAATACCGGCCGGCGTCTCCCTACGCCGTCTCCTGAAGCCATCTGTCAGGCCGTCTCCTGATTCAGACTCCATATTTGTGCCCCCCCCTCCCGCGAAGCAGTCGGATACGACTTGATGGCTCCAGAGGCCGGCACGGGTGTTTTGACAGGCGGCTCGGGGACTGTTACGGCCCTGACCAACCTGGGGACTTTAGAACCCAGCCCGGGGACTTCGGAGCCCGGCCCAGGGACTTCACCAGTCGGCCCGGGGACTTCTTCAGCACAGCAGGCGGAAGCCGCCACCTGCCCACCGCCTTCTGGCCCAACCGCCCTCGTACAAATAGCAGAAATTGCAGTCGAAGAAATTGCGGCGCCCTCATGGGCTCAGCCGATCCTCAAGTTCCTGGTGAACAAGGAGCTGCCAACCGATGAAATCTTAGCCCGACAAGTACAGAGGCGAGCTGCGGCTTATACCATAGTCAACAAAGAGCTGGTGCGAAGAAGCGTCACGGGTGTTTATCAGCGGTGTGTGGAGTCGGACCAAGGCCAAGCAATACTTAGAGATGTCCATCAGGGCGAGTGTGGCCACCATCCGGCTTCAAGAGCCCTGGTGGCCAAAGCTTTCCGCCATGGGTTCTTCTGGCCCACTGCCCTGGAGGAGGCCAAGGAGCTAGTTCAGAAGTGTCAGGGGTGCCAGAGGTTCCGCTCCAAGCCACACCTGCCGGCTTCTGCACTCAAGACCATTCCCATAGCCTGGCCCTTTGCCATGTGGGCATCGGATATGGTGGGACCATTCAAGACGGCCCGTGGCGGCATGACTCACTTGCTCGTTGCGGTGGACAAGTTTACCAAGTGGATAGAGGCAAAACCAATCAAGAAGCTGAATGGGCCGACTACCGTGACCTTCATCACCGACATCACCACGCGGTACGACATCCCACACAGTATCATCACCGACAACGGCACCAACTTCGCCAAGGGAGCCTTGGCCCGTTTTTGTGCAACACAGGGCATCCACCTGGACTTAGCGTCCGTCGCCCACCCTCAATCAAACGGCCAGGTGGAACGCGCAAATGGCCTCATTTTGTCCGGCCTCAAGCCCCGACTGGTCGAGCCTCTGGAGCATTCGCCAGCTGCTGGCTCGACGAGCTATCGGTCGTCCTCTGGAGCTTGCGCACAACTCCAAACAAATCAACAGTCTTCACGCCTTTCTTCCTCGTCTATGGTGCCGAAGTCGTGATCCCGACGGATATCGAATTTGACTCCCCAAGGGTGACCATGTATACCAAGGCGGAAGCCAAGGAGGCACGAGAAGACGGCGTCGACTTGCTGGAGGAGGGCCGGCTGTTGGCACTCAGCAGGTCGGCCATCTACCAGCAGAGCCTGCGCCAATACTACAACCGCAAGGTGAAGCCAAGGTCCTTCCTGGAGGGAGACCTTGTGCTCCGGCTGATCCAACAAACAGCCGGACAGCACAAGCTCTCGGCACCTTGGGAAGGCCCTCTTATCATCAGTAAGGTGTTGGGCAACGATGCCTACTATCTGATCGAAGCCCAGAAGCCCAGAGCGTGCAAGAGAGATCACTCAGGCAAAGAAACGGAGAGGCCGTGGAACACAAACCTCCTCAGAAGGTTTTACAGCTGAAAGCAGTATGTATCACGCTACCTTTTGTACTATGTATAAAGACTCCGGGTCCCCCGAGAAGAGCTCGGGGACTACCCTCTTTTATCTATATGATGAGTGCCATGCCTATGAGAATGTATAGTCTGTTTCTTCCGCCTGGTACCGGGTTCGACCAGTCGGCCCAGAGCCTCGCCGCCTTCTACAATATGCCGCCCCCTGCAGCCGGACAAGTAGTGTGCCAGCACCAAAAGCTTCCTTTGTCAGAAGCCACAGCTTGCAGAGCGACTGCATGGCGGGCAAAGGATGCAAAGAGGTGCCCCACACGAAAAAAACTACTAAGAAGAAAGTGCATATAGTAGCACGCGGCATCGCGCCTAGCCGTCTGGCTGCTTGGCAGCCAGACGGCCGGCCTCCACCTTACTACCTGAAGCTCTGAATGGTTAAAACCTAGCCCCCCCCCCCCACAAACGGCTAGAACGCTCAAACCAGCCATGGTCTGCAGAGCGGCCGCCTGGCCGGTGAAAGCAAAGCCAAAGGGTCAGCGGCAAAGGAAAAAACCAAGGAGAAAAAGGAAAGAAGAGTGGAGGTCGGCACAGCACGCATAACCAATGATAAAATATTTTTACATGGATAAAGGCCTCTGGCCAGCATTCAAACAGAGTTTGATATACACCCCGAGGGTGGAATTGTGCGAATTTAACCAAAGTGTTTAGAGTAGCAAGCAGAAAACAGATAAAATCCTAAGGCGCAGTAGAGGACTCCGGCTGGGCGGTGCCGGTTCGCGCGGCAGAAAGATCCGGCTGGCCGGTGCCGGATGGCGTGGCCAAGGGCTCCGGCTGAACGTTGGAGTCAGCCGCGCCACCTGGCACGGCAGGCGGCTCCATCTGAGCAGAGGGATCGCCGGCAGCAGGCGGAGCGTTGGAGTGCTGGAGGACGGAGTCGGAAGCATCCGTCGGAGGAACTGGCGGCGGGTCGGCCCCCACTTGAACGCCTCTAGTAGCGGGCGGCACCCTGGTGCGTGGCTCGTTGCTTGAGGCCCGGTCAGGTTGGGGTTGACTGTCCGCCCGACCTCCAGCATGTCGACTTCGCTCTCGTCTTCCTCCTCCTCCTTCTCCTCCTCTTCCTCCTCCCCGTCCTCCCCCTCGTCGCTGGATTCGATGACTTCAGCGGAGTCTTCGCTGTCTACTGGGTTTAGCCCAAGCCATTCGTGCAGAGCTTCACCGCCTTCCTCGACCACCTCTGGGATGAAGAAAATGGTGTCGGTGAAGTCGGCGATCGCTGCTTCCCTGCTGACAAGCTCAGCTTCCACCACCGCCAGCTCCTCCTGCACCTCCAGTCGGAACGTGGCTAACTGGGCTAGATCTAGCCCAGGGTACCATGCTTTGACGAATTCCAAGGCCCGTCACCTGGGCCTGCTTGTCAGCCCAGGCAGAGCGCTCGAGCTCAAACTCGGCAAGGAGGCTGGTCTCCGCTGTCTCCTCCTTCAGCTGGGCCGCCTTGAGGTTTTCCGCCTGTTCGGCAAGTTGGGCGGCCAGGCGGTCCAGCTCCTCCGCCAACTTCCTACACTCCACCTCCTTGCCACGCAGGGCGGTCTTGGCTTCGCCCAGCTGCTGCTGCACGTCGGCACTGGCCTCTGAAGAAAGAAAGAAAAGAAGAAGGCATCAGTCAAGCAGACAAGATAAAGGAAAGAAATAACCGAGGAGATTCGGCCCGACTGATCAGCAGTTGGCCCGAACCTCGGGGACTACAGCCCGCGGGCAGGCCAGCTCGCCCCCGCGGAAAAGAAGCAGCCAACAAGGAAAAAAGAACAACTGAGGAGATTCGGCCCGACTATCCAGCAGTCGGCCCGAACCTCAGGGACTACAGCCCGCAGGTGCGCTAGTGCGCCCCCGCGAAGAAAGAAGAAAGAGACTTACGCCGGCTTTTGGTGAGATGGGCCGTCTGCGCCTCCAGCTCCCGAACCTTGGAGTTGTAGGCGGTCGCGCGGAGGTTATGATAATCCTGCAGAAGAAACAACAAAGTGAAAATCAGCAATCGGCAACTACAAGTTAAAGTTGCGACCCGCCTGCTCAGCAGCCGGCCCAGAACTTGGGGACTACACCCAGTGGGTGCGCTTGCGCGCCCCCACGAAAGAAGCAAAGAAGAACATTCGGAGAGAAAACCAAAAGACGGCTTACCCGGATGGCGTTGCGCGACTCCAAGTAGGCCTCGTTGCAGCGCTTAAGTGCCACTGCCTCCGCTCGGAGCTTGGCCTAGACGTCAAGGGACACCTCGTTCAGGGCACTAGTTCTGCCCCCGCTTACCCAGCCCACGGGCGCAGCACTGGTTGCCTCGGTGCCAAGGGCCGATGAGCTCGAGGCATCGATCTCCTGCGGCCGCGGTGCCAAGGCCGCCTTCTCCAGATAGCGGCGCGTGGGAATGCGGACCGCGGGAACCAGGACCGTTGCCACCGTAGTCCCGACCGGTGGCACCGGCGGCGCCACTGGTTGTTCGTCCTGCGGCTCGCTGGCTGGCGGAGGCAGCGGCGGGGGCGGCGGCACGAAGACGTTCGGCATGGCTATGTCACCGCCCCCGTGCTCTCGGATCGGGTAGTCGCCACTGGCTCCTCCGGCTGTCGGCTCGAAATCAGGCGGAGGCGGCGCAGTGTTTAGGGGGGCCACAAGTAGTGGCTCTTGGCAGCGGGCGGCCTCCGCGAGCCGTTCCTTCTCTGCGGCCTGAGCTTCCGCCTGCGCCAGCCCCCTCGCGGCAGACGCGGCAGACAGGTCCGCCTACTCCTTGCCTAGGCGGTCGGCCTCTGCCTCATCGCGCGCCTCCCGCGCATTCCGCTTTGTCGCCTCCCGGAGGTCGGCGGCCGGGTCAATGTGCCGGCTGGTCGAGGAGGTCGCTGCCGACCTGAGGACCGAGCCGGCACCCGACTTCTCAAGGGTCAGCGGGTCCCTGAAATAAGAAGACAAGTCAGAGGATTTTCACGACAGATTGATGAAAAAAACAAGGAGTACGGAAATGATGCTTACGCCGACACCATAACTGGCACCTTCGGCTGCCTTTGATATTGGGTCGCCCTGGCCGCGGTCTCTTTCCGCCTGGTCACCGCGACCGGATTCTTGGGCTTCTTTGGGGCACTGCCAAACAGGGTCGAGCCCTATTTCTGCTTGCGCTTGCCGCCTGGCGCGGGCGGCCCAGAAGAGGGGCCGACGCCGGTGGTGGCGGAGCTCCTGGCAGGGCGCGGCACGTCTTCGTCTTCGTCGTCGTCGGGCCAGGCCTCCACGCCGCCGCCTCCCTCAGAGCCGCATGCTCCGCCACCACCGTCCGCTCTGCCACAGCCGCCTGTCGCGTTGTCGACCAGGGCGGCCGACCCCAAGTCGGGGTCGTCCAAGTCACTCTCCGCCCTGTCCGCCTGGAGGTTATCACCCGGCCCCAGGAGGGCGGCCGTTGCCTCGGACATATAAATCTGCAACCAAGAAGGAATCAAGTCTTGAAGAGCGGGGTCATAAAGAGAAACAAAGCAGAAGAAAGCAGTTCAAAGGATAAAAAGAAGAAACTTACAGAAGGAGGCGGGTTGTGGCGAGAGTACGGCCACTTCTCGTACCGCCACTCCTTCTCTGACATCTTGAGGTTGGAGATTTCGTTTACCATCCGCGAGACATCAGCAGGCGGCATTCCCTTCGTGCACAGCCGGCACGGGTCGTGGTGTCCGCCCATCCGGAAGATCGGATGAGGGCGGTTCTGGAGCGGGAGGACCCGACGCTCCACGAAGGCAACAAGAAGGTCGGAGGCCACAAGGCCCTCCGACTCTTGGAGCACTCAGAGTCGGCCGATGGCGGCCGCCGCGTCCGCCCACACCGGCTTTGGCTTGTACTTCCAGGATACGCGAGCTCCGGTGGGGGGGCCGGCCTCGTAGGACGGCAGGTTGAGGAAGTCAGCAGCAGGGTCCACGTTCTCGATGTAGAAATAGGACTGCTGCCACATCTTCACTGACTGCGCCAGCTTGATGACGGGGAAGGCATTCCGTTTCGCCGGCCGGCGCACGGCGATAAAGCCCCCGCACTCGGCTGCCATCTCCTTGGCGGAGGCGCCGAGCTTTCCGTAGAAGAATGCTTCCCACAGCTTGATTGTGGGGAGGATGCCGAGGTAGCCCTCGCACGCCATGACGAAGGCGGAGAGCAAGGTCATAGCGTTGGGCATGAGGTGATGGGGCTGAAGGTTGTAAAAGTTGAGGAAGGTGCGGAAGAAGTTGCTCGCAGGGAGGCCAAAGCCCCGTAGGAAATGCGAGCGGAAGATGACCCGCTCGCCTTCCTGCGGCACCAGCGAGATTTCCGTCACTGGCAGCACCCGCGCCTTGACGAAGGCCGCGCTGGGCATTTGGCGCGTGTCGTAGAGGAAAGCGATGTGATCCCCGATCATGGTCGATCCATCCCAGTCGCCCATGGCTCCGGCTGGTGGTGCAGAGAGGAGTGACGCGTCGGCGTCAAGCAACGGCGGCGGCGCTACGGCAGCAGCAGCAGTGGAGGCTGAGAGGAGAAGAAGAGTGGGAGGGGACGCAAGAGCTTTGCCGCACCTCTCCCCCCTCCCTACTTATAGCATCCGGGCTATGTAGCTGAGGGGGCGGGACGTGGGGTAGTGGGATTAACTGCGCCCACGTCCCCATGATCCCCCGTCTCCCGCGCGCATTTACGCCGTCATGAATGGCCGTGGGAATGGCAACCGCCCCCTCCGGCGCAGTGAATCCGCCCGGTTGCCGAGGCGTGGTAAGTGGCGGGCCCGGCCCGGTATCATGTCCCGTCCAAAACATGGGGTGGCAGGCTTGCCAGGCTGACGTGCGCCGCGTGGAGCATCTATGGCGGGCGGCTGCCTGGGAAGCTTAACAGGCACGCCACCTGTTTCCCACCTTGAAGTTCAAAATCAACCATATAGCTCCGCCTGGGCGAGGCCGGCTTGAGCAGTCGGCTAGCCGCAAGACGGATCGACATTCTCCCAGAGCTCGGTGAGGGGGGAAGCCGCTGAGACCTCGCGGCCCCTCGACTGCGATGCGTCACCGGCTTCGGGGACTACTGTCGGAGTAATGGGCCACGGGTAGGCTCACCCGAGCTCCAAGATTTACCAAGACTTTGGCCAGCTCCGCCTAGCTGGGCCCCAAGCCGAAACTCCGCCCTCTGGGGCCGGCTAGCTCAGTGGCCGGCTGCCAGAGGGCGGGTAACCCAAGACTACGGCGCTCCGGTTGGCCGGCTCCTGGCAGCCACCTTCCTAAGAGGGCGGCAACGGGTAGGCAGCCACCTCACAACTATGGGCGGCCGAGCTCCCTTCAAGGGTATAAGGCTACAGTGAAGCATGTCGCCTCCCACGCTCGAGACGGGCGTGGCTACAGTGCTCCGTACAGACGGAGATCCCCGCGCGACGGAGCACTGTGCCATATCTACCCTGACGTTGCCCCGGGCAGGCGGAGTCCTGTTCCCCACGATGGCCTGTCGGTACGGCCCGCCGGAGGCAGGCCTTATCTGGCAGCGACCCCAAGGAAGACGGAAGAAGCTCTACCAAGCGGATTCAAGAGGAGCCGGCCTCCAATAGGCGGCTGTCCCTTATCCCGAGACATGCATACCATTAAGCTGATGAGACCAGGTGTGGCTACAGTGATCTCCCGCCAGGCGGCGGGACTGTAGCCACGTAAAGGTGACCAAGCTCTTGTCACCAACGACACGACTGCAGTAAGCAGCCACCAACCAGTCGGCGGGGCTCGCCAGGCGGCGGGCCCCAGCGGTCGACGGAGAAGCCAGAGGCTGGAGACGCTGACAGTCGGGCCTAGCAGTCGGCCAGATTACCATTGTACCCCTGGGGGGTAGGCCTATATAAACCCCCCAGGCCACCCATGCAAAGGGTTCGGCCCTATTAGAACTAGCCACCGATCAGAGCAGGAAGAGGGCTAAGCCTTGCCTCCTACTGCCTCCAGCATACAGCTCCAGGAGCGCCATTGTATCACTTGTGCCTTAGTGATCATGCGGAGACCCCGCAGAGCAGGACTAGGGGTGTTATCTCCTAGGAGAGCCCCGAACCTGGGTAAAGTACGCCGGCCTTCGTGTCCACGCCTTATCCCGCTTCCAGGCACCGGCGACGTTCTACTCGCTCCCACCATGATAAGCCATCCATTGGCATATATCGCACCCAACCCCCGACATCAGGACAACTTTTCGAGTGGCATTTCCTATATAATAGTACTAGTAGGTGATGTTGGACCAGCCGACGAACCCTAGCTACTATGCATGGGGAGCTGGGGAGTAGTCGCATAGAAGAAAACCCGCACATAGCAACCTGGGAAGCTAGACCAGTACAAGAAGTTATACCTCAGGTGGGCGAGATGTCGTTTAGGCGGGCGGGCGGGATCTGCCCACACGACGGCAGCGAACAAGGGCGCGGAGGATCTTCATCCGCGCCAGCGCCGGCTCGAAGAGGACCGTGCGCATCGGCTCCCTCCGTCACCGACGGCGACAACGTCAACGCTGCACCGCCTCACCTCCCGCATCGGACGGGATTTGGCCGGATCTGTGACCACCGGTGAGGAGAGAGATAGAGTGGACATTGTCATCTTGTTTTGATATGGAGAGTGTGCGAGAGCGAGACGCGAGAAACTCTATCAATCAAGAGGCTATAATGGAGTAAAAAAATCTCTCCATAGCAGTGATTTTAAATAGAATACGCGCGTTCCTGGAAAAAAGAAACGAAAACTGGCGGACAATTTTTTAAGGGTCTATCTAGGACACATCTGGATGTCTAAGTTGATGTCCACTGTATTTGTGGTCTATATTTTTTTGTCCTAGCTTTTTTTGTTTCTTGCTGCTACATTATATACTTGTGGGAGCTTAGATGTGATATCCTTAAATAACATCTAGATGTGAATTAGACAAACTGATTTTCTAACGTACCAAGAAAGAAAATCGATCAAAAACACGCCCCCAATTCCAGGTCGCGAGAGTCGTCGCGCACACACACATAGACATAGACATGCATATCCGTGTTTACGTAAAATTCCATTTCCATCTCCATCTCCAATCATATTTGTCCAACTGGCACATTATTTACGTTGTTAATTATATACGCAGCAATATTCACATACAACATCTCTTGTTTGCGCACGTCCGCACCGCTGCCGCGCCCGGTCCTGACCAACCCGAACCCTCTTCATCACCCGCGCGTGCTTCCCGCCCAAAACGGTCAGTGCCGCATTCATGCCCGGCTAGAGCGGACGCGGCCTCTCACTGGCGCCGGCATTGAAGCGGCGCGCCGGCCGAGAGAGCATCGCCCGCACCGCTTCCGGGTGCACGCGGCTGCTCCGCATTCAAAGCTCGCAATAGCCGGCTACAACATGCATGTAAAAAGTTCTTGGGAGTCCATGCTACAGCTAGCGGTCCTCCCCCAACTCGTCAATCTCTTCCAGTAGTGCTAGTAGTACTCCATGGCGCGATCCATCGACAAGCAGGCGGGAAAGTTATCATATACTCGGTTTGCGGTGAGTGGCACGCTGAGAGACCGTGTGGGGTCAAGCCGTGGAGGAGGGTGAGACACAAACACGACAGACGTGATTTAAACGTTGGTTGTGCTCGATGGCGCGATCCAACAAAACGAAACGTTGGTTTCTCTCCGTTTCCGTTTTTTCTCCGGAAAAACGGAAACTTTTCACTCCATTTTCTTTCCTATTCCAAGGTTGCCCCGTTACAATATTCCATCAAATACAAAGGAAAACTAACAGGCATGCTGATGCATCTCAATGATTCACAGATCATAGCCAATATTTACTTCACAACTAAAGAAAAAAGTTGTGAGATTGTGTACGAAAGAAAAACTACTGATGGGGTCACTACGACTTAAACCCTAAACCCTAAACATGATTTAATTCCCTGGCTAGGTAGAACCTGTCGAAGGAAAGACGGCTGGCACCCTCGGATCATACGATGCTTTTGTGCGGTTCCACTAAAATCGACCTGAGCATCCCTGGTGGCAAAGATATTGAAGAAGCGTGATTAGAATAATAGTACTGGCACTAGTTCGTGAGACATAAACTCATCACAAGTAGAAGCCGGTAGAAGTAGAGAAAGATCGACATGGAGATGGAGCTATGGCAGTGGAGCAAGCCGGCTCCAAAAGGAAGATGGACTACCTGGGACGTCGGGCTGTACCTAGAAGGGCGGTTGGGACACGGCATCGGCCCATACCGCGGTGACCCCCGATTGGGACGCACCGACTGTGGGTTTTCTCCCTCGCCGATGTTGACCGCGTCTACGCAGAACATTGTTCCCTTCCCCCAGCTGCGGCATCAGGCCCGTCGTTCTATGCTTGTGAAGAGAGCAACCTTAGCAAGCAGGCTTGTAGCTTAGGCTCCTGCTCGTGTATATATAGTGGTTTTCTTTTTCTCTTCATATCAACCATTTTATATTGCGTACGTGTCATTCAAGAGTGAAATGATGGTTGCTTCTTCCGACTAACTTACTATGTGATTTGACTGCTCCTTAGGGGCCCCTACACGTACTCCTCCTACGTGTATGCAACAGTCACAAGTACACATGGACGCAAAAACGCGCGCGGCGCCCTAATGCATGCATGTCCGAGCACACGACGGAACACACACGGTCACGCTAAGTGCTCAACCTACACGTGAATGCACACACATACTCAGCTAGGGTGAGCTAGTGACCGTATAAACACCGGAAAATATATATATTGAGCACAATGAGCGTATTATGAAGTCCACTAACTGTACTTTTACAAATATACAGTGATAAACAGTGTATTTATCTCGTTTGAAATTAATCCATATTAACTGGAGAGGAGGCAGTATGGACTAGCATTACTTGCGTGCGGTGGCTCGCAGGACAAGGAGAAACTTTTGACTAATGCAAGCTCTCCCTCGCTCAGGCTGGTCATAGTGGGGAGTAACTTAGACTAGTGTCATATGCATGACACTAGTCTAAGTTACTACCTTCATAATGCAAAGTAACATAATATTAGTATCATGGATGGCTTCATTTATTAACTTATAGACTCATCTTGTCTCGGGAAGCGCTATGTTATAGTAACATATTATGTTACCACCTCTCATTAACTACTTGCCACGAAGCAAAAAAAAATCTTGAAATGCGCTATGTTACTACCTAAGTTACTCCCACAATGACTAGCCTCAGGCGATGGACGTGCAACAGTTAATTCGGTGTCAGATTGCCAGAAGCATACACTATACTACTAGTGCTACTATTGTTCGACTTCCCGAATAGGCGAACAGCCAAGTGCAAAGTTTACTAGTATTAGTACTACTAATATAGTCTATAAAGGTACGTAGTATACTAGTACTAGGAACCGGATGGAGGAGCGTCTGCACTCTTATTATAATTTTAAAATGTGATAAAGCAATCTTTAACACATTTGGTTCTCTTTGATGGTTCTCGCATGTGATAATGGAAGTTGATTGCATGGAACACTCGCCACAATTCTCGCTTAATTCTGGCTCATATCATGTTATAAATAGTAGCTCTCGGTAATATTTCCTCTCTTTTTTGTTATTCAGCATGTAAACAGGTCAGCAAACCTTGCGGCGCATTTCGTGCCAACCGTGCTTGCTGCACTTTGAATGTGGCCATGAGCTGGCTTGATGAAACACCTCGCTTCCTACTTATTTTTTTGCGGGGTACCTCGCTTCCTAGTGACCAGTGTCTTGGCTGGTCGTCCTAAGAATGCTTATATATGAATAAAGCTCTTTCATTTACCCGCAAAAAAGATTAAGCCATATTAACCGGAAAGGAGGGAGTATGGACTAGCACTACTTTTTGGTGTGTCCCGTCAACTCACAAAACGAGGAGAAGCTTGCAGGACAAGGTGAAGCTCGCTTACGCCTTTGGACTAATCCAACCTACCCTAGGTGGACATGCATCAGTCCATTCGGTGTCAGATTGTCAGAGGCATACACTGTAGTACCCAACATGCGGAGTACCATCATTGTTCGACTTCACGAAGAGGCAAAGAGCCAAGCGCAGTAGTATGAGTAGTACTACTACTAGAACCGCATGGTGGAGCGTCTGTACTCTTATTTATTTTTCTCTGATAAAGTACACATTTATTTCGGAGAAGGGCGGAAAACGGCAGCCCAACATGTAATGAATGATATCGATCGACCAACCATGCTCGAATATATCTTGGCCTCCATGCGAACCCGTCTATGTGTTCTCTCTCCTCGTCTCTCTCAAGGAACGACGGGTGGCTCTTTGCCGTCAATTGAGATTGGTTTGCTCACACTCCTGTCCCACATGTCAGTGATATGCCAAGAGGAGGTGCATTGACCGACTATCCATATGCGTATTTGGTTTTGAACCTTCATACTACTCCTCCCTCCGTCACAGTTTACAGGGCGCGCTTCATTATGATGTGTTTCTCTCAATGCATTTCCACCACCAGAGAGACTTTAGATGCGTTTGGTTTAATGCTCAATCAATTAGGGCATGGTAACCGCAATCAAGTCCATAATTTTCTCTCCATGTACTCTGTACTACTCCTACGAAGTGGAGTAAGTGCATGCATGTGTGTACCCGGGGTGGAAGCACTAGATGCATGTGTGTACGCATTATTCCCTCTAGTAATAGACGCTGTTCTATAACTACCAATGCTATTTTTCAGGCCGATCACTAGTCGCCTGGGTCCCATAGATATTTTTTATTTTTTCTGAAGCGCGCTGTATAAACAGTGATGGATGGAGTAGTATGAGCAGATTCAAAGAAGAGTGTATTGATGGTTGCTTCTTCAGAGCAACTTATAGTGGGAAAGGTGGGGCTTACGATTTGACTGCTCATTACTCACTATTAATGCGGCGCAACGACCGGGCTGAGTCTCCCATGCGGTTGTGCTCAACCCCCTCGGTTCTTAAATATACTCCGGAGTATATTTGTCTTTCTAGAGATTTCAACGAGTGACTACTCAAATATTTGTCTTTTTAGATATTTCAAATGGACTGGCACATACGGTTGTATATACATATTTTAGAGTGTAGATTATCTCATTTTGCTCCGTATGTAGTCACTTGTTGAAATCTCTAGAAAGACGAATAGAATATTTAGGAACGGAGGGAGTACACATACGAAGCAAAATGAATGAATCTACACTCTAAAATATGCCCGTTTGAAATTTGTAAAAAGACAAATATTTAGGAACGAAGGAATATAATTTTGTGCATGGCACATGGACCCGGATGATGAAGATGCTTCTGGCAATGCTATCAAGCTTCCATCAATTGTTTACATAATTGACGTACTATACAAATAATTTTCTAGCGAGACATGAAATTGTACAATGGTGTGAGCTTTCAACTTCTGTTTCACGTGTCTTGCCATCGATGCTGTTTCGGAAATAATAAAAAACTAACTTCCTTGCTAATGCATGTCAATTATTAGCAGATCAGAGCTAATAATTACATCACAACTGAAGACGGAGTTGTGAGAAGGTGTTAAATTAAAATTGATCCATGCTTTCATTGGCAGCAACGTCCCCCCAGCTCTGTCTAATCAACAAGGCATGTTGGGGAAAAAAGTAGCTGTCTGGAGCATGCAACATTCCGATCATTTTGTGCAGTTCCACTAAAATAGAGCTGAGAGTCCCTGTTCCAAAGATATTAAGTGTGATTACATAATAGAGGACTGCTGATGAAACAATAAACACATAAATAGAAGTCGGTCACCTATGCAGTCTCTCTTAAGACTAACTAGTTGGGGAAGATTAGGCTCGGAGTTGGATGAGGAGGATAGAGCAAAACCAATTTCCCTTCGTGCAGTCGCACTGAAATATAGAGACGTTGCCCATGTGAAATTTTAGTACAACTGCACAAAACACTCTTAAGAAAAAAGTGATTTGTGCAGTTCACCGAAAGGTCGCAATAGCAACGAGGTGAAATGGATAGCCCTGTTTGCGAAAAAGAGGTAGAAAGGAAACAATTACTGGCCAATAACAGTTGATGACACATGCGACGACAAAAAAGAAGCATATTCCTTTCCCTAAGGGAAGATAACAACACGGTTGTGTTTGTCTAAAACGGTGTGAGGACGAGAATGCAATATGGAAAGTACGCTGGACGAGCTATGTTTTGGGTAAAGAACTATGGAAGATCCACATGCAGCGACGTGGGAAGACGGGCAGTGGAGCAAGGCCGGAGGGGATACCTGGAGGTCGTCGGGATGTAACTAGGTGAGCGGCGGCGGGCGGAATCTGCGAGCAGGTGGCGTAGGCCCTGCCACGTCGGAGCTTGGTCAGAGAGAACGGCGTGTACCGTAGAACGGGACGTGCTGCCTCAACGCCGTCAAACGGAGAAACGATGCACTTCCTCCCTTTCCCCCAGCGGACGGGATGCGGCCGGATCAGTGACCAACGGTGAGAGAGAGAGGCCACCGCACTCCCTTTCCCCCAGTGGACGGGATGCGGCCGGATCAGTGACCAACAATGAGAGAGAGAGAGGCCACCGTAGCCTTGTGTGAGATACTCTGAAGAGCGACAAACCAGGCACGCAAGACTCCATTGTATATAGTGAGTGGACTACCTTTTTCTCCATAAAAATCGTTTTATATTCTGTGTATGTGCCATTGAGCGCTATAACTTTGTTTAAAAATAATGCGGCAACGCGTCAAGTCGAACTTTGTTTCGTGCAGGCGTGGTACAAGACCTCCCTAGGTAAACAACTGCTACAGGCATTCAAATTAGCACGTGGGCCGCCATTTCACAAAGAAATGAGCTCCACCGTGTACCCGCACGGGTGTGGCTGGGCACGAAGCGTGAGTACGTGCACGGTGCACCTATTCTCTTCTTGTATACGTACACCACCTACGTGGGGTTGTGTGAGAGAGATACAAACCTAGAGAGATATAGTGTGTGGGTTCTTGAGAGTTTTTTTTGGGGGGGGGTCAATCAAAAAATGTAACATATGCAATGTGTGTGAAATAGAGTCCTGGATATAACATATATATAGAGGGGGCGATCCACGAGAAGAGAGTGGAGGTATCACCGGCTTGAGGTGTCCATATAATCGAAAAGAGGGATGATGTGTGTGTGTGCACGCGCGATCAATAAAGAGTGCCATCGAATTTGTGTGTGCCCACGTCAAAGATATAGAGTGGCTGGCCTACTGGAACGTGAGAGGGGACATGTGCAGTTTGTCTCTGTGGCATGGACACCTACCTGCAGCGCTCGACTATCGGTGTGTGGTGGGGGAAGAGGGAGGCCCAATTAACTATATAGGTACAATGGATGGTATATGTGTGGAGGAGGAGAGAGGCCTACCTCATGTATTAAGGAGATACATCTGCCTCATGTATTAAGGGAGATCGTCGGCATCCATGCATATGTGCAGGAGAGGAATAAGGTTGGGAGAGAGACAAAGCTAGAGTGTTGGAGGGGGTGGTAGTGGAGTTGCTTCTAACAAATGGTGGGATAGGCTTGCTAGACAAACGGAGGGCACGCCCGCAATATCAATATGAGAGGAGATGGATGCTTGTTGTCTGTGCACGTGCGTGTGAGAGACGGGTCAGGAGGCATGCACGAATGATGAGGGGGGACGATGTGGCTGTGGTAAGCAGACATAACTACATAGGAAGATCAATCGCCCTTTGTTAGAGAAAGGAGAGACATAACTTGTGAGGTACGTCGATCGATGGGGGGCTAGTTAAAGTCGATCGAGGTTTATGTTGGGAGATCGATCGGTATACATGAATGTGTGTGTTAGAAGCAAACGAGGCACGAGGAGAAGGATAGAGATAGAGGGATGCATGTAGGAGGTGGTATGAGAGGCATACTATATCGAGCGGGGAGGAGTGTGCGAGTATGAGAACGATGAAAAGAGTGGTGGGAGTGAGGCATGGACGGTGACAAGAGAAGAGGGGAAGCTTGTGTTTGTGCTAGGCACACCTGGCTAGAGAGGCATATCGATCGATGTGTGCCGTAAAGAAGGAGCTGCGGGGCCTACACACACCATGGGTGAACGAACTAAAGTGAAAAGATGAATTTGCGCGATGGAGCTAGAGAATGCTGAGGGAGGGTGAGAGGGATGCGGGCGTGTGCATGCACAAGAGAAAGTTAGCTCTAGCTACAAAGATAAGAGGGTTGTGTGGGTGTAAAAGACGAATAGAGATCATATATACTTCATTATAAAAAGCGAATTCGGATATTTGAAGAATTTATCATAGTGTTTTAAGCCGACGCATGCGTGAATCTAACATATAAAGCCTGCTAGGGTACCCGCCCATCTGGAGGCCTTCGCGCGCGCGCAATGGTCGGCCGTTCGATCAACTCGCTCAATCATTTTTCACTCTCGATTTTATTGTTTACTGCTATCTTTTGTTACATCTTTGACTGGTTTACTAGGTGACTACCACTGGGCCAATAAAATTGTTGGTCCACGCGGCAGCGAAATGCTCGTCGATTCGGTCGGTGACCAATGAAGACGTCCGTGAAAAAACCTAGATCGAGCAGTCAAAGGGATCACGTCCTCCTTGTTCCTTCCACTCCCTCGCCTCCTCCTTCCTCCCCATCCGGATGGCGCCTCCTCCCTCTTTCCCACGGCCTCCCACATCTCACCGAGCCTTGCCGTCCACTTCCCCTAGCCGGTGTCCCTCTCCAGATGCATCCTCCCCGAGATCCGGTTACGGAGAGAGTCATGGTGGCAGGGGCAGATGCGTGAGGAGGAGGAGGCCATGGTCATGGTGGCGCGACGGAGGTTGTGGCTCGCCCCCCCCCCCCCACCGCCTCTCTCGTGCCCCCCTTTTCCCTACCCCTCCCCGGCGTCCTTGCCTCTGCCATGGCCTCTGCCTGATTCCAGTTAGGCCGCAGGTCGAGGAGCGGTTGCTATAGTGAGGGCAGCAGCGTGCAGAGGGGGAGAGGTCAAGGACGGTTGCCAGTTCATGGAGGAGAGATGCAACACAATGGTGAGCTCTTTCTTCCCCCTTTCCTCATCTTCCCTTGGTGAACTGAGCTCATACTTCCTTTTTTTTCTTCTAATTATGCACATAGTGTTTGGGTTGCAGTTGATTCCTACACTGAGTTTCAGTGGTGGCATGGTGTCCATCTCCAGGCCGGTTGCAACCTTCTTCCCCCATCATTCCCTGTATTTTTTTCATAATTTACACACTAAGTTGTAGATTGGTCGGATCTATTGGCATTAGGCAGCACAATAATAACAATATTTGTCAACTTTTTCATGTGCAGGTTCAGCAGCGGCAATGCTCCAGATAGAGTTAGGACGATCTGAATAAACAGAGATGAGCAGCAGCAGGGTTGGGTTCTCCATTTGTATGCGTTGCATTTGTTAATTTTGTTGTGCTCATGTTTCTGTTTCGTGCCATTGTCCACGAGTTCTACTTGCTGCTTATTTCCAATTAAGTATTTAGTTCCATAATGCTCTGGCCAACCTATTTTATTGCAACATTTGTGGTTCTTTTGTGCCAGATTAGCTGTTTGTATTTTTTTCCAAGTTCTTATGGCATACTTTCTTAAGATTTTTATTTGTGACACTTGCAGAAGTGCGGTTCAACATTAGTTAGTAATGCCCAGTAAGTTACTAAGGTGTTATGTAACTGCAATCCTTGAAAGTAGAGATGAGATATCTATCCAATTCTACATATATGGTTTAAAGTTCATTGCGACAACCTTGCTCATATGTTTCGATTAGTACAGAGCAAGGTTGGCTTAAAGTTCATTCTAAAATTCTTCGCTTTGTTGTATTATTTCTACATATATCCTTTAAAGTTAGAGAAATTTAGATGTGAAATGCCCAGAGTATTATGTCACACTTTTATCAGATTGCCAAGTTGGTAGCCGCTTTTGCGATTATAAATGTTTTTTTAGAGCAGCTGCTACTTCAGTGCCCAACTTTGAAGAATGTACATGCACTTGGATGCCAAGATATGTCGATTGGTGCAATTAGAACCCCAGGTATTACTTTGTTAACACATTTCTCACCCCAAATATTTTTTTTCAGTTTGAGCTTTCTCCCATAACTCGTACGGATTGATGAGAGGTTTGATACAAATATACATATAATTATGCCTTTCTTCTCTACGCTATGCAGGTGGCTATGTTGTTGATGGGGATTAATTATTGTACTACCCGCAAAAAAGTACCCGCAAGAAAATATTGTACTGACATATCCAAGAATTTTAATGATCTATCTACAACCTGCAAGTAGCTATACTCACATCAAATTATTATTTTTGCGTGCTTCAACTCATTTAACTGCATGTTAATTTGCTCATAAACTTCCTGATGCAGCTACAAATTTCTTTGTAAAACTTATTGATTATTCTGAAATCTTATTCCTAGGTGTTAAGCTCCAGGCTGAGTGCAGGTTTCTTTTTGCCAAAAACAGAACACGTAATGCTACAGCCTTAGCAGCGTATTGTCCATTCAAATATCTGGAATTGGCATGCATATGTTGCTTGTTTTTGCATATATTTTTAGTTTTGTGTCTCTTTGGTATGAATTAGCAGAATATTTTTTCATGGTGTGAAGTATTAGCGACGTTTACTATTTTGGATGTTGAGATGCCAGCTTGGCTTCCCTTTTTTGTTTTAGAGATGAGTTTGGCTTCTTTTTTAGGATGCATTACGGTACTACATGATTGTTGAGTTCCTATTGTTTGCTTTTCTCTGTTCATCAATTTTTTGATTGCTTCTGGAGAAACCATATTACTACGCAGTTGTAACGCCCCGGATTCGATGCGCGAGGTGTCCTCCAGTTATTCGCCATCATTGCCATGTATTTTTCTTGCATGTTGCATATTGCCATGTCATTTTGCATACGTGTTCGTTTCTTGCATCTGAGCATTTTCCCCGTTGTCCGTTTTGCAATCCGACACTCCTATGTCCTCCGGCGTCCCCCTTTTGCCTCTTTTCGTGTGCGGGTGTTAAACTTTCTTGTAATGTCCCGAGGTTTGCCAAGCGGCCTTGGTACACCACCGGTAGACCGCCTGTCAAGTTTCGTGCCATTTGGAGACCGTTTGATACTCCAACGGTTAATCGGGTAACCGTAAAAGCCCTCTTTTGTTTGCAGCCCAACACCCCTTCAAATTGTCCCAAAACCATCCTAACCCCCTCCATGCTCTCCGTCGTTCGATCACGATCGTGTGGGCGAAAACCGCTTCCCATTTGGTCTCTCCTAGCTCCCAGAATCTATAAATATGCACCTCCCCCAAAAATTTCGCAGTCCAAACCCTAAAATCCTCCCTCCGCGCCACCGGACATGCCCGCCGACGGCCGGACACGTCCAACCGCCGCCCCTCCGCGAATCGCACGCCGCCACCTGTCCCTGGCCGCCGCCCCCGCCGCCGGCCCATGTGAGCCCATCGCGGGCCCGCCCCAGCCCGTCCGCCGCCGCCGCTGGCCCGCGCGCCCCAGCCCCCGCGCCCGTCGCCGGCGCGTCGCCTCCCTGCAGGCCCCGCCGCCTCCTCCCGCGCCCGAGCCAGGAGGGCTCGTGCCGCACCGCCCGGCCGCTCCGCGTCCTCACCGGCGTCCAACGCGCCGCGCCCTACCGCCAGCTCCTCTGCCCGCCATGGCGCCACCGCTAAGGGCTCCGGCCCTGACCGGACGTCACCCCGGCCTCCCCTCGCCTCCGGCCACAGATCCGGCGGGATCCGGCGACCCCCACCCAGATCCGGCCTTCCCTAGCTCCGGCCGCCTTCTACCCCAACTCCGGTGAGCCCGGCCCGCCTCGAAGTCAATGCCCGCTCCCCGATCCAGATCTGGAAGACTAGGTTGACCCCGATTTTCCACCAAGTATCTGTTTTCTAACTTTCTGATGCACTGTTTATCATGCCATAACTTCATGTGTGCTGCTCCGTTTTGTGCGTGTAATATATCAGAATGTTCGTCATGAGGTGCTCTACATTTTGCTCCATTGTGCCATGCTCTTTTGATTTCATTTAGATGCCCTAATCATCGTTGCAAGAGTGCTATATGATGTTAACCTGCTGAAACTGTTATAACTTGTTTTGTCTTTTTCGTTGCATTTTGTGTGTGCATCCTATGAGCATGAGATTTACATGTGTTTTAAGCTACATCGTGCCATCTTTATAGTGGTACAATCCATGTATTTTTGTGAGTCTTGTAGTGAGTGCATCGAGCTCGTGAAGTAGGGTACTTGCTGTTGTTGTTTTGCTAGTCTGAATCTGCTACATCATGATGTTATGTAAACCTGCTTCTACAAGTCATTCTATGCATAATCTGGAGATGATCACTAAGTATGATTTGTTATACATGTCATGATCTATCCATCCATTCCCCTGGTTGCATTTATAGCTTACTGTAGGTTGCTATAATCATGCTCCAAAATTGCTAAATAATATTGTTGTCAGCCTGTTAACATTAAGTTCAATGTTGCCATGTTTGTTGTTAGTGATCCATGCACCCTATGAACTTGATCTTGCCATGTATAGCTTCATAAACATGTATTCTTACTGTTGGTTGCCTTTCCATGCCATGTAATGCTCTGTGGTGAGTGGTTCAAGCTCACCAACATGCCTCCTTATTGTTGTTCCTGCCATGTATGAATCTGTCATATCATTTGCCATGTTTACATGGGTGCCATCATATCTTCTGTGCCCTTTTGGCTCAGGGTCGGTAAGGGACTTTTGTTCTATGCAATTATTAGATTCATGACATGCCTTTTTTGCCATGATAAGGTCTTTAGCATGTTGTGTGATAGATCTAAACATTGCAACCTGATGTTATTTCTGCAAAGTATGAAACTGTTATTATTTGCAATCTTGCCATGTCCTTTTAAGCATGTTCTAGTAGTTTATGGAGATAGCTCAGTGTTCATGTTTTGTCATGCTTTACCTGTACATCATGTCCATGCCTTCTGTTCTCATGTTAAGGTGTTGTAGCATGTTGTTTTGATGCTTGCTAGATGCCTAGTTGCTGTTTTGGACAGATTATTGTTATGCCTTGTATAGAGTGTGTGTGTTGAACCGTTGCTCCGTTTTGAGTGTGCTCTATATGAAACTTGCTTTATTGTGCATGTATTTTCATATCATCATGTTTCATCCTTCTTTTGAGGTGTTTGCTTGATGTTTGTATGCATTTTGCATCAATGCCATGTTTAACTTGTTTTGCTCATATCTTCTAGGTCGTAGCTCTGAACTAGATGAACTTTATATGTAACTTGACTAGAATTTCGTGTAGATCCTCTTGGTGCTCTTTAACTTGATGTTTAACAACTTCAACTTAATGTTTTTTCAGATCTGGACCAATTTCGAAATTTGCATATGAGGACTTACCGGATTTGTTATATGTTATTTCCGGCCTCATTTAAACTTGCCTTGATGTGTTGCTCTTGTTTGCATCATATCTTGCCATGAGTAGCTTCATGTAGCCTTGTCATGCATAATACTTGGCGAGCATCACGTCATGTATATGTGTTGTGTGTTTACCTTGTTGTTTGCTTCTTTCCGGTTGTGCTCCTTCTCGTTAGTTCCTGTTTCGTTGCGATCGTGAGGATTCGTTCGTCTACGCTTGGTTCATCTTCGTGGCTTCATCTTCTTCATGGACTCGTTCTTCTTCCTTGCGGGATTTCAGGCAAGATGACCGCTACCCTGTATCTCACTACTATCATTGCTATGCTAGTTGCTTCGTTCTAACGCTTTGCTGCGCTACCTATCGCTTGCTCTTCAAGCCTCCCCAAACTGCCATGTCAGCCTCTAACCTTTTCACCCTTCCTAGCAAACCATTGCTTGGCTATGTTACCGCTTTGCTCAGCCCCTCTTATAGCGTTGTTAGTTGCAGGTGAAGTTGAAGATTGCTCCATGGTGGACAGGATTATGTTGGGATATCACAATATCTCTTATTTAATTAATGCATCTATATACTTGGTAAAGGGTGGAAGGCTCGGCCTTATGCCTGGTGTTTTGTTCCACTCTTGCCGCCCTAGTTTCCGTCATACCGGTGTTATGTTCCCGGATTTTGCGTTCCTTACGCGGTTGGGTGATTTATGGGACACCTTGACAGTTTGCTTTGAATAAAACTCCTCCAGCAAGGCCCAACCTTGGTTTTACCATTTGCCTCACCTAGCCCTTTTTCCCTTGGGTTTCCGGAGCCCGAGGGTCATCTTTATTTACCCCCCCCCCCCCGGGCTAGTGCTCGTCGTGAGTGTTCGTCCAACCTGTCAGCCGCCGGTGGCCACCAGGGGTAACTCTGGGATGGCCTACCGGAAGTTTGGACAATCCGTTGTGCCCTGAGAATGAGATATGTGCAGCTCCTATCAGGATTTGTCGGCACATTCGGGCGGCTTTGCTGGTCTTATTTTACCATTGTCGAAATGTCTTGTAAACCGGGATTCCGAGACTGATCGGGTCTTCCTGGGAGAAGGAATATCCTTCATTGATCATGAGAGCTTATCATGGGCTAAGTTGGGTCACCCCTGCAGGGTATAAACTTTCGAAAGTCATGCCCGCGGTTATGTGGCAGATGGGAATTTGTTAATGTCCAGTTGTAGATAACTTGACACCAGGTCCGAATTAAAACGCATCAACCGTGTGTGTAGCCGTGATGGTATCTTCTCGGCGGGATCCGGGAAGTGAACACGGTTTTGGGTTATGTTTGACGTAAGTAGGAGTTCGGGATCACCTCTTGATCATTGCTAGCTTCACGACCGTTCCGTTGCTTCTCTTCTCGCTCTTATTTGCGTATGTTAGCCACCATATCATGCTTAGTCGCTGCTGCAACCTCACCACTTTACCCTTCCTTTCCCATTAAGCTTTGCTAGTCCTTATACCCATGGTAATGGGATTGCTGAGTCCTCATGGCTCACAGATTACTACAACAACAGTTGCAGGTACAGGTTATGCGATGATCATGACGCGAGAGCGATGTTTGCTTTTTGGAGTTCTTCTTCTGCTTCTTCTTCAATCAGGGAATAGGTTCCGGGTCGGCAGCCTGGGCTAGCAGGGTGGATGTCATTTGAGTTTCTGTTTGTGTTTCCATCCGTAGTCGGATGGTGCTCTTATGTAAGATGATGTTGTATTCGTGTGGCATTGTATGCCTCTTGAATGTATCCCCATCTATTATGTATTGTTGATGTAATGATATCCACCTTGCAAAAGCGTCTTCAAGATGCGCTTCTATCCTTGATGGGACCTTCGAGTTCCTTTAGGATAGGGTCGCATCTTCGGCGTGACAGCAGTTGCTGCCATTGTAAGAGATGTCATTCTTTTTAGGTGGTTAGGTGATATGGTCAGTTTATGTTATAGGGTGTGATGTGAAGCTCATGCTGGTTCATTACAAGAGGTTATGTACCACTCATGTCTTATTTTCTGCAGGTACCTACCATTCTCTGATCCATATTCTAGCTGCTTCCATGGCTACAACATTCTCAAGCTATATTGCAAAGTTTGTTGCTTATATAGTTATTACTATTGGTCTATATGGTGTCGGTTGGCCGTGTGCCACCTGAAAGATCTCATTGTTTGTAACCAGGCAATACAAACATTCCATTACTACTAGACATGTCTTTCTCTGGTAAATTTCATTCTTTTTTTGCTGCATTGTACCTTCCATAGGTTTGTTTCCAGTGGTCCTATACCTTTCATTTTTTTCGATCTCTGTTCTTACATTTATATTCTATTCATCTCCGGTTTTGATATGTCATAGGGTCGATTGAGTATTGTTTCCTTTATGTTGGAACGATGGTCCAGGGTAGTGTCTACAAGGGGATGCTCTGTGCTCTTGGTGTTATCTGTTAGTCTTTTCTGTATATAGTCTTATAGTTATGTTCTTTAGAATATCATCCAAATCATGACAGCTTTGACCCAAACTATAAGAGCTAAAAAAACTGCTGCTCGGTGTGATTTTAGATTTATTTGAACAAAAGACTACTAGGTGATCTTCCAGATGTATTTGGCAAGTAGCGGCTCCGAAATTGCTGGCTATAGCATCGCATATCTTTTTTCTTGATTGTCACAACAATAAGTTTTCATGTATCTGAATGGTGATCTCGCCATTCACCAAGGAGGGATAAAAGTTTGGTATCCACTGGCATTTTTTTTTGTTCATCAATCTTGCCGAGATATCAAACATGTGCTTACTTGATTACGAGGATGACTTTTTTATGTGCTTGATAGATAGAATGCCTCAATAGATACCATGCCTCTGATTTTCTTATTTGAGCGTGTTTTTATACAGAGACTTTGATTTGCTTGTTTTCCACTTCTTTAGGAATATGAGGAGCGAGCTATGTTGTTGTCAGTGGCTACATCATTTCGACCAGTGATATGGTTAATCTTTGCGATGTGGACCAATGGCATGATCTGTACCTAAGGTTGGAGTTGCTGAATTAGGTAAGAAAAAAATGAGAACCATTTTCTTCTTTTTCACTTCTTTAGGGATATGAGGAGAGAGTCTTACAGCTCTATTGTTAATCAGCTACTTCCTTTTTTGGATGATTAATTATTTGCATGAAGGTTCAGAGAATGGCCTCTATTGCCTTACAGTCCAACTGGTAAACATAACAGTGCCTTACATGAGCAATGATGTTGATCTTACATACTTATACGTATATGTTTCTGTATTGCAGAACACGTGAGAAATTACTGATGCGCATGGATGACAGCTTTCCCACGACGAAGCAAAATTGCAGGTGATTTTCTCTACTTTCTAATATTATCCATATATCACAGGGGAATGATGGGTAGTTTTAAAAGGGATTAGTGCTTCGTCGCACCTTTTCTAGCTTCTTTTGGCCTCCAAATGATATACAAGGCAGTCAAGTTCCATCCTCTAATTTCTTGTGATTTTTATAGGACCTATTAGGATGCATACCTGAAGGAGTGCATCTACCGGCTCAGCTGAAAATCGATCTCTATTTGGTTTATGCATTCTATTTTTCTCTCGGTTTTGTCTGTCGCTCGTCCTTGGTATGCTCATCCATCTTGCCTTCTTTGCTTGCCTCCTTCTCCTCTCCAATTCAGGTAGATGGATTGTTCTTTTATTTTTCTGTGGAACGACTCTTATTTTACTTGTCTGTGCTCTGTTCCATAGCATGCTAGTGCACTGACCACTTCATCTCCATTTATTGAGCAGGTTCTGCGATCTCTTGTGTTGCTGTGTCTCGATCTCCAGCTTTGTTGCATCTCTATTCTGCTCCTCGAGGTTTGCTTGTTTTCTGTCTAGCTAAAATGCATATTTCCGTTCCTGCACGTGTTGTCATGGTGTTTAAATTGGAGTTGGTGGTGGAAGGGGGGGTCTGGAACTAAAACGAAATTTAGTTTGTTGTTATCATATATCTCGGGTCGTGTGTATGTATCTCGTTGGATAAAGGAAGATTGAGTGAATGTAGGTGTGGCTTCATGAGCACCGGTCAAGGTTCTTAGCGAGTTCTTTGTAGGCATAATTTTCTTCTATTCAACAATGCATTTTAGATAGTGAAACCGGTCCTAATTATTCCATGCTGGAGTTAAAATTGTGCATCTTGTTATGTATTTTGGGAAGAGCAGCAGTTCATAATTTTCTCTATAATATTCATGTCATTCAGTCAAGATAGCGTGTTGTTTATTTTTCTTTCTTCAGGTAGGAAACACATGTTGATTTCTTGACCACCTCAAGTGATCCAGTGATCCAATGTTAGATGAAGTGTTTTAATATTTTTTTGTTCATGCTTATTCCCGGAAACACAGCTCAATGGAATAAGCTCTGTAACTTTTATTTAGCATATCATACATACAAGTGTACTGATATTATATTAGGACTTAATGATGGATAACATAACACTTATTTTTAACTGCATACATACCATGGTCTTGTCATATCTTCTTATGTTGTATCTATTATTCATGTACATACTCTGTGTGGTATTCACATGGTTGTGTCGCCATTGACATCCTTATTGTAGGTGCTCAACAGGAGAAGCACTCAATAGGAGAAGCAGGAGCAGCGGAGCGTTCGCCTCGTTGCAGGTCGACTTCGGGTCCCTTCTCATCTTACTGATTTATTCCTCCCCTTCTCTTCCAGTCCCCTACTCATAGAGCTTATCATTTTGTTTTTGTAGATTTGGTTTATCTATGTCTGCAAGTTGTTTGATAAAAATCCAACAAGGCTGACATGGTAGAATTAATCTATGTAAGTCGTTTGATTTTATTTTTCTATAATTTAGTTCCAGTCAAAGATAACAAGTTCGCAGTCCCATTAATTTTTTTTGCAATTTAGGTAGTGAAGGAGATCAGAATGCTTTTATTCTATTTACATCATGGGCTTTATTATAGAACAACCACAGTGGTGAAAATTATCTCATATTTATTAATATCTTTTATTGTTTGTGTTTAGTGAATAAAAACTGCAGTAGATTCCCACCTCTTATTATGGATGCACAAGTGCTTCACAATTTTTCATTGCTGATATATTTGCCCTATCTGTCTAGGTTAAATGTTAGTGCTTCACAATGCGCTTTATACTTTGCACGATCTAACAATGCATGCCAGACTTCTGATAATTATACAATAGTATGCAGCAATGCTACTAAGACATGCTGAATGTGGAGTTTTATTTTATCTATGTTAGTACCCATGCGAATATTGAATTGTTTTACTCTATGTTAGTACCCATGTGAATATTGAATTGTTTTACTTTGATGGTTTAGCACATGTCATAATATAGTCGGTAGTTAAGAGAAGGCATTAATCTTTTTGTTTCTTAGGAAAATAGTTCTCATGTTACAGGGTGCGTGGACAAACAGATGCTAGGGGCATTGTTTCACACAACACCTACACCAATGACCACTGGACAAGTGAAGCAAAGGTACTTGTGAACAACATGAAAAACTTTCAGCCATCCTTTGATTACATGGAAATATGCCTTTGATGCATCCGTGTTATTATTTACTGACCGACTGTGTTTAGCAACTTCAGTGTGTAGATCAAAATTACTACTCCCTCCATCCGAAAAAGCTTGTCCCGCGAATGATTGTTTGTAGCATCAAGTTAGTGGTAGATACATCCATTTGAGGAATAAGCTTTTCCGAATGGAGGGAGTATATGATGTAATTAACCAATATCACTAAGAAGTGCTCCTGGACACAAAATGCTCTATACTATCATGTCTTGAATTTTCTAATTGCAAACTCAAACATTTGCATTTTGTTCTTCATTTCAGTTGGGCTTTTGCGTCAATTTTATCAATTTCATACATTACAAATGAGAAAAAAAAATATTTTTATACAGATCCACGACACTTCGCAAAAGAGTGTACAACAACATCGTCTGCTATCAAAAAAGCAAAGTAATCTCTTTTTAGTTCTTGCTTCAAATTTGCTCATGTGCCAGATGGCGCGACAGGTCATCTAGTATATATAACGGTGATACAGATGGTGTGTTTATGAACATGTTATACTACATTTAATATATTTTATCTCTACTCTTATAAAAACGGAGTTGTTGATGATGGTGTGCCTACCATCCTGCATTATAGGCCGTCCGATTTATATTTGGCGGATAGCAAGGAAACTATGATGGTTGAAGTTGGCAACAATCATGATTGTAGATTCTTATTGAAATAGAGAAACAAATTTAAATTTAGTTCGAATTGCAGTGGTAGTATAGACATTCGGAATGCACTAAAATGTTAGTATGAGTAGGTTACATGCATTATACAACAAGCGAAAAAATTTAATAGGACATAACATGGATTCATACTCCCTCCTTCCATCTATATAGGGTGTAATGAGATTTTTAAGACCGCCTTTGACTATTGACAAGATTAATAGAACATGACATGCACAATGTGAAAATTATATCATTGAAAGAACCTTTCACAGACGAAGTTAACGGTGTGCTTGTAAGTTGCATGTCATATATCATTGCTCTAATATTTGGTCAAAGTTAGCATCGAAAAACGCATTAGGCCCTATATAGATGGAAGGAGGGAGTTGCTTTGAATAGCATTTGTATAGTAAAACGGGGCAAGACTCTCTCTTTGTGTGGTGTGAATAGTTTTATTTTTTTCATTTTCTTTTTGGTTGAGGGAAGTGCGAATTGATTTGGTACGTACAAGTACAATATTACTACATATTAGGCTTGTCCCTAAAATTCAACCCGCGTCTTGTTATATCCCGAAAATTCAGATACCGTGCTCCCAAAACTGGAGCCTTCACAACCTGCACCTTGCTATCCTGAAATTACAATGTCCGCGAAAACTCCCTCCAGCTGCCAAATCCCGACACGTGAAATCCCCCTTCTAACCCTGAGCCGAAAGGGATGCTAGTTCAAATCGGTGGGGGGTACTTTTATAACACACCCTACATTTTGGATAAGCGCGTCCCTAAGTCATGCTTCACCCCCTCCCATTGCCCCCCTTTCGCCATTCGAAATCCCAGGCCGCCATAACCTCTCCGCTCCAGCCGCAAAACCCCACCCTCCTCCGTCCGCCATGTCACCACTGCCCAGCCAAAGCCTCTTCCCCGACGATGTCGTCCACCACAGCAGCTCAACGTCCCTCGTCCACCTCCCCGGAAGAGGATCCGTCGTCCATCTCGCCGTCCAGCCGGTTCAGCCGCCCTATCCTCCACCTCCATGGAGCTGCTCTGATGATCGCCTCGTCTATCGCGACTGCTCCATCCCCACAGCGCCGCCTCAACCTGCGCCACCGGAACCGCAGCATCCTCACCGACTCCTCGGACGAAGCCGAGGCCTACTCGGCGCCACCAAAGAGGTTGTACACTCATCGCATCGCACCTTCTCCTTAACTCGACCTCCCGGCACCGACGGTGCTACATTCCGCACCCCCATGGAGCGGCTACCTTGAAGCCGGCGCCGCAGGCGACATCTCCATGGCGGCTCTCCCCCAGTGCGAGGCCCCTTCGGCGGCGGCGTCCATACGAGCCGGATCTGCTACTGCTGCTGCGGCTCTCGCTTGCTCGCTCGCACTGCTGCTGCTCTGGCTCTCGCTCGATCGTTCGCTCACCCAGCTACTGCTGCTGCTCTCCCCCTTGCCCGTGCTGCTGCTCTGCTCCGATTAAGCCACACTTCAGTCGACTGAATTGACTTTTAGGTCAGTCGATTTTCAGGGGTTTGGGGGGCTCGCCGGAGTTAAGGAAGAACCACCCGCAGCGGAGATGGGGGCTCGCCAGAGAGGTACCCCACTATCTATCTTAGAGTTTAGGGTGGGGGCGGGGGGCCTAGAGGGCTAGCCGGGGCGGTGATGGCGATTTGTTTCGGGGCGGCGAGGCGGCGCTGGGGCCAGCGGTTTGGCCGGTGGTGGCTGGCGGCTCAGGGGGTGCAGGTTGAAGATGAACTGCAGGCCCTCCCTAAACTACATGTCAAGTGTTGGGGAACGTTGCATAAAATAAAAAAATTCCTACATTCACCAAGATCCATCTATGAGTTCATCTAGCAACGAGAGAGGGGAGTGCATCTACATACCCTTGTAGATCGCGAGCGGAAGCGTTCAAGAGAACGGGGTTGAGGGAGTCGTACTCGTCGTGATCCAAATCACCGGAGATCCTAGCGCCGAATGGGCGGCACCTCCGCGTTCAACACACGTACGGTCAGCGTGACATCTCCTCCTTCTTGATCCAGCAACGGGGAAGGAGAGGTTGGTGAAGATCTAGCAGCACGATGGCATGGTGGTGGATGCAGCAGAGTTCCGGCAGGGCTTCGCCAAGCGACTACGGAAGGAGGAGGTGTAGCAAGGGGAGAGGGAGGCGCCAAGACTTTAGGGTGCGGCTGCCCTCCCCTCCCCCTCCTTTATATGGGCCCCCTGGGGGGCGCCGGCCCTGGAGATGGGATCTCCCAAGGGGGCGGCGGCCAAGGGGGGTGGAGTGCCCCCCAAGGCAAGTGGAGGCGCCCCCCACCCTAGGGTTTCCAACCCTAGGCGCAGGGGGGCCAAGGGGGGTCCACCAGCCCACCAGGGGCTGGTCCCCTCCACACTGCAGCCCACGGGGCCCTCCAGGATAGGTGGCCCCATCCGGTGGACCCCCGGGACCCTTCCGGTGGTCCCGGTACAATACCGGTGACCCCCGAAACTCTCCCGATGGCCGAAACTGCACTTCCTATATATAATTCTTTACCTCCGGACCATTCCGGAACTCCTCGTGACGTCCGGGATCTCATCCGGGACTCCAAACAACTTTCGTTTTGCTGCATACTCATATCTCTAGAACCCTAGCGTCACCGAACCTTAAGTGTGTAGACCCTACGGGTTCGGGAGACACGTAGACATGACCGAGACGGCTCTCCGGTCAATAACCAATAGCGGGATCTAGATACCCATGTTGGCTCCCACATCCTCCTTGGTGATCTCATCGGATGAACCACAGTGTCGAGGATTCAATCAACCCCGTATACAATTCCCTTTGTCAATCGGTACGTTACTTTCCCGAGACTCGATCGTCGGTACCTTGTTCAGTCTCGTTACCAGCAAGTCACTTTACTCATACCATAATGCATGATCCCGTGACCAGACACTTGGTCACTTTGAGCTCATTATGATGATGCATTACCGAGTGGGCCCAGAGATACCTCTCCGTCATACGGAGTGACAAATCCCAGTCTTGATCCGTGTCAACCCAACAGACACTTTCAGAGATACCTGTAGTGCACCTTTATAGTCACCCAGTTATGTTCTGACGTTTGGTACACCCAAAGCACTCCTACGGTATCTGGGAGTTACACGATCTCATGGTCTAAGGAAAAGATACTTGACATTGCAAAAGCTCTAGCAAACGAACTACACGATCTTGTGCTATGCTTAGGATTGGGTCTTGTCCATCACATCATTCTCCTAATGATGTGATCCCGTTATCAACGACATCTAATGTCCATAGTCAGGAAACCATGACTATCTGTTGATCAACGAGCTAGTCAACTAGAGGCTCACTAGGGACATATTATGGTCTATGTATTCACATGTGTATTATGATTTTTGGATAATACAATTATAGCATGAATAAAGACAATTATCATGAACAAGGAAATATAATAATAATCCTTTTATTATTGCCTCTAGGGCATATTTCCAACATCAAGTGCCTCTCTGCTACCATTGCGTTCAGTTTCGACAGTAGCATTCAGATTCCACAGTAAATTTCAGTTTCGATAGTTAAGTTCAGAGTCAACAGTTTTTACCTCATCTGTTGTAGTCAGGTGGTTTTTGGTGATGTTAATTTTACATCCATTTTACATCATCTATTGGAGATGCTATTAGAATCCCACTTGAGATTGACGATGTCTGTCTTGTGCTGCTTCAGCCTTGACGTCTTGCGGCTCACCGGAGCTGCTCCAACGACAGAACAATCCATCACAACAGAGCAGTGCCCCGGACGCCGTCTACAGACTCCTCAGATCTTCCTCCACGCCTCCGACAGCCTCTGCCTCAACTGCTTCAGTGACCAACCCCATGATGCTGAGGTCGACACGGCTACGGCAAAGAGGTTGTACACTTGTTGCATCACTTATTACTATACATTCACGTCGATCCATTAGGGCTATTTTGGTTCAACGGAAAAACGTCTATCCACTGGTTGTTACCATCACTCTAAATTTCTGCATGCTCTCCTTACATAATCTCACCATATTTTTTTCGTATGCATGTCAAATATTGTACACAGTCATGCTGAACATGTAGAGGAAAAGAGAAGAGTTTTGCGCGGCAATACAATGTCATGCAGACATCGCTCCGTGGTGGGTTCAATGGCAAACCCTCCCCACCCCTCTCGAGATTGTAATCCAGAGGAAGATATCTGTTCTGAGGCGTATTCAGATGCCGCTGACCACTCCTATTAACCCCCCAAGGTGTTTGCTCTACCTTGGCATGATAATGTTAGTCATATAATGCATATGTTGCCTTGCAGTGCCTACTTTTGACATCATATATGTCATCTGCTTAGATTAGACATGTTCTGTAATGCCACCTGTTTAGTTTCTATATCATATATGGGAATTATGCAGTCTCATGTCTTTTAGCCAGCCATAATATATGTGAAATGTGCAACGCTATCCTGTTTAACCAGGCATCATATATTTGAATGATATCTTGCCCATCCTTTTCTTCATTACATTTCCATTTGTCAACAATGTTTGTACATTAAACTACTCTTCCTGTGAATTAGTCATTTGGGTGGGAGATGGAATAATCTGGAGTGAAAACAAGGCCTTCAGAGCAGACAATGCTACCTGTCGAAGCAGATCTCTTGTTGGGTCCCGATAGCTCCTTAGAGATGGATTCAGAGACAGATGACCAGTCCTATTCCCCCACTGAGGTGTATGCTCTAACTTGGCACGGTTATACTGCTCATATCATGCATATGGTGTCTTGCATTGCATAGTTTAGACATCATAAACACAATATTCAACACCATGTTCTTAGTTCAGACATCATATTGAATGCCCTCTATTTAGCATATAAATCACATATGTGAAGTAAATGATGCGATCCTGATTACTTAGATAACATGTAGGTGAATTATGTCATGCGATCCTGTTTAGTTATTAATCATATCTTTGAATTATGTTATGCTATGCTATCCAATTTAGAAAGACATCATATATGTGAAATTATGTCATGCTATCCATTTTAGTTAAACAATATACATGTCAACTATTTCATGCCATCTTTTTTCCACACTATCTATTGCATCTGTCTCCCATACAATGTCTGTACATTCAACTATGTTTCCTGTTTATCAGCCATTTGAATTGGAGCGGGTGATTGAAAGTGCAACTATCCCTACGTGGTTTTGGTAATTCCTAACAACATATAGCTCATTGGGCTAATACTATTCCAAGACAAATATTTCAGGAAAGCTCAATGAATGGCATCGCATGGATGAGGAAAGTGGATCCCTCAAAATACTAAGGATAAAAGGATTGGCTCAAGCTCAAAAGCTCAAGACTCTGCATTTTATATTTTAGTGATCCAAGATCACATTGAGTCTATAGGAAAAGCCAATACTATCAAGGAGGGATGAGGTGTTGATTGATGAGTTTCTTGCTCCACAGTGCTTAGTGATATGCTCCAAAAACCCTCAACTACTTTCGCATATCCACATATGACCCAAACCAAAAGTCAAACTCGGCCCCGCCGATTCTTTCTATCCGGCGCCACCGAGTTTAGATGTCATAGCCACTGCCACAAACCCTAGGCAAATCGGTTTCACCGATAGGGATCTCAGTCTCACCGAGATGGGATTGTAATCTCTCTGTTTCCCTTCGTAACGTTTCGGTCTAACCGAATTGAGTGATCGGTCCCACTGAGATTGCAATGTAAACTCTCTGTTTCCTTTTTTTAACATTTTGGTCTCACCGAAATGAGCGAATCGGTCCCACTGAGTTTACCTGACCAACTCTCTGGTTCGCTTATTACCAAAATCGGTCTCACCGAGTTTGTGTAATCGGTCTCACCGAGATTATGTTATGCCCTAACCCTAACCATATCGGTCCTACCGAGTTGCATGTCGGTCCCACCGAAAACCCTAACGGTCACTAGGTTTACTAAATCGGTCTGACCGAGTTTGTTGATTCGGTCCCACCAAGATTGGTAAATTGTGTGTAACGGTTAGATTTTGTGTGGAGGCTATATATACCCCTCCACCTCCTCTTCATTCGTGGGGAAAGCCATCAGAACAAACCTACACTTCCAAATTACCATTTTTGAGAGAGAACCACCTACTCATGTGTTGAGGCCAAGATATTCCATTCCTACCATATGAACCTTGATCTCTAGCCTTCCCCAAGTTGCTTTCCACTCAAATCTTCTTTCCACCAAATCCAAATCCTATGATAGAGAGTTGAGTGTTGGGGAGACTGTCATTTGAAGCACAAGAGCAAGGAGTTCATCATCAACGCACCATTTGTTACTTCTTGGAAAGTGGTGTCTCCTAGATTGGCTAGGTGTCACTTGGGAGCCTCCGACAAGATTGTGGAGTTGAACCAAGGAGTTTGTAAGGGCAAGGAGATCGCCTACTTCGTGAAGATCTACCGCTAGTGAGGCAAGTCCTTCGTGGGCGACGGCCATGGTGGGATAGACAAGGTTGCTTCTTCGTGGACCCTTCTTGGGTGGAGCCCTCCGTGGACTCGCGCAACCGTTACCCTTCGTGGGTTGAAGTCTCCATCAACGTGGATGTACGATAGCACCACCTATCGGAACCACGACAAAAACATCCGTGTCTCCAATTGCGTTTGAATTCTCCAAACCCTTCCCCTTTACATTCTTGCAAGTTGCATGCTTTACTTTCCGCTGCCCATATACTCTTTGCATGCTTGCTTGAATTGTGTGAAGATTGCTTGACTTGTGCTAGAATAGCTAAAATCTGCCAAAGACTAAAATTGGGAAAAGGTTAAGTTTTTAATTGGTCAAGTAGTCTAATCACCCCCCCCTCTAGACATACTTCAAGATCCTACAAGTGGTATCAGAGCTTTGTTCTCCATTTGCTTTGATTTCCATAGCTTTTGGTGGTCATAGCCTTGGTTTCACAACCTAGGAGAGTATGGCGTCTAGCGAGGGAAATTATCACCGTAGAGGTCCTTACTTTGATGGTACTAATTTTGCTAGTTGGAAGCATAAGATGAAAATGCATATTCTCGGACATAACCCCGCCGTTTGGGCTATTGTGTGTATTGGCTTGCAAGGTGAATTCTTTGATGGGAGAGAACCGAACCGTGAAGCTAGCGCGGATGAGTTGAAGATGCTGCAATACAACACTCAAGCTTGTGATATCCTCTTCAACGGATTGTGCCCCGAAGAATTCAACAAAATCAGCCGTCTTGAGAATGCAAAGGAAATTTGGGATACTTTGATTGATATGCATGAAGGTACCGACTCCGTCAAGGAATCCAAATTGGATGTGCTCCAAAGTCAACTTGACAAGTTCAAAATGAAGGATGGTGAAGGTGTCGCTGAAATGTACTCTAGGCTTGCTCTTATCACAAATGAGATTGCGGGCTTAGGAAGTGAAGAGATGACCGACAGATTCATCATCAAGAAGATCCTAAGAGCATTAGATGGAAAATATGATACCGTGTGCACATTGATCCAAATGATGCCAAATTACAAGAATCTCAAGCCAACGGAAGTCATTGGAAGAATTGTTGCTCATGAGATGTCACTCAAGGATAAGGAGGAACTTCACAACAAGTCAAGTGGTGCTTACAAAGCCTCATGTGAAGCCCCTACATCATCAAGTGAGAAACAAACCTTCAACGAAGAATTGAGCTTAATGGTGAAGAACTTCAACAAATTCTACAAGAGTAGAAGCAAAGAAATAAGCTCTAAGTCAAGGTCCTACAATGACAAAAGATCTTCTAGTCGAGAGCGCAATTGCTACAATTGTGGGAGACCCGGACACTATTCCAATGAGTGTACGACACCCTACAAAAGAAGAGAAGATTCTCCCAAGAGAAGAAGTAGAAGAGAAGAATCACCGCCAAGAGAGAGAAGGAGTAGAGATGATCGTTATGAACGAAGAACATCCCGGAGAAGCAAGGATTCGGAAAGGAAGGACAAGTCATCAAGGAGCTACACAAAACGAAGACATCAAGCTCATGTTGGTGAATGGGTATCCGGTTCCGACTCTGAACATCACTCCGAGAGAAGTTATCACTCCGACTCCGAACATACTCAAGATGAAGGTGTTGCCGGTCTAGCACTTGTGTCAACCAACTCCTACGACATATTTGATTCACCAAATGAAGGACTTGGAAGATGCTTCATGGCTAAAGGCCCTAAGGTAACACACCCCGAGTATGTTGATTTCAATAGTGATGAAGATGACTTGTTAGGTGATGATGATTTACTTGTTGACAACTCTAGTGATGAATACTATGATGAAACGTCAATTAATCATGCTAATCAAGATAAAATGAATGACAATGATAAGGAGAAGATTGAGCTTCTAACTAAAGAACTAAACACTCTTAAGTTAGCTCATGAAGCTATCTTTGAAGATCATCGAGAACTTTTAAGGGCTCATGAGAAGTTACGCTTCGAAAAGCTCAACCTTGAGCAAGAGCATGTGTTCTTAAAAGCAATCAATGATGATCTTCACAAGAAAAGTTCTTCTTACATTGCCAAGCGTTTACTCTTATCTACTTACATGCCTCAAGTCAAGTCTAGTAACAAAAACAAGAACGATTCTTCCATAGTAGTAACAATCATCATGCTAAATCTAATATTGTTGCTTCTAGTAGTTCTCTTGATTCCACTAATGATTCTCTTAGCCAAGTTACACTTGAGCAAGAAAATAGCTTATTGAAGGGAATTATAGAGAAAGGTGTTTACAAGAGCCTTGCCGGGAGTAAGCAACTTGAGGAAATCGTACGTAAGCAAGGAAGGCACCGGAAGAACCAAGGTGTTGGTTTTGAACGAAAGTTCAATGCCAATGGAGTTGAGTGGGAAGAAGATCAATACCCCAAGACGAAGTTTGTTCCTCAACAAGAGAAGTATGATCCTACTTCCTTCAAGGGAACACAAGCTCAAGATGATCTTCCACCACAAGACCACAAGCAAAAAGGCAAGGACAAGCTTCAAGAGGAGATTGATGCATTTGAAGAAGCTCCTAAGGCCTTGGTCAAGTGGGTTCCCAAGACTACGTCAAGTTCTACTTCATCAAGTACGACTACAACTCCAAGGATTCCCATCAAGATGATGTGGATCCCGAAGAAGGCGAACTAGAGAGTTCTTGAGGGTGAATCCGCCAACATTCTTCACTCATATAATTTTGGCAAGGACAAGTGCAATCAACTTCCACATCTTGCACTAGTTCAAGGAGTCACAAACCCTCTTGTTGGTAAGACAAGGGACAAGGTAACCTAATGCTTTCATGGACATCATCTTGTGTGTGCATCACTCTATGTCTATGGATATCCTTGTTTGTTCCTTGTGGGACTAACCAGTGTAGGTATTGAAAGTGCAACTCACTCCAAAGGATTGCTCCAAATGATCTTCATCAACATTGAGCATCCACATCTTCAACACCTACATGAAGTCATCATCAACAAAACCCAATGTTAGTTCATCCCTCTAAGGGGGGATCTCACATCTAGGGGGAGCTTAACTCTCAGAATTGAGTCAAAGCAACTCTAATGGTGTGAACACATCAATGCATTATGTAAAAGTGGTAACCCCACTTGAGTTTAAACGACGAGTATGCCTATGATCAAATGTTCTCATTTGACTCCTAAGTCAATATACTCATATATAGATGATCTAGTCATCGCCAATTGTTTGATAGATGCTAGAATTGGTTGTGCATGCTTTGCCACATATTTCATTTGCCATTTTATTGTGTGAGCATGTTGGTTGCATGTTTAACTCATTCGAGGACATCCACTTGTTGCTTTGATTGTTTGGTTTCTTTTTCTTTTTGCCAAGTGGATGAACAATAATGCCTAAGAACCTTCTTTAGCTATCTATGCTTTTCTTGTCTCAAACTCTATTCATGCTACATCACAAAATTTGATCAAGTCAGATTCGAACCACTCTGTGTGAGGAGCACTCGGAGTCCCCGATTCGTCATGGACTTAAACTTCCAAAACTTCTTTGTGCGTTCTGGTCTGACCGATTCCTCCATTTCGGTCATACCGAGATCACTAAGTCGATCTAGGTTTTCAATCTCGGTGCAACCGATTTGAACTTTTCGGTCTCACCGAGTTGCTGTAACTGTCAACAGTTATGCATCTCGGTGCCACCGAGTTGTTCCACTCGGTCACACCGACAGGGTCGGGCTATATATACTCACGGGCAAAAATTTGGAAAATTTCTCCAAACCCTTCGCCCGCGCATAGCTCGCTCTGCCACCAGGGTCTCCGGATCGTCGACTTCGTCGCCAGCCGCCTCCTGTCGCTGGTCTCCGCCGCCGTCAACGGATTCACCCCGCCGTTGCCGCCGTAGCGAGTTCATCGCCAAGCTAGGGTATGGACTCGATCATAGTGCTATCCTCGTCCGATTCCTAGCACATTGTGTTCTTAATGATTCTTGCCACGATTGAAACACTCCTATCCAGTCAATGCAATCCTTAGATTAGATGCGATTTGAAAATTTAGGGTTAGGTTTCCGCCGAAACCATCTCGGACCCACCGAGTTGAAAAACTCGGTCCCACCGATTTGGCTAAGGCCATTGCACAGTAACTCTCGGTCTGACCGAGAATTGCTAATCGGTGAGACCGATTTTAGGACTTTGTGAAACCCTAGCAGTCTCGGTGCCACCGAACTGTGACTCGGTCCAACCGAGTTCATCAGTTTAGGTTCCAAAACTGCTTCGGTATCACCGAGTTTGAAAATCGGTTGATCCGAAATGCTTTCTGTGGAAAACTAAAACTAAGTTTTTGAATCATTCTTTTGCAAAAATCTCTGCATTTTGTGATGCTCATCCACTCTATCTCATCTATAACTCTTCACAGGGTCAGCAGTCAGTGATTTGCAGCATGTTAGACCAAAGTGATTAGTCAGAACAGGTCAGAAGAGCAGATGCACATGAGTGAGGGCACTAGTCCCTCTAGCACTTCAGATGAAGGCAGCAGGAGCACCCCAAGCAACCTGCCTAAAGCTGCCACCAGACAAGGAAGAAGAGAACCTCAAATTCTGAGGATGAGGATTATAGAGCAGAAGAGATGAGGCTACATCCAAGAAGGTAGTGCTCAAGAAGGAGTATGGCTCAGCCAAGACCACTAAACCTGGACTCAATAGGAAAGGTTCCTGCCAGAGGACACCTATGCTGAAGGTCAGAGGATCTACTCAAGTGCCTGAGAAGCCTGATCCCAAAGAGCCTGCTACAGAAGGAAAGAAAAGGAAAGAAAGGGTCAAAAAGACCATAGCCAGAGTTGTTGGGCAACCTTCCATGATGGAAGAGGAAGAAGAGGTTGTTGCACCAGCACCCAAGGCACAAAAGCTTATGGGTGATGCTATAAGGTCAGGGGCTGCATCATCAAAGCCCAAAGAAGCACCCAAAGCTGCCTCCAAGCCAAAGACAACACCTAAGAGGAATACCAGGAGCATACCAGCTGCTGAGAAGAAGAAGGCCCCAATGCCTGAAGTTGTTGCTGAAGAAGAAGTGGAAGGCAAGTTCTGAGGAAGCTGAAGCCTAAGATTCCAGACCACAATGATGCTCATCTAGTGGCTGAGAACATGAAGCTAAGGAAGGATGCAGGGCTCAGACAGTGGAGGTTGTCTGATCCATATGCAATCAGGAGAAGGACCGTTGTGGACTACAGGTTCCACACTAAGGAACAGCAAGATTTCTATGAGACTGTGCTGTTGGACAAAAAGCCTATTATTTGTGACATGAGGTGGGTGGATTGGAAATTTATCGAGGAGAATGAGGAACACTATCCTGGAGTGTATGATAGCTTCAGTGCTTGTGGAGTTGCAGACTTTGTGGGACAGAAGTTCACAAAGTGGAATGACGAGCTCATAATGCAATTCTACTCCACAGCACATTTTTATCCAGATGGCAGGATAGTTTGGATGTCTGAAGGTACAAGATACCAATCAACTATTGAGGAATGGGCAAATCTGATCAATGCCCCTAAGGAGAGTGAAGATGACTTGGATGTCTATGCCAAGAAGAAGAAGGATCACAATTCCATGGCACACATGTACAAGGAGATCCCAGATAAAGCTCTTGAGACTCATCAGTTTGGATCTGTACACTATCTTCTGTCAGGACTGCCAACGATCAACTGGATCCTCAAGCACACTCTCTTGCCCAAGTCAGGTGACCACAACATGATCAAAGGCCATGCTAGCAACTTGCTTCACATATTTGATGTGCCGCAGAAGTTCAAGGTCATGAGCCTCATAGTTGAGACTATCAAGAGGACAGCAGCAGACCAGAAGAGAAGCTGTGGGTATGCCCCACAAATCCAGGAGCTGATCAACTTGAAGATGGGCACAGGCACATATCAGTTGGATAAGGAACATTTTCCTATCTATCCAGACTTTGAGGATAATGAAGTTCTGATGAATGAGGATGAACCATCTTCAGTGCAAGCACAGGAGAAGAAGGAGAAGGCCAGGACAGAGAAAGCTACCAAGATGCCAACGATGGAAGAGGCATCTCAGTACTTTTTAAAGAACAAACAAGATCAACTAGGCTACTTGATTGCATCCACTCTGAGGATTGAGAAAGGACTGGCCACCTTGACTCAAAACCAGGAGAGCCTGGAGAGGATCATGGAGCAGAAGTTCTATGACTTGGACGTCAAAGTAAGTGAGATCCAATCTGTTGTTGAGCAGCTTCAGGATGACATGCAAGAGAGGAAGGGCAGGACAACCACAGATGCATTTGCCAGAGTGCCTCGAGCTCACAGATCAGCTGCAATGCCATTGACAGACACCAGAGCCACTTCATCTACACCAGCTACAGGTCCTACAGCTCCAGTGCAACCAGCTCCAGCACCTACACCTCCAGCTCCATCCACATCAACAGAAGCCTTCGTCCAAGGAGCCATCTCTACACCACCTCACCAAGACCAAGCCTGAGAGTCGATCTAGCACTATGCATTTTCTATGAACTTTTTGGTAACATGTTGCCAAAGGGGGAGAAACTTGTATAGATCATAGGCTTCGAGAGAGAGAGAGTTTGCTTTTGTTCTCTCTTGTTTTGGTGGTTGAACTTTATTTGCTTTTGCTTGCTTGAGATACTACGTTATTGCCTGTGTGAGACATTGTTGATCATGTGTTTGATCATAAGCTACACTTATGCTTGTTGGATGACATTATCCCATTTATCTCTATATGATCATTCACTTTGCTTGGTGATGAGTGCATGTATTCAATCTTTATTATTTTGAGCGCTCCACCAAGATGTATGTGACATGGAAGAGTAACCCATGAGCCTAATTCCTTGTGCATTTGAAGTCCAAAGCAAATCTTAAATCTATGCACAAATTTAGGGGGGGGCTCTTGCTTATCACATACTTCTCAAAGCGATGATGTCTTTCAATCTTATTACCATTTGTCGAAGCTTTGATCTATATGTTGTCATCAATTACCAAAAACGGGGAGATTTAAAGTGCAACTATCCCTAGGTGGTTTTGGTAATCCTAACAACATATAGCTCATTGGGCTAATACTATTCCAGGACAAATATTTCAGGAAAGCTGAATGAATGGCATGGCATGGATGAGGAAAGTGGATCCCTCAAAATATAAGGATAAAAGGATTGGCTCAAGCTCAAAAGCTCAAGACTCTGCATTTTATATTTTAGTGATCCAAGATCACATTGAGTCTATAGGAAAAGCCAATACTATCAAGGAGGGATGAGGTGTTGCTTGATGAGTTTCTTGCTCCACAGTACTTAGTGATATGCTCCAAAAACCCTCAACTACTTTCTCATATCCACATATGACCCAAACCAAAAGTCAAACTCGGCCCCACCGATTCTTTCTATCTAGCGCCACCGAGTTTAGATGTCATAGCCACTGCCACAAACCCTAGGCAAATCGGTTTCAACGATAGGGATCTCGTTCTCACCGAGATGGGATTGCAATCTCTCTGTTTCCCTTCGTAACGTTTCGGTCTAACTGAAGTGAGCGATCGGTCCCACTGAGATTGCAATGTAAACTCTCTGTTTCCTTTTTGTAGCATTTTGGTCTCACCGAAATGAGTGAATCGGTCCCACCGAGTTTACCTGACCAACTCTCTGGTTAGCTTGTTACCAAAATCGGTCTCACCGAGTTTTTGTAATCGGTCTCACCGAGATTACGTTATGCCCGAACCCTAACCATATCGGTCCTACCGAGTTGCATGTCGGTCCCACCGAAAACCCTAACGGTCACTAGGTTTACTAAATCGGTCTAACCAAGTTTGTTGATTCGGTCCCACTGAGATTGGTAAATTGTGTGTAACTGTTAGATTTTGTGTGGAGGCTATATATACCCCTCCACCTCCTCTTCATTCGTGCAGAGAGCCATCAGAACAAACCTACACTTCCAAATTACCATTTCTGAGAGAGAACCACCTACTCATGTGTTGAGGCCAATAAATTGCATTCCTACCATATGAATCATGATCTCTAGCCTTCCCCAAGTTGCTTTCCACTCAAATATTCTTTCCACCAAATCCAAATCCTGTGAGAGAGAGTTGAGTGTTGGGGAGACTATCATTTGAAGCACAAGAGCAAGGAGTTCATCATCAACGCACCATTTGTTACATCTTGGAGAGTGGTGTCTCCTAGATTGGCTAGGTGTCACTTGGGAGCCTCCGACAAGATTGTGGAGTTGAACCAAGGAGTTTGTAAAGGCAAGGAGATCGCCTACTTCATGAAGATCTACTGCTAGTGAGGCAAGTCCTTCGTGGGCGACGGCCATGGTGGGATAGACAAGGTTGCTTCTTCGTGGACACTTCTTGGTGGAGCCCTCTGTGGACTCGTGCAGCCGTTACCCTTCGTGGGTTGAAGTCTCCATCAACGTGGATGTACGATAGCACCACCTATCGGAACCACGACAAAAACATCTGTGTCTCCAATTGCGTTTGAATTCTCCAAACACTTCCCCTTTACATTTTTGCAAGTTGCATGCTTTACTTTCCGCTGCCCATATACTCTTTGCATGCTTGCTTGAATTGTGTGAGGATTGCTTGACTTGTGCTAGAATAGCTAAAATCTGCCAAAGACTAAAATTGGGAAAAGGTTAAGTTTTTAATTGGTCAAGTAATCTAATCACCCCCCCTCTAGACATACTTCAAGATCCTACAGTGATGCCAGTATCTAGCGGAATAAAAACACGATCTTCAAATAAAATAGTGCTACCTCTTGGTGGAGATAGCACCCCGGTTGTACATGCTCAGGAACTAGCCATACCACACATAACCCAAACTCTCGCAGATTGTACCCCTACTGCGATGGACAAAGAACCAGCTTCACCCAATCTAACCCCAACCCCAGCTGATAGTAACCTAGTTCATGTTGACATAGCACCATCTCCACCACAGAGCTCCCAAACAAGAGCAGTTAGTAAGGCAGCTCCAGTGCCCAAAGGGCCAGTACTATCACGGCGAACCCCAACTCCACCAGTTAGTACGCCTATTCCTGTGGAGGAAGCACAACTACCCAGTCGTAGTTTAGCATCTATCGCATTTGATGTTGTTAAATCGTATGTGCGTATCTTCCCATCTTGGAAATATTATACTGAAGATGATGGAAAATGCTAGTTGCAGGTGTTTGTCCAGGAGTTATGTGTAAGTAATGTTATTCATGGCAATTACTTTGCTTCGTCCCATCATCCTACCTCCATGATGGTTATAATACAACAAATTTTCCCATTTTTCTCTATAGAGAAGGACCGATTTGGAAACTCAGGATGAGGTAACATGTGCTAATACCTCTGGTATCTTCAAGAATGCTTGGTGGCAGTATCGGAATACCTGAAGAAAATATACTTCACTGGCAAAGAAACTCATCAAATTCCCTTACGTTCTCCTGAGACACATTTACTGGACGATGACTGGGAACGCCTTGTTCTGTACTGGTCCCGAACCAAGAATATGGTAAGGTCTATGAGCTCATTTTCTATTTTTAAGTATTTTATTCTTGCGTCTTACTATACTCTGTTCATGTAGAACAAGTGCCTAAACCTGAAGAACAACTGTTCTAATTTAAGATTCCATTGCTATCATAGTTCAAAAAAGCGCTAGGTGTTAATTGTGCGTTTTGCCACCGCCTTGTGCTTTACTGACCAAAGTGCATGCTTATGCGCAGTAATGCAAAGATTATGCGTAGTTATGCACAATGCGTTTTGCCAACGCCTAGATCCTAGGCGCGCTTAAGCGCTCGCTTAAGCGCGCCTTTTTTAACTATGATTGCTTTGCTCTTGTATCACTGTATTTACTCATACAAACTTATTTTTAAATTGAAGGATCCAATCGAAACTCCAATGGCACAGCAATATGTTCACGCATGTTTCTTTAACAGGTTTGCTCTTATCAATAGCTCTGTTGATTTCAATTTCAATTGTGTATACAGTTGACTTTCATATCATGCACATTACTAGCATCACAACAAAGCCAATAGTGTTGTTGTACATGTAGACCCGTGGTACCTGAGGGAGTCTCGGACTAGGGGGTGTCCGGATAGCCGAACTATAATGGTCGGCCGGACTCCAAGACTATGAAGATACAAGATTGAAGACTTCGTCCCGTGTCCGGATGGGACTTTCCTTGGTGTGAAAGGCAAGCTTGGCGGTACGGATATGTAGATCTCCTACCATTGTAACCGACTTTGTGTAACCCTAGCCCTCTCCGGTGTCTATATAAACCGGATGGCTTTAGTCCATAGGACGAACAACAATCATACCATAGGCTAGCTTCTAGGGTTTAGCCTCCTTGATCTCGTGGTAGATCTACTCTTGTAACACACATCATCAATATTAATCAAGCAGGACGTAGGGTTTTACCTCCATCAAGAGGGCCCGAACCTGGGTAAAACATCGTGTCCCTTGTCTCCTGTTACCATCCGCCTAGACGCACAGTTCGGGACCCCCTACCCGAGATCCGCCGGTTTTGACACCAACATTGGTGCTTTCATTGAGAGTTCCTCTGTGCCGTCACCATCAGGAAGGATGCCTTTTCCCGTCTTCAAAGACGGCACCATCGTCAAGGGAGCTTTGGCCGTCGGCCAGACTATCCGGCTAGGCGGTTTTCTTATGACCGCCTGTTCGGCCACCGCTCCGACAATGACCTCTCAGGTCATTAAAAGCGATCTTCACGTCAGCTTGGAATTCGCCGAGCAGCTAGATCCGATTGAGCTCTACTCCGTAAACGAGCTCTTGGATCGCATTGTCGCCCTGGGAGTCGCTACCGACTATGATCAGATTGGGCTTAAAACTGATCTGAGAGAAATTAACTCTCCCCAGGTTACCCACCACGTTGTCGTGGTAGAGGAACAATGCGGCGACTCTTCTTCTATGTTAAAAACCAACTATGTCCGGATTCCCGATCCCTCCATACTGGATTCCTGCAGAGGGACGGACGCTAATAAAATATTGAACCTAAAGTCAGGCATCGGACCAGATTTGTTGGAAAGCGTCCAGCAAACCAAGCTTCCAAATTCGGAAGCTTCTTGGCCTTTGAGCCTCAGATCGGGCGGGGTTCCGAACTTGATTCCACCCGCCCACCCAAACATAATCGATCTATCTCAAATACGGCAAGAGCCCAATGAAACAGTACATCATTACTGGGCCAGATTCCTCCTGGTTATGAACAGGATAAAGGACTGCCGTGAAGAAAGCGCGATTTCAATCTTCTGCAACAATTGCACGGACAAGGGAATCATAAACGCCATCAGTCGTTGCGAAGTTACACGCTTCGCCGACCTAGCGACCATTGTACAAAAATACTGCACGATGGAAAGTGCCTGGAAAAACGAAACTAGGTTTTGGGACAATCCGGCCCTGAATACAACCCCAGTCCGAAATAAAAGGGTGCGTCATACTCAAGCACCTAGGTTAAAAACCAAAAAGCAAAAACCCCCTAAAGGGTACGGAACCGTACTGGAGGGATGGCTCAACGGACCATGCAAAATCCACAGTATGGAGGGCGCCACTCCAACACATAGCCTTCGAGCATGTTGGATATTACGGCAGGTAGCCAAAAGTGGCGAAGGCTTTTTAGCCCCGGGCAACCAGCCCAGCAGCACCAGTACGGTATTAATAGTCTTTGAGACTTTCGCATCAAATAACATGCGGAAACGAACAATCCGCAGCCTTGCCGAAGTCTACCAAGTAGCAACAACAAATCCATGGAGCGACACGCTATCACCTTCAATGCCAGCGACGAACCTAAATTCCGAACAGCTAGAGCACCAGCCGCATTGGTCCTCAGTCCGATAGTGGACGGCTTTCGTCTTACCAAGGTACTCATGGATGGCGGCAGCGCATTAAACCTCATCTACGAGGAAACCCTTCAAAAAATGGAAATTGACTGGAGCCGCATTGAGCGAAGCAGCACAACCTTCAGGGGAATAATCCCTAGTCGAGAAGTACGCTGCACAGGAAAAATCACACTAGATGTAGTGTTCGGCTCGCCGGACAATTATAGGTCCGAAGAGGTCATGTTCCAAGTGGCCCCATTCGGCAGCGGATATCATGCTTTGTTAGGGCGAGAGGCATTCACAATCTTCCAAGCTATACCCCATTACGGGTACATGAAGCTCAAAATTCCCGGACCCAATGGAATAATCACTCTCGCCAGTGATCTAGATACAGCACTCCACACTGAAAATAAGACAGCCGCACTGGCCCTAGAGGCATTATCCGAAGCCCTAGCGGCAGAGGAACTAACTGCGCTGCGCTCCACGGTGGATAGGGACGATGTGATACTTGATAAGAGGTCCAAGTCCACCTCTTTGAAACCAGCAGACGAAATAGTCAAATTTCAGGTCCATCCAACGGACCCCACAAAGACGGCATCCATTGGGGCACAATTAAATCCTGATGTAGAAGCCGCACTACGAGAATTCCTTTGGGAAAATTGGGACATTTTTGCCTGGCACCCTTCAGACATGCCAGGAATCCCACGCAGGCTGGCAGAGCACAGCCTAAATATCCTAAAAGGATTCAAGCCAGTCAAACAAGCTCTTCGGCGATTTTCCGAACCCAAAAGACAGGCAATGGGAGAGGAGCTAGCCAAGCTCTTAGAAGCCGGATTCATCAAAGATATCAAACATCCGGACTGGCTAGCCAACCTAGTAATGGTACCAAAAAAGGACAAATCCTGGCGCCTCTGCGTTGATTTCAAAGACCTTAACAAGGCCTGTCCAAAGGACCCTTTCCCTCTCCCTCGCATCGACCAAATCATCGATGCTACCGCAGGGCATGATTCATTGTGCTTCCTCGATGCATACTCCGGATACCATCAAATCAAGATGGCGGAAACAGACCAGGCCGCAACGGCATTCATTACTCCATATGGGCCATTCTACTTCAACACAATGCCCTTCAGACTCAAAAACGCCGGCGCAACATATCAGCGCATGATTCAGAAATGTCTGGCTACCCAGGTAGGCAAAACAGTAGAGGCATACGTAGATGATGTGGTCGTCAAGACCAAACACGTCGAAACTCTAGTAGACGACTTGAGGGTGACATTTGACAACCTCCGAGCATATGACATTAAGCTCAACCAGGAAAAATGTGTCTTCAGAGTACCAGCCGGAAAGCTTTTGGGCTTCATTGTATCCAATAGAGGAATTGATGCAAACCCAGCCAAGATCCCAGCTCTGTCACAATTGGATATCCAAAAGACCTCAAGCAAATACAAAAACTAACTGGGTGCGTAGCAGCTCTAAGCCGCTTCATCTCCCGTTTGGGAGAAAAGGCTCTGCCCCTCTATCGCCTCCTCCGGCGCACCGAACACTTCGAATGGACGGATGCCGCCACGGCCGGACTCGAAGAAATCTAGGCCATACTGGCAACAAATCCGGTCCTGGCCGCGCCCAACCTGGGCCAACCTATGTTATTATATATCGCAGCAACACATCAAGTTGTCAGCACGGTGCTCGTCATCGAACGAGAAACAGAAGGGCACAGATTCCCTCTTCAAAAACCAGTGTACTATGTATCCACTGTCTTAACTCCATGCAAGTCCCGGTACCCACATTATCAAAAGATAGCGTATGCGGTGTTCATGGCATCCCGGAAGTTGCGGCACTACTTTCAAGAGTGTTCCATAACGGTGGCCTCTGAAGTACCTCTCAACGATATTATAAACAATCGCGACGCAACAGGCAGGATTGCAAAATGGGCCACTGAGCTCTTACCATTTGACATAACCTACAAACCACGGCGAGCTATAAAGTCGCAAGTCCTAGCTGACTTCGTCGCCGAATGGACCGAAGCCGAACTCCCTAAAGAGCACGGCGCGTACTCCAATTGGATCATGCATTTCGACGGATCCAAAATGTTGGCTGGCTTGGGGGCTGGCGTCGTCTTGACATCCCCAACTGGAGACACAGTCCAATACGTACTTCAAATAATGTACATGGACTCCAACAACGCAGCCAAATACGAGGCCCTTCTACACGGCCTCCGGATGGCAATCTCCATGGGCATTCAACGCCTAGAGGTGCGCGGGGATTCAAACCTCGCAATATCCCAAGTAAATGGAGACTTTGACGCCAAAGATCCGAAAATGGCAGCTTACCGCAACGCCGTCCTAAAAATGTCAGCTCGGTTCGAAGGACTCGAATTCCACCATGTAGCCCGGGATAATAACCAGGCAGTAGACGTGTTAGCACGCATCAGCGCAAAACGCGACGCCGTCCCTCCAAACATCTTCCTGGAACGGCTCTTTCGGCCATCCGTATTATGGGAAGAGGAGTCCGGAAATAACAATCTGGAGCCAGCTGCAGCACCTAACTCAGACAATTCTGACACAATCGGCGGCTCAGCAAATGAAATAACACCTTCAGCCCACGCAATAATGGCGGTAATTGCCCCATGTACGGAACCATTCCTAGCCTACTTAATTAGGCAGGAACTTCCCAAAGACCAAAATGAGGCCCGCTGCATAGTTCGGCGATCTAAAGCCTACAAGGTCCATGAGGGAGAACTTTATAAGAAAAGCACAACCGGAGTCCTTCAAAGGTGTATCTCCGAAGAGGAAGGGCGAAACCTCCTGGCTGAAATTCACGCCGGACTCGGCGGGCACCACGCTGCAGCCCGGGCCCTTGTAGGCAAGGCCTTCCGTACAGGATTTTATTGGCCAACAACCCGGGCAGATGCTCAGGACTTAGTCCAACGATGCGTCGGTTGCCAGCTCTTTGCTAATCAGAGCCACATGCCACCCACCGCCCTCAAAACTATACCCATCACCTGGCCGTTCGCGGTTTGGGAGCTTGACATGGTTGGACCCCTTAAAGGGGGAACCCACAAGCACAAATACTTATTGGTCATGGTGGACAAATTCACCAAATGGATTGAAGCCAAGCCGGTTAAAATGGCAGAATCCGGACCTGTGATAGATTTCATATCCGGGGTAGTACACCGTTTTGGCGTCCCCCACAGCATCATCACTGATAACGGCACGAATTTCACGGCCGACGAGGTTAAACTCTGGTGCAAAAATATTGGCATCAAGCTCGACTACGCTTCAGTCTATCACCCCCAAACTAACGGTCAAGTTGAGCGAGCAAATTGTCTAATCATGAGCGGCATCAAACCCAGACTAGTGCGGTCCCTCAAGGAATCTAACATGCACTGGGTAGAGGAGCTCGACTCCATACTCTGGGGGCTGTGGACCACGCCAAACCGAACTACCGGATTCACACCATTTTTTATGGTGTACGGCGCAGAGGCAGTTCTGCCCTGCGATATAATTCATGACTCACCTCGCGTGCGCATGTACGAAGAAAGAGAAGTCGAGCTGGATCGGTAGGATAGTTTGGACGCCTTAGAGGAGGAGCGGGACGTGGCAAAAGCTCGTTCCGCATTTTATCAACAGCAGGCTCGAAGATATCAAAGCAGAGAAGTACGGGCCAAAGCTTACAATGTTGGCAAACTCGTTCTACGCCTGCCGAACAAGAAAAAGGACAAACTTAAGCCCAAGTGGGAAGGTCCCTTCATCATCGACCAAGTCCTGACCGGCAGAGCATACTGTCTACGTAACGCATCTGACAACCGACTCGAGCTGAACCCATGGAACGCAGCCCGTCTCCGAAGATTCTACGCCTAACACCGGACTCAGAGTTCGTCTCACTCCTTCGTCCGCCATTTTACATTTTCACTATCTCTTGTCCCCCTCCTTCTTCCCAACTTTTTTTTCCAGTACCTTTGATAGGCTGATTTGCTCATTGTTCGCACACACTTGATGTGCTCCTAGCACTCATTATACCTGGGGCCTTCTTTAACAGAAGCTTATTTATACGGGCTTCATGCCCAACACATGTGTCATACTTCCGCATGTACCTTTTATTCACCATTATATGCATCGATATGACTTAAGTTTTGGCCAAGCTGGGTTGCCTGGCTCCTGTGCTTACCCCTACGTTCCCGATTGTTCGGCTAGGAGGTAAAGGGAGCACCTTTGCGATTGTTACTGCCGGGTCAGCCGGATGTGTACCTCAGACTGGGTGAAGCCGAAAGCTAGAGTTCTTAAGAGAATATTCAGTCGGTGACTTGAAAGATGATTTATTACTTAGTTATTTATTTGCCCCCAGATGCTTTTTCTGCTATTTTCGTAGTCCGGACATGCACTTTAGGGCATGCCTCCCAGGGAAAGGAACCCTTAACGGAACTATTCTCCCTGGAAGATGTTTCTTACTAACCATGTAATATAACATAGCTAGTTGGGCACTTGTCTGATAAAGAAATTATGACCCCGACGCCTTGTCTCCATGCATGCCCCGGTTCTTCTATAACCATAAGGGTATTCGGACACACTCCGGACTGTTGGGTCCCGAGGTTGAAGCGAAAAGGTCCGCAAAGACAAACGATCTACAATCCGGCTAGAAGGCATTTTACATGTCATTTCAAATTACATCGTCAAACTGACTGATTGTACTCCTCTTCAATCCCATCTAACAGGCTGTATAATTTACAGTCATGTTGGGAATATTTCGCGGCCAGTTCTACTTGGCCGTACATCAAGCTCACAGGGATCTCCTTCCCATCAGGCCCCGCAGGTCCGACCTCAGCCATGTGGTTTGGGTCAGCCTTTGGGTACCGCGTCTTCACCATGGCCCAGGCCTCCCTGGCGCCTTGATGGCAGGCCGATATTTTCCATAGACGGAGGCGTCGCCGTGCTCCCTGAAGCTTCTCAGCAAGCCCTCCAAGGCCCTCGGGTAGGGAGAAGGAAGGCCATAAAGCCTGAACGACACCACTCATCGCCTGCCGAACACGTTCGAGCAGTTGCACCAGCTCGGGAAGTTGGTCACCCGTCGAACCAGGCATTTCCTCCGCAAGGCGACCTGTAAGCACACCTAAAGACACATTTCTGTCAATCGACTTCCTCGCTGAATTCTTCTTTTCAAAGGAATTTGCTCAAGCACTTACTATAAATGCCGCAACAAAGCCGCTGATTCTCCTTCACGAAGCCAGACAGCTGGGCCCGAACACCTTTCATCTCTTGTCCTAGCTGGGTGTGGGCATCTTGGAGCTTGTTTCTCTCCTGCTGCACCTTCATAAGCACCCTCTCGCCGGCCTTTAGCTGATGCAGTAGCTGTTGCTTGTCCGGATCTAGTCTGACGCCCTCTGCAATATTATTGTCAGATTTACGCACACGCCGCACTTTGTTAACTACTTATCTTTTCGAAGTACGTATTACCAGCGGGGGTCTCTATGGCTCCCCCTGTGGTGGCTAGTGCGGCCTCAAGTTGGGCCTTGCACTCTTGGAGCTCCTGGGACAGGTGGGTATTCTTGTCCGTAAGATCCTGCATAATAAATGATCCTTAAATCAGTTATTTTAACTATTTTAACTCTCGGGGCTACTAGCATATATAACTATTAAAATTACTTACCCGTATGTCCTTCACATACTGCTCCGTGGCTCTAGTTAAACCATCTTGAGCAGCACAGAGGTGCGCGTTTCCCGCATCAAAGGCATGCAACGCCTCCGGGGAGAAACACGCATCACGAAGAACTGTCCGGCGACGCCTGTGATTCATGGCGCTCTCCACCTCAGACCGTGTGGCGGACAGCCTGTCGGCATCCTCCGTCGGAGGAGCATCCGGCTCTTGCCTTGTGATCGCCTCCACTTCCGGACCACGCGATGGAGCATGGCCGTCGGAGGCTTGATTGGCAACCTCTCCAGACACTGTCCGGCGAGCACTCTTTCTCCTGGAAAAAGTTATGAGCGTTAATATACCTCATAGGGATCCTTACCTTAAAAACAATGGCGCGCCATACCGTTGCGGCGACATTTCCATTTGCGTTGCACTCCTCTTCCGCCTGCTGGGCCGAACTGACCCTTGCTGGTCAGCCGCCGCAGGTTCGGCTTCCCGCCTTAAAGGCACCTCATGCGATGCACCATCAGTATAGGATGGTTAGAATTGAGCACAGATCAAATGATGGTGTCAAGACCTCGGTCGTAGTCACCTGGGAGGCCGAAATCAAACCGGGGTAGTCAGCCGTAATGGCGACTAGGGCATTATCCATGCTAAGTTGGTGGAACACCCCGTCAATCAGCTCCACCTTTATGTCCGGATCCTCTTCGGAGGTCGGATCAAGGGATCGTTCCGGATCCTCGGGCTGTGGAGTTAGGCTTCGTATGCCCTCCACGTCCCGGTGCAGCTCCTGCGTTGAAATCACAGAGTAAAATACTTGACCTTGGAAGTATGGATCGGGTAGATAAATGTCCGCTTACCCAGCTCCGAGGGTTATTCATGGAGAATCCGTTCAATGGATTTGTGCGGAGAAAGTCCTCCTCCTCCCCCTTGTACAAGCCAGACAGGATCTTTGCCAGATCGGCTGCCGAGCTCGGCCCTCTGCGGCCGTGACGGGTGGCGTCGTCTTCCCTGTTGAAATCCCACATAGGGTGGCCCCTATATTGGAGTGGTTGCACCCCTCGCATAATGCACGTGGCCATGATTCCAATCATGGTCAATCCGGAGTGGGCCTATAACCTAATCTGGCCCATCAGATAATGGACGCTCCTATCATCCTCCCGTTGAGGGCTCCGCGGGCGCCAACTCAGGCGTTTCTTCAAGGGAGCATTGCTGAACTCCGGGAGGCCGATCTGAACTGGATCCGGCAGAGGGGCGTCCTCCATGTAGAACCATTCCGAAGGCCAGTCTTCGGACGCCTTCTTCGGGGTGCCGGATAGATATCCAGTCCCGGCGATGCGCCATATTTTGGCTCCGCCCACTTGATACATCGACCCCTCATAAGAACGGGGTACAAGGCAAAACAATCTCTTCCACAGCGCAAAATGGGGCTCGATGCCCAGGAACAGCTCGCAAAGAGCTACAAAATCCGCGATGTGCAAAATGGAGGCAGATGTGCGGTGGTGAAGCTGGAGTCCGTAGAACTCCAGGAGCCCCTGGAGAAATGGATGTATGGGAAATCCGAGTCCCCTTATTAGATAAGGGACAAAGCATACCCGCTCTCCTTTGGAAGGGTTGGGGACGCTCTCCGCCTGCTTTCCACCCTTGAAGGTGGCCAGTCCGGCTCGAACCGGAACCATGAAAGCTAGGGGAAGATATCCCTCGGTTTGGAGCGCCACTAGCTCGCTGTGTGGAACTGAGCATCTCCCCCAATCTCCTGGCTTAGGGCTGGGAGCGCGAGAGGAGGAGCCGCGTCGACTATCCATGATGGAATGGATTTTTGTCAGAAGCGCTTCGATGAGAACTTGCGAATGGAGGATGGTGTGAGCTGGATCTAGATCCTCGACTCTCTTATAGGCGGCTCGTTCGCACGGCTAGGCGGTAAAATGTAAAAATACCCTAGCTTTTCGCATTCATACGACACGTGGAAGAAGGCCATTATTGGGCGTAGAAGCCAAGGAGCGCAACATTTTATAAGGAAGCCGGACACTATTCTACAGGAACATGAAGTTTGAGGGAGAACCCGACTTGCAACGCCGAAGACAATATACGCGCCGGACTCGTCGTCGCGGAAGCCCGGTTTGGGGGCTACTGAGGGAGTCCCGGACTAGGGGGTGTCCGGATAGCCGAACTATCATGGTCGGCCGGACTCCAAGACTATGAAGATACAAGATTGAAGACTTCGTCTCGTGTCCGGATGGGACTTTCCTTGGCGTGGAAGGCAAGCTTGGCGATACGGATACTTAGATCTCCTACCATTGTAACCGACTTTGTGTAACCCTAGCCCTCTCCGGTGTCTATATAAATCGGATGGCTTTAGTCCATAGGACGAACAACAATCATACCATAGGCTTGCTTCTAGGGTTTAGCCTCCTTGATCTCATGGTACATCTACTCTTGTAACACACATCACCAATATTAATCAAGCAGGACGTAGGGTTTTACCTCCATCAAGAGGGCCCGAACCTGGGTAAAACATCGTGTCCCTTGTCTCTTGTTACCATCCGCCTAGACGCACAGTTCGGGACCCCCTACCCGAGATCCGCCGGTTTTGACACCGACATTGGTACTTTCATTGAGAGTTCCTCTGTGTCGTTGCTACATCTGCCAAAGACTAAAATTGGGAAAAGGTTAAGTTTTTAATTGGTCAAGTAATCTAATCACCCCCCCTCTAGACATACTTCAAGATCCTACAGTGATGCCAGTATCTAGCGGAATAAAAACACGGTCTTCAAGTAAAACAGTGCTACCTCTTGGTGGAGATAGCACCCCAGTTGTACATGCACAAGAACTAGCCCTACCACACATAACCCAAACTCTCGCAGATTGTACCCCTACTGCGATGGACAAAGAACCAGCTTCACCCAATCTAACCCCAACCCTAGCTGATAGTAACCCAGTTCATGTTGACACAGCACCATCTCCATCACAGAGCTCCCAAACAAGAGCAGTTAGTAAGGCAGCTCCAGTGCCCAAAGGGCCAGTACTATCACGGCGAACCCCAACTCCACCAGTTAGTACGCCTATTCCTGTGGAGGAAGCACAACTAGCCAGTCGTAGTTTAGCATCTATCGCATTTGATGTTGTTAAATCGTATGTGCGTATCTTCCCATCTTGGAAATATTATACTGAAGATGAAGGAAAATGCCAGTTGCAGGTGTTTGTCCAGGAGTTATGTGTAAGTAATGTTATTCATGGCAATTACTTTTCTTCGTCCCATCATCCTACCTCCATGATGGTTATAATACAACAAATTTTCCCATTTTTCTCTATAGAGAAGGACCGATTTGGAAACTCAGGATGAGGTAACATGTGCTCATACCTCTGCTATCTTCAAGAATGCTTGGTGGCAGTATCGGAATTACCTGAAGAAAACGTACTTCACTGGCAAAGAAACTCATCAAATTCCCTTACGTTCTCCTGAGACACATTTACTGGACGATGACTGGGAACGCCTTGTTCTATACTGGTCCCAAACCAAGAATGTGGTAAGGTCTATGAGCTCATTTTCTATTTTTAAGTATTTTATTCTTGCGTCTTACTGTACTCTGTTCATGTAGAACAAGTGCCTAAACCTGAAGAACAACTGTTCTAATTTAAGATTCCATTGCTATCATAGTTCAAAAAAGCGCTAGGTGTTAATTGTGCGTTTTGCCACCGCCTTGTGCTTTACTGACCAAAGCGCATGCTTATGCGCAGTTATGCACAGATTATGCGTAGTTATGCACAATGCGTTTTGCCAACGCCTAGAGCCTAGGCGCGCTTAAGCGCTCGCTTAGGCGCGCCTTTTTTAACTATGATTGCTTTGCTCTTGTATCACTGTATTTACTCATACAAACTTATTCTTAAATTGAAGGATCTAATCGAAACTCCAATGGCACAGCAGGTATGTTCACGCATGTTTCTTTAACAGGTTTGCTCTTATCAATCGCTCTGTTGATTTCAATTTCAATTGTGTATACAGTTGACTTTCATATCATGCACATTACTAGCATCACAACAGAGCCAATAGTGTTGTTGTACATGTAGACCCGTGGTACCCATCTAAAATCTTGTTGTGTCGTGTAGTTTCCAACGCTTTGTATTCTTTCACTACTGCTTTGTCTTGAACTGATATGATTTGAACCGTGTCTCTATTTTTATTTGGCAAGACAATGTAGTGACCATAGGACATAGATATATGGTTATTTGATGCTTTTATTATGTACTAGTACTTGGCAATAGAAGATTTGGTAGTTTAATCCTGTCCACCTTACTAACGAACTGGTTCACCGAAATGAGTTTCATATACTAGTACATGCTAAACTTATTATGTGTCTGCTTGTTTCTTCTTTTAGAATGCTGGCAGAATATTGGGGAAGAGTGTCTTATTAAGCAATGGTAAGGAAGTAATGCAGATAAGGTTCAGGATAGTGACACAAACTTGTTGGTCTCCAACAAAGCTGATAAAACAGCTAAGGAAGAATATCTTGAAGATAGCGAGACAACCCCAAAGTCCTGTCTTGGTTTAGTGTTCGAGTTACTGGCCACTACCGCTTGCACAAGCTATTGAAACTCACTGTCTGAATCTGTTCGGTTTCTTGAGTCTCAACTACAAGCTGAAAGACATCGATCAGCTGTGCTGTGACAAGAAGCGGAAGGACTGCGGAAGTCCCTGGAGCATTCAGATGCATACTTTCTGGTGCAACAGCAAGCGTTGGAGGATTTTAGCGCCAAACAGGACAAACCTAATCAGCTTGCTAAGCTTATTGCCAGCATGGTGGATACCCAGGATAACGTTTCTTGAGCTCTTCTAAAGTTGTTTTAGTTATGCTCTTGTTTTGCTGCCGCATTTATTTGCACTGGTGGCCAATTTTGACGGCCAGTGTATGTAATATGCTACTTTGTTCCCTATATTTGCACTGGTGGCGAACTTTGATGCCCAATGGATGTAATATGTGTAATAGCGGTAATAGGCTAGCCTTAATTGCTTGCTTATTTATTTCCTTATTGTCTTGTTTAGTTGTTTGCTTGTAGTCACTGGAGTTCTTTTTCTGTGTTTTTCTAGTGGCCACAATAGCCTATTTTTGGTAACTAGGCCAAAATAATCATGGCAACACACGGACTATTATAACCATGGGCCTCCTGCAGGCCGTATGATCCATGGGCCTTCGTTCGGCCATAGGACCATTGGCCTTCTATACGGGCCGTAGGATCCATCGGCCTTCTATACGGGCCTTAGGGATCAATGGGCCTTCTACGGGCCGCAGGGTCCATGGGCCTTCTACGGGCCGTACGGTCCATGGGCCTTCTACGGGCCGTACTATTCATGGGCCTCATACGGGTCGTAGGATCCATGGGCCTTCTATGGGTCGTATCATAATTTCGCCAATCATGGGCCATACTATTCGTGGACCATAACGGGCCATTAATAGGCCATATTTGATAACTCTGTGAAAACAGCCCAACGGGGTTTTTTTGACATGAGAGCGGCCCAATGTATTAACGGTCCGCAAACGGGCCGACTGTAACGACATGCTGAAAATGACAGTAATGGGCAGTATGTAACCGAATGCTGCAAGTGAGCCCAAGAATCAATGGGCCCTGAGAAGGCCGAAAGACAACTTGGGCTGGAAACGGCCCAATGGAATAACGGGCCATTAATGGGTATAAAGTGATACACTGTTCATTACGGGCCAGTTTCACCACGGGCTGTTAATGGGCCAAGAGTTACAAAGGTCCTCATATGGGCCGAAAGAAGTCATGGGCCACACATGGGTCGGAAGTTAAAACAGGCTGAATCATATTGGACGGCCCAGATGACGCTACTGGGCCTAATTCGGATAGGGCGTAACGGGCCCTGGGTTAGCAGGCTATAAATGGGCTATATGCGAACAGGTCGTTAACAGGCTTTCCGTGGGCTGGCCCGCCACGTTTTGACCACGTCAAATAGGCCGTCCTTTTCACAGGAATGGGCCTCTGTTGGGCCGTGCCACGTGTCGCCGTATCATAGGCGCCTTCGGTCCAATGAGCGGATGACATCTGTCCCAACGGTGAGCCGACACGTGTTTCCTCCAGCCAATGATGATTTTACACGTGGAAAATCCCCATTGGTCGGGGCTGTTAACGGGTTATCGGATCCAAAACCTGACCCGATAGCTTAACGGCATTCCGTTATGGTGGATGCCACGTGTCGGTCACCCTTGACAAAAGCACTTCTGTGACGCGCGATTTATCGTCATGGAAGTGGAAACTTCCGTGATGATAATTTTGGTAATGTCATGGAACACTTCTACGACAGCACATGTATGACTATCTTGATTCTGTCATAAATTTGTCATGGATGTACATGCATGACAAAAAACGCGACCTACTGTGACAAGCACGTATCATCACGAAAGTGTATTTTTTTGTAGTGTCAGCACAACACACCCCTCAAATTAAATTAAGCACACCTGAAATTAAACTTTGCAACTATTCCGGTAGACACTGCGTTAGAACCACCATGAGCAATGACACTGCCACCTTACTCGGAGTCCTCGTTCATGTTCTCGACTTCGTCCTTGTCCCTCTTCCTCTTGGCTGATACTTCTTTGCTTGAACCGCACACTTGGATGTTGCTCTTCATCCAACCCTTGTAGATATTGAAGCAAAGGTAGTCATCCATTGCAGCGTAGTGGATGTGGTCTATATCTAGTACATTTCGCTGCCATGCATGACGATGAAACATGTATGGAGGTTTCTCCAGTTTACCGTACGAAGGATGAACCATGGCTCCTGCAAGGGTCAGCATTGAAGGCTGACGAGAGGACACCAGCCGATTCTTCTAGAGGTTGAAGGTGTTTCCTACAACGAGGCCTATCCGACGCTGGACTTCTTTGTCGTGACCAAAGTCTACAGTAACGAATTTGACTAGGTTGCTCTCGAGGAAGTCCTTAAAATCCTGGCACTCAACGTCGGCATGGCATATGTGGTAGACCAAGCATAAGTCATGCACGCAAACCTAGATCACGGCGGGCTTCTTCCTCTCTTCGTCCTTTAGATCCTTCTCTCGTCCCAGGACTGTGGTGTACTCAACATCTAGCCCAGCGACCCACTCATCATCTAAGTCTTTGAACATGCGTCTGAAGCAAGAGAGGCATCCTTTCACCGTCGCGGAAGAACGGGTGTAGATGACGTCGAACTCATCGCCGGTGATGGTTCTAACCTTGTACTCACCGCTGATCGTGGAGATGTGGGACGCCATGGATTTTGGAGGAGGGTTAGGATTAGTGGAACTGCCGTAATGAGAATGGACGGGACGACTAGGAGCAAACCGCCGTAGTATTAAAGGACGTGCAAGGACATGTAGGAGCGAACTGCCAGCGTGCGAACGGCAGGGTAGTGGCTTTCCATTCTCCCATGATACGGGCTTCCAAGAGCCCTTGGATCTGAGATCAAACGGTTGCATGGCGTGATTCTAGACCTATGGGTGAATATCCTATCCTGGAGGGTTATTCTACAAATTTTCAGCAACATAGCATGCGATCGTTTGATCTCAGATCCAAAGGCTACCAGCAGCCCGTATCATGGTCGCGCCTACCATGACCGTCGCGTCGCTCGCGCGGTCGCGCCCTTGGAGATTTAACACGGTGCGTTAGACTATCTAATGTTGGCATGTCATACATAGTCATCACTTAGTCACTCATACACAACAAGGTTAGCTATAAGGTTGCCTATAAGTGTATTTATTTTTTTTACTCCTCTCTATCTCTTTCTTCGTACTCCCTCCGTCCCATCATATAAGAACGTTTTTGACACTAGTGTAGTGCCAAAAACATTCTTATATTATGGGACACAGGGAGTACTAGTATTTATTGCATTTGCCAAGGAGTGACCTCTTCCAATGAAATGGTGTTGCTAAGTTTGCTTCATTTAATTAGCTATACACTCAAAATTGTATTTTCACCTAGGTACACGCGCTTAGCACCGTTTCTTCCTTGGGTCACCAAACTAGTCTCTCTCTTCTTGATTAACTTGCCACATCAGACTTTATGCCTATGTGGCAAGCTTAGCACATGTAGGAGCAAGTAAAAGTAAGTACAATAGTGCGCTTTACATGGCATTTTTGCATATGTGGAGGAAAGAGAGGCAAGGAAGAAGTGGAGAAGTGGGCTCTCATGCAAGAGCCAGCCTCTACTACATGGTGGAGCATTGGGAGAGGCACCTATATGGAGGTGGTCAGGAATCAGGAGGCTCACGTCGGTCGTAGCGCCGCAGTTAAAATGATAATGTCAAGTCAAATCACGGGGCCCCACCTGTCCAGCAGTAACTCGTTATCAACTCACACAGCCCTATGTTTACAGCAGCCTACTCCCTCGTCTTCTCGCGTCTCTGTCGAACCGACTAGGCGGAACTGCCCCGCCGCCTACCACGCAGGAAAAGCCCCGCCCTCGACTTTTAAATAGTATACAGTATACTAATTTTGTATCCATGGATTGCGCCCGCGCCATGGAGCAAAGCGTCTAGAAAATGGCGGTACACATGTACGGAGTATACAGCACGCCCGTCGCATTCGCGTCGCACCCAAGACGGTCGGTTGGTCTGGCACGCTGCTCTCCGAATGGAACGCGTGTCATATTGCGTTTGCACACACATGTGGGACGGCAATTGAGAACAGACCATTGGCACACTCCCTGGCCCCGCAAGTTGGTGACTTAATAGAAGAGGGAGACGAGCGATAGTACTAGAGAAGTGTTGGACTACGTTTGTGCTTGGACGATCCCTGCAAGACACGGAAGATCAGTTCGTCCATGCATGTGACCAGACTCCAGCAGACACACCTGGATTGGCTATCGTCTACATATCGTGCAGGCTATGTTGTACATGGATGTAGTTGTGGTGAGAAATATAAAAAAAAGGTTTCTTAACATCTCGCAAAATTAGGTGTCATGTGCTTCGGATCACTGCGAGGGTTAAACAGCGACAATTGAGTTGGGCTAGTCATTGGGGGCACATGCATGAACAGTTACCACTCGGATGCCATCTAGGTCAAGCTGGCTATGTTAATTAGGACATCTATCGACGGACCCCTTTTCTACGAGTTTATCTTTAATTTGAGCTTTGTTCCTTGTCTAGTTTGTCCGTCGGGATTCATGTTGGCTCCTTTGGTCAGTGAGGTTATGATTTCTTGTCATGTGGCATTTTTTGTGTTATATGTTATAATCCACTATATAGGCAACAACTGCGCCTCCGGGCCACGTGCATGAAGACTTCTCGACGGTCATTGACGAGGTCAAGTTGGCTCCAGTAGACAAAAGGAAACTAGTACTACTCCACTATATAGGCAAGAGCCTCCGCGCTTGCTTGCTAGTGTTGCTCTCTTCACACTGTCTCGGCCTCTCCAGATCTAAACATCACAGCAGTGGCCACACTCTGTCTCTCTCTCTCTGCTCACCCTGGTCACAGATCCAGCCGGATCCTCTCCGTCGGGGAAGGTGAGAAGGTGCAACGTTCACGCGGTCGTCCTCGGCGACGGCTCTTACCCACTGCTGGGCACGTCCCGATCAGCCTGCCTTGTCTTTCTCTCCCAAGCACCGCTGGCGAGGGAGGGCCTCCGACCCCTTCTTCCTCGCTGTCGTAGTGTGGGCAGATCCGGCCTCCCGCCGCCCACCTAGCGACATCCCGGCGACCATCAGGTATAACTTCCTTCGAAACCGGCCTTGCTCTACTTCCCAAGCTCCTGATGTCGCTGCATTTGTATCTTTTACTATTTCTCAAGCCCCCTCGTAGATAGGATCGATTGGCTGTTCGAAAACCACCTAATTTTTTTACGTTTAAGAGGTAAAACTAGTTCATGCACTCGAATCTAGTACTACTTGGTTCAAACAAGGAAGAAAGGGGGTGGGGGTGGGAGGATTTGTTACCTGAATCTAGGACTTGGTCGAAAGAGGAAATGATGGGGGCGAAAAGTAGCAGAGACTGGCTATCCAACTGGTCTCTAGGTCTAATAGGGAAATAAAGGGAAACACAGTACAAACTCAATATAAACCCAATTTATTGATTGAAAAGGGAAAGAAAGTGGGGACTGGGGGACAAGTCAACAGAGTAAGTCCAACACTAGATTTGCTAGCCTCACACAGTATAAGGTGGCTATACCGAACAAAAATGGGACCAACCCAGATATCTTGTTTTGATGTTTGTTGCCCCGAGCCACTCTTATGTAATGCCACTGGTAAAATGTAGCAGTCGCACTGTTAAAAATAAAGACACGTTAAACCAATGTTGTTTTCAATGTAATGCCTCCAGTAATATGAAATAATGGCACTTCTTTACATGTCCTGCTAAAATTTCCCATTAAGATAAGTTGGTTCTTTTCGTTAGAAATGCAACTGTACTAGTCCACCTACTCTCCCGTGCCCAAAGTAATGTCGTATTTAACGGTTGTCATAGTTAACCCTAATGCCCACACTAATATCTAGCAATGCCACTTCTTTAGAAATTGCTACTGTCCTTGTAGGATTGCCATTCAGATAAGGAACATGCTTCTTTTCATTTGATGCATGTTTCATCACTTGTTAGTCACCCTCCTTTCCACCTTTTTTGTGCAAATAGAGATATACATTTCACGCTCGATCTTAGTTGAACTGCACAAATGATATCCAAATTATAGTTGAGCATTCCAGGAGCTTCACAACCAACCTTGATGTTGCTCAATTTTATTGCAACTAATGAAGAAGAAGTTCTGTGGGTTTCGTTTTCTGATGGAAATGGAATCGGGGCTGGAGCCCTTTTCTTAAAAAATTGAAGAAGAAGCTGCTAGCTCACGGGACATTGCTCTTTTAGGTGAACTGCACCAAAAGGTCCCATGAATTGAATCATCCATGTTGGTGACTGAAAGAGCCAGCTTCAGCATCCTAGTCTAAGCACCCCGGGCCTCCATCCTTGCGACGCACGGTCCACCTCGTTGGCCACCTGCTCGACCCTAGTGTCACTGATAAAATGAAGTAATAATATAGTTAAAATAGAGCGAGTGTCATCTCTATCATTTCATTTCCAATGTAGATAAAGAAAGTGCTTCTCTTTGTTAATGTATGTTTCATCAACTAGTCCCATTGTTAATGTTTAAGCATTTCTATAAACTGGGGTGCTTAATTTTAGTTGATATGTACAAAAATAGAGATTTGAATGTCTCAAGGCGCCTCCTTGTACTACCGATGTACACTGATGTTCATCATTGGCAGAAGGTGTATCTAGGAGACTTGGGACGATGTCCAGTATGAGGCGTACCGTATGAGGCGTCGCAGGGCCCATCTCGCCCTCGTAGCATGGCATACTATGATACTATCGCAATATTTTCTTCTATTTATTTTGTGTGTTTCATCAACTAGTGCCACTATAATGTAATCTTGCTTTTTCATTATCTGTGCAAACAGGGTTATTCAGCTGCATTTTGGTGGAACTGCACAAATGTACGTATGGAACCGACATATATGCAGAGTGCGAGGTGGCAAAGTAAAAATTACCGACACCAACCATGCTGCATGCACGCATTGGCATCCACCACCACCAGAGGGATGTGTGGCGCTCTCTATGGACGGATCTTTCTCGGCAGCAAATCCTCTAACCAAATACTAGTAGCTTATATTGGCAGTTTTCTAGGGAGTACTCTTTTCTGAAAGAAGCACCAATCTATTTTTCTTTATTTGTACACTGTGTCACAACTTTGTGTTGGGGAACGTAGCACTTTCAAAAAAATTCCTACGCACACGCAAGATCATGGTGATGAATAGCAATGAGAGGGGAGAGTGTTGTCTATGTACCCTCGTAGACCGGCAACAAAAGCGTTGACACAACATAGAGGAAGTAGTCGTACGTCTTCCCGATCCGACCGATCCAAGTACCGAATGTACGGCACCTCCGAGTTCTGCACACGTTCAAATCGGTGACGTCCCTCGAGCTCCGATCCAGCCGAGTGTTGAGGGAGAGTTTCGTCAGCACGACGGCATGATGACGGTGATGATATTCTACCGACGCAGGGCTTCGCCTAAGCACCGCTACGATATGACCGAGGCGGCACCGCACACGGCTAAGGAACGATCACGAAGATCAACTTGTGTGTTATGGGGTGCCCACCTGCCCCCGTATATAAAGGAGGGAGGGGGGAGGTGCGGCCGGCCCCTAGGGGTGCGCCTAGAGGAGTCCTACTGCCACCGGGAGTAGGACCCCCCCCCCTCTTGCCTTGTTAGAGAAGGAAAGGGGAAGGGGGAAAGAGGAAAGGGGGGCGCCGCCTCCCCTTCCTTGTCCTATTCGGACTAGGGGGAGGGAGCGCGCGGCCTGCCCTGGCCGGCCCTCATCTTCTCCCTTAGGGCCCATGTAGGCCCATTAACCCCGGGGGGTTCCGGTAACCCCATGGTACTCCGGTAAAAACCCGATTTCACCCGGAACGATTCCGATATCCAAATATAGGCTTCCAATATATCAATCTTTATGTCTCGACCATTTCGAGACACCTCGTCATGTCCGTGATCACATCCGGGACTCCGAACAACCTTCGGTACACATCAAAACACAAAAACCCTAATTACGATCGTCACCGAACTTTAAGCGTGCGGACCCTACGGGTTCGAGAACTATGTATACATGACCGAGACACGTCTCCAGTCAATAACCAATAGCGGAACCTGGATGCTCATATTGGTTCCTACATATTCTATGAAGATCTTTATCGGTCAAACCGCATAACAACATACGTTGTTCCCTTTGTCATCGGTATGTTACTTGCCTGAGATTCGATCGTCGGTATCTCCATACCTAGTTCAATCTCGTTACCGGCAAGTCTCTTTACTCGTTCCGCAATACATCATCCCGCAACTAACTCATTAGTTGCAATGCTTGCAAGGCTTAAGTGATGTGCATTACCGAGTGGGCCTAGAGACACCTCTCCGACAATCGAAGTGACAAATCCTAATCTCAAAATACGCCAACCCAACAAGTACCTTCGGAGACACCTGTAGAGCACCTTTATAGTCACCCAGTTACGTTGTGATGTTTGGTAGCACGCAAAGCGTTCCTCCGATAAACGGGAGTTGCATAATCTCATAGTCATAGGAACATGTATAAGTCATGAAGAAAGCAACAGCAACATACTAAACGATCAAGTGCTAAGCTAACGGAATGGGTCAAGTCAATCACATCATTCTCCTAATGATGTGATCCCGTTTAATCAAATGACAACTCTTTGTCCATGGCTAGGAAACATAACCATCTTTGATTAATGAGCTAGTCAAGTAGAGGCATACTAGTGACACTCTGTTTGTCTATGTATTCACACATGTATTATGTTTCCGGTTAATACAATTCTAGCATGAATAATAAACATTTATCATGATATAAGGAAATAAATAATAACTTTATTATTGCCTCTAGGGCATATTTCCTTTAGTCTCCCACTTCCACTAGAGCAAATAATCTAGTTCACATCACCATGTGATTCAACACGAATATTCACATCTGTATGTGATTAACACTCATAGTTCACATCGTCATGTGACCAACACCCAAAGGGTTTACTTGAGTCAATAATCTAGGTCACATCGCTATGTGATTAACACCCAAAGAGTACTAAGGTATGATCATGTTTTGCTCATGAGAGAAGTTTAGTCAACGGGTCTGTCACATTCAGAGCCGTATGTATTTTGCAAATATTCTATGTCTACAATGCTATGCACAGAGCTACTCTAGCTAATTGCTCCCACTTTCAATATGTATCCAGATTGAGACTTAGAGTCATCTGGATCGGTGTAAAAGCTTGCACCGATGTAACTCTTTACGATGGGCTCTTTTTATCACCTCCATAATCGAGAAACATCTCCTTAGTCCTCACTAAGGATATTCTTGACCGCTGTCCAGTGATCTACTCTTAGATAAAAATTGTATTCCTTTGCCAAACTCAGAGCAAGGTATACAATAGGTCTGGTACACAGCATAGCATACTTTATAGAACCTATGACTGAGGCATAGGGAATGACTTTTCATTCTCTTTCTATTTTCTGCCATTGTTGGGTTTTGAGTCTTACTCAACTTCACACCTTTGCATCACGGGCAAGAACTCTTTCTTTGACTGTTCCATTTTGAACTACTTCAAAATCTTGTCCAGGTATGTACTCATTGAAAAATCTTATCAAGCGTCTTGATCTATCTCTGTAGATCTTGATGCTCAATGTGTAAGCAGCTTCACCGAGGTCTTTCTTTGAAAAACTCCTTTCAAACACTTCTTTATGCTTTCCAGAAAATTCTACATCATTTCCGATCAACAATATGTCATTCACATATACTTATCAGAAAGGTTGTAGTGCTCCCACTCACTTTCTTGTAAATACAGGCCTTTCCAAAAGTCTGTATAAAACCATATGCTTTGATCAACTCATCAAAGCGTATATTCCAACTCCGAGATGCTTACACTAGTCCATTGATGGATCGCTGGAGCTTGCAGATTTTGTTAGCACCTTTTGGATCGATAAAACCTTCTGGTTGCATCGTATACAACTCTTCTTCCAGAAATCCATTCAGGAACACAGTTTTGATATCCATTTGCCAGATTTCATAAAATGTGGCAATTGCTAACATGATTCGGACAGACTTAAGCATCGTTACGAGTGAGAAAATCTCATCATATTCAGCACCTTGAACTTGTCAAAAACCTTTCGCAACAAGTCGAGCTTAGTAGATAGTAACACTACTATTAGTGTCCATCTTCCTCTTGAAGATCCATTTATTTAACTCGGATTGCTAATCATCAAGAAAGTCAACCAAAGTCCACACTTTGTTCTCATATATGGATCCCATCTCAGATTTCATGGCCTCAAACCATTTCGCGGAATCTGGGCTCATCATCGCTTCCTCATAGTTCGTAGGTTCATCATGGTCTAGTAACATGAGTTCCAGAACAGGATTACCACACCACTCTGGTGCGGACTGTACTTTGGAAGACCTACGAGGCTTTGTAGTAACTTAATCTGAAGTTTCATGATCATCATCATTAGCTTCCTCACTAATTAGTGTAGGAATCACTGGAACTGATTTCTGTGATGAACTACTTTCCAATTTAGGAGAAGGTACAAATTACCTTATCAAGCTGTACTTTCCTCCCACTCACTTATTTCGAGAGAAACTCCTTCTCTAGAAAGGATCCATCTTAGCAATGAATATCTTGCTTTCGGATCTGTGATAGAAGGGGTACCCAATAGTTTCCTTTGGGTATTCTATGAAGACGCACTTCTCCGATTTGGGTTCGAGCTTATCAATTTGAAACTTTTTCACATAAGCATCGCAGTCCCAAACTTTAAGAAACGGAAACTTTGGTTTCTTGCCAAACCACAGTTCATAAGGCGTCGTCTCAAACAGATTTTGATGGTGCCCTATTTAAAGTGAATGCAACTGTCTCTAATGCATAATCCCAAAACGATAGTGGTAAATCGGTAAGATACATCATAGATCGCACCATGTCCAATAAAGTGCGGTTATGACGTTCGGACACACCATTACGTTGTGGTGTTCCATGTGGCGTGAGATGTGAAACTATTCCACATTGTTTTATATGAAGGCCAAACTCGTAACTCAAATATTCTCCTCCATGATCAGATCGTAGAAACTTTATTTTCTTGTTACGATGATTCTCCACTTCACTCTGAAATTCTTTGAACTTTTCAAATGTTTCAGACTTGTGTTTCATTAAGTAGATATACCCATATCTGCTCAAATCATCTGTGAAGGTCACAAAATAACGATACTTGCCACGAGCATCAACACTCATTGGATCGCATACATCAGTATGTATTATTTCCAACAAATCTGTTGCTCGCTCCATTTTTCCGGTGAACGGAGTCTTAGTCATCTTGCCAATGAGGCATGGTTCGCAAGCATCAAGTGATTCATAATCAAGTGATTCTAAAAGCCCATCAGCATGGAGTTTCTTCATGCGCTTTACACCAATATGACCTAAACGGCAGTGCCACAAATAAGTTGCACTATCATTATTAACTTTACATCTTTTGGCTTCAATATTATGAATATGTGTATCACACGATCGAGATCCAACAAACCATTTTCATTGGGTGTATGACCATAGAAGGTTTTATTCATGTAAACAGAACAACAATTATTCTCTAACTTACATGAATAACCGTATTGCAATAAACATGATCAAATCACATTCATGCTCAACGCAAACACCAAATAACACTTATTTAGGTTCAACACTAATCCCGAAAGTATAGGGAGTGTGCGATGATGATCATACCAATATTGGAACTACTTCCAACACACATCGTCACCTCACCCTCAACTAGTTTCTGTTTATTCTGCAACTCCCGTTTCGAGTTACTACTCTTAGCAACTGAACCAGTATCAAATACCAAGGGGTTGCTATAAACACTAGTAAAGTACACATCAATAACATGTATATCAAATATACCTATGTTCACTTTGCCATCCTTCTTATCCGGCAAATACTTGGGGTAGTTCCACTTCCAGTGACCAGTCCCTTTGTAGTAGAATCACTTAGTCTTAGGCTTAGGTCCAGACTTGGGCTTCTTCACTTGAGCAGCAACTTGCTTGTTGTTCTTCTTGAAGTTTCCCTTCTTCCCTTTGCCCTTTTTCTTGAAACTAGTGATCTTGTCCACCATCAACACTTTGATGTTTTTCTTTGATTTCTACCTTTGCCGATTTTTGCATCGCGAAGAGCTTGGGAATTGTTTTCATCATCCCTTGCATATTATAGTTCATCACGAAGTTCTACTAACTTGGTGGAGGTGACTAGAGAATTCTGTCAATCACTATCTTATCTGGAAGATTAACTCCCACTTGATTCAAGCGATTGTAGTACCCAGACAATCTGAGCACATGCTCACTAGTTGAGAGATTCTCCTCCATCTTTTAGCTATAGAACTTGTTGGAGACTTCATATCTCTTAACTCGGGTATTTTCTTGAAATATTAACTTCAACTCCTGGAACATCTCATATGGTCCATGACGTTCAAAACGTCTTTGAAGTCCCGATTCTAAGCCGTAAAGCATGGTGCACAAAACTATCAAGTAGTCATCATATTGAGCTAGCCAAACGTTCATAACGTCTGCATCTGCTCCTGCAATAGGTCTGTCACCTAGCGGTGCATCAATTACATAATTCTTCTGTGCAGCAATGAGGATAAACCTCGGATCATGGACCAAGTCCGCAACATTGCTACTAACATCTTTCAAATTAGTTTTCTCTAGGAACACATATAAAAACATAGGGAAGCAACAACGTGAGCTATTGATCTACAACATAATTTGCAAAATACTACCAGGACTAAGTTCATGATAAATTAAAGTTCAATTAATCATATTACTTAAGAACTCCCACTTAGAAAGACATCTCTCTAATCCTCTAAGTGATCACGTGATCCAAATCAACTAAACCATAACCGATCATCACGTGAAATGTAGTTTTCGATGGTGAACATCACTATGTTGATCATATCTACTATATGATTCACGCTCGACCTTTTGGTCTCAGTGTTCTGAGGCCATATCTGCATATCCTAGGCTCGTCAAGTTTAACCTAAGTGTTCTGCGTGTGCAAAACTGGCTTGCACCCGTTGTAGATGGACGTAGAGCTTATCACACCTGATCATCACGTGGTGTCTGGGCACAATGAACTTTGGCAACGGTGCATACTCAGGGAGAACACTTTTATCTTGAAATTTAGTGAGAGACCATCTTAAAATGCTACCGTCAATCAAAGCAAGATAAGATGCATAAAAGATAAACATCACATGCAATCAATATAAGTGATATGATATGACCATCATCATCTTGTGCTTGTGATCTCCATCTCCGAAGCACCTCCATGATCACCATCGTCACCGGCGCGACACCTTGATCTCCATCGTAGCATCATTGTCGTTTACATCGTCTATTGCTTCTACGACTATCGCTACCGCTTAGTGATAAAGTAAAGCAATTACAGAGCATTTGCATTTCATACAATAAAGCGACAACCATATGGCTCTTGTCAGTTGCCGATGACTTCGGTAACAAAACATGATCATCTCATACAATAAAATATAGCATCACATGTTGACCATATCACATCACAACATGCCCTGCAAAAACAAGTTAGACGTCCTCTACTTTGTTGTTGCAGGTTTTATGTGGCTGCTACGGGCTTAGCAAGAACCATTCTTACCTACGCATCAAAACCACAACAATAGTTTGTCAAGTTGGTGATGTTTTAACCTTCGCAAGGACCGGGCGTAGCCACACTCGGTTCAATTAAAGTTGGAGAAACTGACACCCGCCAGCCACCTGTGTGCAAAGCACGTCGGTAGAACCAGTCTCGCGTAAGTGTACGTGTAATGTCGGACCAGGCTGCTTCATCCAACAATACCGCCAAACCAAAATATGACATGCTGGTAAGCAGTATGACTTATATCGCCCACAACTCACTTGTGTTCTACTCGTGCATATGACATCAACACATAAAACCTGGCTCGGATGCCACTGTTGGGGAACGTAGTAATTTCAAAAAAATTCCTACGCACACGCAAGATCATGGTGATGCATAGCAACGAGAGGGGAGAGTGTTGTCTATGTACCCTCGTAGACCGGCAACGGAAGCGTTGACACAACATAGAGGAAGAGTCGTACGTCTTCCCGATCCGACCGATCCAAGTACCGAACGTACGGCACCTCCAAGTTCTGCACACGTTCAACTCGGTGACGTGTCTCGAGCTCCGATCCAGCCGAGTGTTGAGGGAGAGTTTTGTCAGCACGACCGCTACGATATGACCGAGGTGGAATATGGTGGAGGGGGGCACCGCACACGGCTAAGGAACGATCACGAAGATCAACTTGTGTGTTATGGGGTGCCCCCCTACCCCCGTATATAAACGAGGGAGGGAGGAGGTGCGGTCGGCCCCTAGGGGTGCGCCTGGAGGAGTCCTACTCCCACCGGGAGTAGGACTCCCCCCTCTTGCCTTGTTGGAGAAGGAAAGGGGAAGCGGGAAAGAGGAAAGGGGGGCGCCGCCCCCCCCCCTTCCTTGTCCTATTCAGACTAGGGGGGAGGGGGCGCACGGCCTGCCCTGACCGGCCCTCCTCTTCTCCCTTAGGGCGCATGTAGACCCATTAACCCCCGGGGGGTTCCGGTAACCCCCCGGTACTCCGGTAAAATCCCGATTTCACCCGGAACGATTCCGATATCCAAATATAGGCTTCCAATATATCAATATTTATGTCTCGACCATTTCGAGACTCCTTTTCATGTCCGTCATCACATCCGGGACTCCAAACAACCTTCGGTACATCAAAACACAAAAACCCTAATTATGATCGTCACCGAACTTTAAGCGTGCGGACCCTACGGGTTCGAGAACTATGTAGACATGACCGAGACACGTCTCCGGTCAATAACCAATAGCGGAACCTGGATGCTAATATTGGTTCCTACATATTCTACGAAGATCTTTATCGGTCAAACCGCATAACAACATACGTTGTTCCCTTTGTCATCGGTATGTTACTTGCCCGAGATTCGATCGTCGGTATCTCCGTACCTAGTTCAATCTTGTTACCGGCAAGTCTCTTTACTCGTTCTACAATACATCATCCCGCAACTAAATCATTAGTTGCAATGCTTGCAATGCTTAAGTGATTTGCATTACCGAGTGGGCCCAGAGACACCTCTCCGACAATCGAAGTGACAAATCCTAATCTCGAAATACGCCAACCCAACAAGTACCTTCGGAGACACCTGTAGAGCACCTTTATAATCACCCAGTTACGTTGTGACGTTTGGTAGCACACAAAGCGTTCCTCCGGTAAACGGGGGTTGCATAATCTCATATTCATAGGAACATGTATAAGTCATGAAGAAAGCAACAGCAACATACTAAACGATCAAGTGCTAAGCTAACGGAATGGGTCAAGTCAATCACATAATTCTCCTAATGATGTGATCCCGTTTAATCAAATGACAACTCTTTGTCCATGGCTAGGAAACATAACCATCTTTGATTAATGAGCTAGTCAAGTAGAGGCATACTAGTGACACTCTGTTTGTCTATGTATTCACACATGTATTATGTTTCCGGTTAATACAATTCTAGCATGAATAATAAACATTTATCATGATATAAGAAAATAAATAATAACTTTATTATTGCCTCTAGGGTATATTTCCTTCACTTTGACCCAAAGGTACAGAGCTATTTTAGGGTGATTGGCGTAGTACTCGGAGACTGATTGTAAGCATGATTTTCATTAGCTCTCACACTGATTGTAAGCATGAGCAGGTGGAAGATTAGGTCAGTGCGAAGCTTACCTTAAACACTACCGCCGCCGTTGAAACGAGGCGAGCATCGAGGGAACCGTGGAGAACGGCGAGGTGATGACCCACAAGTGTAGGGGATCTATCATAGTCCTTTCGATAAGTAAGAGTGTCGAACCCAACGAGGAGCGGAAGGAAATGATAAGCGGTTTTCAGTAAGGTTTTCTCTGTAAGCACTGAAATTGTAGGTAATAGATAGTTTTGTGATAACATAAATAGTAACGAGCAACAAGTAAATAAAGTAAATAAAGTGCAGCAAGGTGGCCCAATCCTTTATGTAGCAAAGGATAAGCCTTGACAAATTCTAATAATGGTAAAGGAGCTCCCAAGGACACATTGGGTATTATCGTCAAGCTAGTTTTCATCACGTTCATAAGATTCGCGTTCGGTACTTTGATAATTTGATATGTGGGTGGACCGGTACTTGGGTACTGCCCTAACTTGGACAAGCATCCTACTTATGATTAACCCCTATTGCAAGCATCCGCAACTACAAAAAGGAGTATTAAGGTAAACCTAACCACAGCATTAAACATATGGGTCCATATCAACCCCTAACGAAGCAACGCATAAACTAGGGTTTAAGCTTCTGTCACTCTAGCAACCCATCATCTACTTATTACTTCCCCATGCCTTCCTCTAGGCCCAAATAATGGTGAAGTTTCATGTAGTCGACGTTCACATAGCACCACTAGAGGGATAGTGTGACACTCCAAAACTTTAATTTGGTTTTTATCAAAAACCTTGTGGTTTTCTTTGAAAAGAGGCCATTTAAATTTTCTTTCAGAAAACCTCCCTCTTAAAAACTTCCTTTGCTTTGGCAAGGATTTTGTTTTTTTGTTTTTTCAAACATTGGTGTTTGAATCTTTTGAAACTTCTTCTCTGTTGGTTCCCACTCAAATTTATTTTGGGAGTTTAATCTTTTTCTTTTAAAATGAAACTCTATGCAAAACTTGGGATTTTCATATCTTGAAAACCACCCATGACTTTGCATTGTTGCCCATGTGATAAAACCCCTCCAAAACCTCCCCTACACCTTGTGATCAACCTAAGTTCTCTGTCCCAACTAATCCAAGCAAGTTTTGGATTTTATTCTAATTATTTTTCCTCTCAAATCAATTCTGAAAATTATTTGGAGCCTGAGTGATTTTCAAAGCAAGTACCCTATTGCATTTGAATTTTGACCTCAAACCAACTCTCCTGGATAGTCCTTTGTACCCACAACCCAGAACCATCTTGATCCACTCCTCCTCTTTTCAAATTTTTCAAAATTCAGTCTCTGCAAGTTTGGACCAGATTTGCCAAATTTGGTGAAATTCATATCTATGCTTCTCCAAAAATTACACCAAAAATCATGCAGCCTACTGGAGCAATGAGTAGCCCTTCCTGGCGTCGGTGGCGCTCTGGCCCGCCCTCGCCAGCGTCTTCTGCGGCATCGGGACCTCCCGTGGCGGCCGACAGAAGGCACACCACGGCAGAACACCGTTCAGCGCCGCCCAAAGCCCCCTAGCTCTCCGCGTGTCCCTGCCATGCCAGCGCACGCCCGTGGCACCGTGGTCGTGGCCCGGCAAGCACGGAACGTGCTCCCTGCCGCCGACGGGCCGCGCCACCCCCGTTCCGTCGAGCTTGCCCATAGCACCAAATCCCAGCCCGTTTAGCACCTAAATGGGACCGATGGACCTCAACGATGATGCCCAAGCCCCTAATCCCACTGCACATCCACGGCACCGCCGTAATCACTCGCCGGAGATCCCCGTTCACGGCAACCGCCTCGGGCCGCCTATAAAAAGGGCCCCCGAGCTCACCCTCGTGCACGCATCATCACCACTCCTCACCAACGCCACGCCAGGCCACTAGGAGGTCCTTGAGGAGGTCTCCTCCCCCAACTCCGGCCGCCCCGATCCGCCTCGGCCGCCACCACGATTCGCTCCGGTGAGGCCATCTCCGGCGCCCAAACCCCGTCCGTTACCCTCTCTAGCTACCAGGAGCCTAACCCCCTCCTCAATTTGATCTCTACAGCCCTCTCCGACGAGTCCCTCGACCACCCGAGCCGCCGTCCGCCGGAGCAAAGCTCGTCGTCAACGTGGTACTTGCCCGCGACCACCACCACCACCAACCGATGCGGAATGGCGCCCTGAGCACGGAGGTACCCTCCGATCCCCCTGCCTCGCTGTGGATCACCGCCGGCGACTACCGCGGCTCTCGGGCACCGACGAGCTTCGTCCCCCTTTTTTTGAAAGTTCAAACCTGACAAGTGGGACCCCACCGTCAGCCTCTCTGCCCTCTCTATTGAATCGTTTTCTGAAAGCGCCTTCGGGCAAAATGCGTTTTCCCTTTGGGCTGGCGTAGTTTCTGCCGAAGCGTTTCTGTTTTTATAAGCTAGCCCCTGGAAACTTTCTGTTTCATTACAGATAAGTCCCTAGGCAAAAACCTTTATAACTTTTAATCAGAAAAGTATTTTTGATTGATTCTTTTTCTGTTCTCTTTAAAATTTTGTCTAGTTTTTTATCAGATTTATTTGAAAAATATTTGGAATACTTTTTGTGCACTCCTTGGTATTTACGATAGCGCATATATTTTCTTTATACCGTAGATACCGAAGGAGGTGACGGAGCCGCGAACTTCACCGAGCTAGGCTGCGACTACTCTGAACCTGGCAAGCATGTTTGAACTTTTGATGTGATGAGTGTCTTGGCATGTTTTGCATTTAGTTAGTTTTCATGGCATGTTGAGAAGCATATCGATGAACGTTATTTTATGCGATAATGAGGTAAGTGAGTTCGATGATCCATAAGTGGATGGATGTGAGTATGAATGGACATGTGTTGGCATGAGGATGGGTGAGATGGCAGTGTCGTAGCATGCCAGTCTTACGCCAGACTATGTGACTTCAGTGTTAATCCGTATCGGTCCAGTTCCTCTCATTTCCTTCCCTGTACTACCACATGTTTTCGGCAAGGAATATGGTTTAGTAAGTTGCAAACCGCTTTTCTGGTACACACCAAAAGGAGAGGCCGTGATGATGGTTCCATGGCCCTGGATTAAAGCCAGTCATCCGGTCAGGGGGCATGGGTGTTTCCGGTTGGGACCGAGAGGGGGGCACCCCTTAGAGCGCGCATATATAAAGTTGATCCCATGCTATTCGAGATTGTGATCTCCCCGTCTCAAAAGTTTTTCTTGGACGATGTCTAGGGTGATTCCTAGCATCGAGAGGTGGGATGGGTGTGTACTGGTTAGCTGTGTTTTCTTCCGAAATACCGTAAACGGAACTAGTCCTTCGTGACTACGGAAATCCGTTGGCTATGGGAAAAATTTTGTACAAACTCTGCAGAGTCATATATTCCTCCAAATCATCTATCCCATGTCCAAATTCGTATTATCTTATCCTAATCAAATGTCAGTTTTGATGGCAGAGACTCCAGTGATTCGCATGAGTGCTAATTCCGGCTAAATGATTATTCCTGTGGATGGACTAACCCATTTATTTCTCAAGAATTAAATGTTTATTATGAGTATTATTTACTTGTGAATAAAAGCCCTTTCTGCGATGTCGCTCAGACGTCCGACTGTGGCATTGTTGTATTCTACTTTCTTTTCAAGCCCTTTCTGCGATGTCGCTCAGACGTCCGACTGTGGCATTTCTTTTAAAGCCCTTTCTGTGATGTCGCCCCGACGTCCGACCGTGGCATTTCTTTTAAAGCCCTTTCTGTGACGTCGCCCCGACGTCCGACTATGGCATTTCTTTTAAAGCCCTTTCTGTGATGTCGCCCTGACGTCCGACCGTGGCATTTCTTTTAAAGCCCTTTCTGTGACGTCGCCCCGACGTCCGACTGTGGCATTTCTTTTAAAGCCCTTTGTGTGATGTCGCCCCGACATCCGACTGTGGTATTTCTTTTAAAGCCCTTTATGTGGTGTCGCTAAGACGCCCGACTATGGCATCATTTCCTTATATTTATTTGTTCACCTTTCGAGGCGTCGCTTTAGACACCCGATCGGTAGTTATTTATGTTCTGTTGGGATTTCAGGCGTACTACCGCCGTTTCCCTTTTACTTACCTTGTTATGCTAATTTTTGAATGTACATTGGTGAATTATTCATGACGCATCCATGCATGCATTTGTTATATCTTACGTCCGAACTGTCTTGCGAGTACTTTCAAAGTACTCACTGGCTTGTTGATTTGGCCAGATGCTGACGAAGGCGATCTCATGGATGAAGAGTTTGATAGTGAGTCCGACACCTAGAGGAGTCCCAGTCAGTCTCGTGCGACCCTGGTTTTGGTCATTGTTTTATATCCGCTTCCGCTACCAAATAAATTCATCGAGCCTCACCTCGACGCTCGATGAGATGACAGACTTAGAGTCTTGTATTTCTCTCCCCGCTGTGTTTCTCCACCACCGCCCTATCCTCGAGTCAGTAGTATGCCTCCACACGACTGTGTCATGTCCGCCATTATGTATAATTATTGCTGTGCTTGTAATAATTTGGTTGAGCAGCCGTAGTTCGACCCTGTAATATATTTTATGCTACTAGCTTATTGTATCAAGAATTTGTCTACCAGTGAGGAGGATTTTTCTCATACTGGACTCAAAAGATTGGTTTCTCAATAAATATTTTTATTGGAAAACCGGTCGTGACAAGCTTGGTACCAGAGCCAGGCTGACTGTAGGAAGCCACTAGGTGCGATCGCTAATTGGTTATTAGCATGATAGAGCTAATTTATATTTTTGCAATTGTAGTCATTTTCTGTCAGTCAGCATAAATTTATGATCTGACCATGCAGAATTTTTGCCTACTTTTGTAGATGACCGACAACAGCTGCGAGTCTCAGACCTTCGCCAACGTGCCCGATGGGTTCGTCAAGCTTCTTTCTTTCATCGTTCAGGTCGCGATGGGGCCATCTGTGCGCCCAGTTTTCACACTCTGCCAACACCGAGTCAACGACAGTCTGACCATGCACCAGGCCGCGGTGCAGTTCAAGGGAGGGCATGGTGAGTTACGCCGCTTCCGGTTCGTGGGAAGAGCCATGCCTACGGAGAGGCATGCTATGCAGATGGCAGCCCGCGAGGCGATAGCTCGTCTCAGGGATGTCCTCCCCGTAATGAAGACTCGTCGTTACCGTTATCTTCCGTGACATGTGCCATACACCTGTCACTACGCATACTCCTTCCCCAGAGGAGAACGATACGAGGCTTTTGAGATGCTCATTGAGTATCTCCGGGCCCTGGAGGCAGCCTTCGACAACCTGGTGGACGACTTCGTAGCTACCCGCATGGACTCAGTTCATGGCTGTGCTGCCAATAGGAGGGAGCTCCTACCCATCGCACCGCCACTGACTTTGGTCTCGTCCTCAGCATCTTATACGCCTACTCGTCGCCTGCCCTCTACCGAAGAATTCAACCAAGTCATTGCACCCACTTCAGCGCGCACTGCACCACCCTTCGCGCCCACTCCTGTACGTGTTGCTCCGCCCCTGGCAACCGCTCCGTCCACTCTGCGCAACACTACACGTATGGAGCCCATTAGCGAGGAGGAAGTCGAGTCCCCAACCTCGCTACGCCTCGCCCTCGGCAGGGCAAAGGAGGTCGTCAACATCTCTGCCTGAGTACGCTTAGGTGCCATGTAATGTACCGCTTTGTAAGATATGTACATAGGTTGTGAGAAGTAGCCTGTTTGCGCATCATGTAGGATCTAGAGAAGTGCACTAGCCTAAATAACATGTCAGGATTTTGTACGCATGTCCTGAGTGATGTATTGTATAATTACCGCCCGCGTGTAAGATATGTAATGAGCAGTCCTTCTCCGTGCGCAAGTCGATTTGTTTTTCTTAAGTAAGCTGGGTTATTTAGTTTTATTTGCCAGCTTTATGCATTTATGGATTTGTTTTTGCGACTCTTTCCTCTTTTCTTATGGGTCTTACAAATATATCCCCAGAGTGAAAAATGTCTCGTCCTTGGACTCGCTCCATGCCAATTCCACCAGAGGAAAATTATGATGCACCACCCAGCAACGATTTCACTCAGGGACAGTCAAGCCAACAGGGCAGTGAATCGGCACTTTCACAAATGTGCCGCCTTTATGAGCAGAGTCAGCAACAACATCGGGAAATGATGAACCAAGTCATCAACATGGGAAATCACCATGGACAGTATCAGCAGCATTCCAAGTTATCTGAGCTACAGAAGACACGTCCTCAAACATTTTCTCACACTGACAAACCTCTTGAAGCCGAGGACTGGCTTCGAGATATGGAGAGAAAATTAATTATTGCAAAATGTTCAGACCCCGAGAAGGTATTATATGCTCCGCACTATCTCACAGGAGCAGCCGCATCGTGGTGGGAGAATTTTCTACACATGCATCCCAACGAAAATGACATAACCTAGGATGATTTCAAGGAAGGTTTCCGTGGTGCACACATTCCTAAGAGTATTATGAAAATCAAGAAGAGAGAGTTCGATGACCTCAAACAAAGGAACGTGACAGTGTCAGATTACAACAGTCAATTTACTCTATTGTCCCGCTACGCCAATGAAGAGCGTATGACTGAAATCAAGAAGATGGAGAAATTCCTTGATGGTCTGGCGCCCGCGCTTAAATGCCAACTGGTCGTGCACACTTTTCCTGATTTTAAAACACTGGTGGACAAAGCCATTACTCTGGAAAATGAGAGACACAGTCTGGAAGATATCCGCAAGCGGAAAAGGGACCAGACTAATCATGCTCGCAATCACCGAAGCAAGACAGATTTTCAAAAGGGTGGGACACACAAATCCTCATCCAATGTCTCACGCCCAATCAAGAATTTTCATGCAAGGGACAAGGAATTCACCTATCACCCCGGCGTTACTTGTTACGCTTGTGGAGAAGAAGGGCACTATGCCAAACAGTGCCCCAAGCCAAGGAATTCAACCCCAAAGCCGAACAACGGCGGCAACAATTCCGCGCCCAAGCGAAACAATTTCAATCCCAACAATAACCACAGGAAGGGTCATCTGAACCACGTAACCAAAGAGGAGGCACAAAATGCTCCGGATATCGTACTCGGTACGTTTCCTATCAACACAATACCTGCAATGGTTTTGTTTGATTCTGGAGCTTCTCACTCTTTCATTTCGAAAAATTTTGCTTTGCAAAATAATTTTTCGATGCTTCCTTTGGAGAAATCCATGATCATCAAGTCCCCTGGGATTCAGCAAGTTACTCAGAATTACTGTCAGAATGTGGTCATTGAGTTCGAAGGATTGGAGTTGCACGCAAATCTTATTGTGTTGGAAAATAAAGGACTGGATGTCATCCTAGGGATGGATTGGCTAACCACCAATAAGGGTTTTATCGACTGTTTCAACAAGACCGTAATTCTCACACACCACCAAGGGAAGACAATAAGAGTATCAGCCAAGGAAGGAAAATTACCCGGCAACCGAGATTAAATAAGGTGGACATTTTTGAGCTAAACAAGGTTCCAGTAGTGTGTGAATTTCCAGATGTATTCCCTAAAGAACTACTGGGCATGGCACCAGATCGAGAAATAGAATTCCGCATTGAGCTAGCACCAGGAACCACCCCCATATACAAGAAACCATACAGAATGGCACCATCCGAGTTGATCGAGTTGAAGAAGCAAATAAAAGAATTACTGAAAAAGGATACATTCGAGCCAGCTCCTCACCTTGGGGATCACCAATTTTATTTGCCAAAAAGAAGGATGGAACGCTGAGATTGTGTATTGACTATCGAGCACTTAACATGGTCACAGTCAAAAACAAATACCCGATGCCAAGGATAAACGATTTGTTTGATCAACTCGCTCAGGCCAAGGTATTCTCAAAAATTGACTTAAGCTCAGGATACCATCAATTGAAGGTACGAACGGAAGATATCCCCAAAACAGCCTTCACCTCCAGATATGGACTGTACGAGTTCACAGTGATGCCATTTGGATTAACTAACGCCCCAGCATATTTTGTTCACCTTATGAACAAAGTATTCATGAAGTTTATGGACAAGTTCGTCGTGGTATTCATCGACGATATTCTGGTATACTCCAAGACACCAGAAGAGCACGCAGAACATCTCAGGATTGTGCTAGGAGAGCTAAGAAAACACCAATTGTATGCCAAGTTCAGCAAGTGCGAATTTTGGCTAAGACAAGTAGGCTTTCTAGGCCACGTACTGACCCAAGACGGTATCGCAGTGGACCCAGAGAAAGTCAAGGCCGTACTTGGCTGGAAGTCACCAGCCAGCGTAACAGACATACGGAGTTTCTTGGGAATGGCAGGATATTACCACAGATTTATTGAAGGATTTTCCACCATAGCCAAGCCTATGACACAGTTTCTCAAGAAAGATAAGAAGTTTGAATGGACAGAAGCCTGCGAGAAAAGTTTCCAAGAGCTAAAGCGGAAGTTAACGACAGCACCGGTATTAATTGTACCCGACATACACAAGAATTTTGAAGTATATTGTGACGCGTCCAGAAAGGGTCTCGGATGCGTGTTGATGCAGGAAGGCAAGGTTGTCGCCTACGCTTCAAGGCAACTTCGCAAGCATGAGGAAAATTATCCCACTCATGACTTAGAAATGGCAGCAGTTATTCATGCACTCAAGGAATAGAGGCATTTCTTACTTGGGAATCGATGTGAAATATATACGGATCACAAAAGTCACAAATATATTTTCACACAGCCAGAACTAAACTTACGGCAACGACGTTGGTTGGAGTTGGTAAAGGATTATGATGTTGGTATTCATTACCATCCAGGGAAAGCAAATGTAGTGGCCGATGCCCTTAGTCGGAACCCCAGCTCCGACGAAAACAATCTGCACAGCTTGAGGCCCGAATTCCAACAAGAATTTGCCAAGCTCAACTTGATAATGGTAGCAGAAGGCACCATATCAAACTTGGAAATACGACCCAACCTTGTGGAGGAAATTAAAGAAGCTCAGGCCGGTCACACCAGCATCGAAGGCATCAAAAGGAAGTTGAGTATGGGCAAGGCCTCGGAATTCGTCATAGACAATGAAGGAATATTATGGTACGGAGAGAGGCTCTGCGTGCCAAACATAGAAGACCTTAAACAGCAAATTTTAGCTGAAGCACACACCACTCCATATTCAATTCACCCTGGAGGAACCAAAATGTATAAGGATATTCAGGAAAGATTTTGGTGGCACGGTATGAAGAGGGACATAGCCACCTTCATTGCATGTTGCGACTCATGTCAACGCATAAAAGCTGAGCATCAGAGACCAGCCGGACTACTGCAACCGAACAAAATACCTGAGTGGAAATGGAATGAAATAGGGATGGATTTTATTGTCGGACTACCTCGGTCACGACACGGGAATGATGCCATATGGGTCATCACCGATATATTAACCAAAGTGGCACACTTTATTCCAATAAAGACGACCCACACCACTCAGAGGCTTGCCAGGATTTATCTTTCCCGCATAGTTTGTCTGCATGGTGTCTCAAAGACTATAATATCCGACAGAGGCACTCAGTTCGTCTCAAGATTTTGGGAGCATTTACAACAGGCTCTGGGAACCCAACTAGCCTTCAGTACCGCATACCACCCACAGATTGATGGACAGACTGAACACGTAAACCAAATTTTAGAAGACATGCTGAGAGCATGTGTCCTCACATATGGAACCAGTTGGGAAGAAAGCCTGCCATACGCCGAGTTCGCGTATAACAATAGCTACCAGGCCAGCCTACAAATGGCACCATTTGAGGCTTTATACGGACGAAGATGTCGTACCCCGTTAAATTGGTCAGAGACCGGAGACAGCCGCATCTTCGGACCAGACATGCTCAGAGAAGCCGAGGAAAAGGTCAAGCTAATCAGAGACCGACTTAAGACCTCTCAAAGTCGACAGAAGAGTTATTATGATCAGAATCATCGTAGGGTCAGCTTCGAACCCGGAGAGTTCGTATACCTGAGAGTATCCCCTATGAGAGGACTGCAACGGTTTAAGATTAAAGGAAAGTTAGCACCAATATTCATTGGACCATTCTGCATAGTGGCACGAAGAGGCACTGTAGCCTACCAGCTAGACATACCCGAAGACTTGTCCAACATTCACAACGTGTTCCACGTCTCTCAATTAAGGAAGTGCGTAAGCAACCCAGAGAAACAAGTATCCATGAAAACATTGACGTGCAGCAAGACCTCACTTATCGGGAACGTCCCATAAGAATATTAGAGGAGTCTGAATGGAGGACCCGACAGAAGACCATCAAGTTTTTCAAAGTCCAGTGGAGCAATCACACCGACAGTGAAGCAACTTGGGAAAGCGAGGATTTTCTTCGGACAGAGCATCCACACTTATTTAAGGATCAGCTGAAATCTCGGGGACGAGATTTTTCCTAAGGGGGTAGGTGTTGTGACACTCCAAAATTTTAATTTGGTTTTTATCAAAAACCTTGTGGTTTTCTTTGAAAAGAGGCCATTTAAATTTTCTTTCAGAAAACCTCCCTCTTAAAAACTTCCTTTGCTTTGGCAAGGATTTTGTTTTTTTGTTTTTTCAAACATTGGTGTTTGAATCTTTTGAAACTTCTTCTCTGTTGGTTCCCACTCAAATTTATTTTGGGAGTTTAATCTTTTTCTTTTAAAATGAAACTCTATGCAAAACTTGGGATTTTCATATCTTGAAAACCACCCATGACTTTTCATTATTGCCCATGTGATAAAACCCCTCCAAAACCTCCCCTACACCTTGTGATCAACCTAAGTTCTCTGTCCCAACTAATCCAAGAAAGTTTTGGATTTTATTCTAATTATTTTTCCTCTCAGATCAATTCTGAAAATTATTTGGAGCCTGAGTGATTTTCAAAGCAAGTACCCTATTGCATTTGAATTTTGACCTCAAACCAACTCTCCTGGATAGTCATTTGTACCCACAACCCAGAACCATCTTGATCCACTCCTCCTCTTTTCAAATTTTTCAAAATTCACTCTCTGCAAGTTTGGACCAGATTTGCCAAATTTGGTGAAATTCATATCTACGCTTCTCCAAAAATTACACCAAAAATCATGCAGCCTACTGGAGCAATGAGTAGCCACTCCACCAAGTTTCAGCTCAAGGAAAAATCCCTAGATGCCAAAAGCATTCTGTCGAACACCTGAGCTGCACTGTTCTTTGCATTTTCAGTAAAGTTCAGTAAAATTCAGTTTTACACTGTTGTTTTCTTCAGAGTTCAGTCACAAGCTCACAGTGCGCTTGGCTCGATGCTCGTAGCCCCTCCCTCTTGTCCGGAGCTTCACACGCGTGCGTGGAGCCTTCCTGGCGTCGGTGGCGCTCTGGCCCGCCCTCGCCGGCGTCTTCTACGGCGTCGGGACCTCCCGTGGCGGCCGACAGAAGGCACACCACGGCAGAACGCCGTTCAGTGCCGCCCAAAGCCCCCTGGCTCTCCGCGTGTCCCTGCCATGCCAGCGCACGCCCGTGGCACCGTCGCCATGGCCCGGCAAGCACGGAACGTGCTCCCTGCCGCCGACGGGCCGCGCCACCCCCGTTCCGTCGAGCTCGCCCATAGCACCAAATCCCAGCCCGTTTAGCACCTAAATGGGACCGGTGGACCTCAACGACGATGCCCAAGCCCCTAATCCCACTACACATCCACGGCACCGCCGTAATCACTCGCCGGAGATCCCCGTTCACGGCAACTGCCTCCGGCCGCCTATAAAAATGGCCCCCGAGCTCACCCTCGTGCACGCATCATCACCACTCCTCACCAACGCCACGCCAGGCCACTAGGAGGTCCTCGAGGAGGTCTCCTCCCCCAACTCCGGCCGCCCCGATCCGCCACGGCCTCCACCACAATTCGCTCCGGTGAGGCCATCTCCGGCGCCCAAACCTCGTCCGTTACCCTCTCTAGCTACCAGGAGCCTAACCCCCTCCTCAATTTGATCTCTACAGCCCTCTCCGACGAGTCCCTCGACCACCCGAGCCGTCGTCCGCCGGAGCAAAGCTCGCCATCGACGTGGTACTCGCCGGCGACCACCACCACCACCAACCGACGCGGAATGGCGCCCTGAGCACGGAGGTACCCTCCGATCCCCCTGCATCGCCGTGGATCGCCGCCGGCGACCACCGCGGCTCTTGGGCGCCGACGAGCTTCGTCCCCCTTTTTTTTTGAAAGTTCAAACCTGACAAGTGGGACCCCTCCGTCAGCCTCTCTGCCCTCTCTATTGAATCGTTTTCCGAAAGCGCCTTCGGGCAAAATGCGTTTTCCCTTTGGGCTGGCGTAGTTTCTGCCGAAGCGTTTCTGTTTTTATAAGCTAGCCCCTGGAAACTTTCTGTTTCATTACAGATGAGTCCCTGGGCAAAAACATTTATAACTTTTAATTAGAAAAGTATATTTGATTGATTCTTTTTCTATTCTCTTTAAAATTTTGTCTAGTTTTTTATCAGATTTATTTGAAAAATATTTGGAATACTTTTTGTGCACTCCTTGGTATTTACGATAGCGCATATATTTTCTTTATACCGTAGATACCGAAGGAGGTGACGGAGCCGCGAACTTCACCGAGCTAGGCTGCGACTACTCTGAACCAGGCAAGCATGTTTGAACTTTTGATATGATGAGTGTCTTGGCATGTTTTGCATTTAGTTAGTTTTCATGGCATGTTGAGAAGCATATCGATCAACGTTATTTTATGCGATAATGAGGTAAGTGAGTTCGATGATCCATAAGTGGATGGATGTGAGTATGAATGGCCATGTGTTGGCATGAGGATGGGTGAGATGGCAGTGTCATAGCATGCCAGTCTTATGCCAGACTATGTGACTTCAGTGTCAATCCGTATCGGTCCAGTTCCTCTCATTTCCTTCCCTGTACTACCACATGTTTTCCGCAAGGAATATGGTTTAGTAAGTTGCAAACCGCTTTTCTGGTACACACCAAAAGGAGAGGCCGTGATGATGGTTCCATGGCCCTGGATTAAAGCCAGTCATCCGGTCAGGGGGCATGGGTGTTTCCGGTTGGGATCCCATGCTATTCGAGATTGTGATCTCCCCGTCTCAAAAGTTTTTCTTGGACGATGTCTAGGGTGATTCCTAGCATCGAGAGGTAGGATGGGTGTGTACTGGTTAGCTGTGTTTTCTTCCGAAATACCGTAAACGGAACTAGTCCTTCGTGACTACGGAAATCCGTTGGCTGAGGGAAAATTTTTGTACAAACTCTGCAGAGTCATATATTCCTCCAAATCATCTATTCCATGTCCAAATTCGTATTATCTTATCCTAATCAAATGTCAGTTTTGATGGCAGAGACTCCGGTGATTCGCATGAGTGCTAATTCCGGCTAAATGATTATTTTTGTGGATGGACTAACCCATTTATTTCTCAAGAATTAAATGTTTATTATGAGTATTATTTACTTGTGAATAAAAGCCCTTTCTGCGATGTCGCTCAGACGTCCGACTGTGGCATTGTTGGATTCTACTTTCTTTTCAAGCCCTTTCTGCGATGTCGCTCAGACGTCCGACTGTGGCATTTCTTTTAAAGCCCTTTCTGTGATGTCGCCCCGACGTCCGGCCGTGGCATTTCTTTTAAAGCCCTTTCTGTGACGTCGCCCCAACGTCCGACTGTGGCATTTCTTTTAAAGCCCTTTCTGTGATGTCGCCCCGACGTCCGACCGTGGCATTTCTTTTAAAGCCCTTTCTGTGACGTCTCCCCGACGTCCGACTGCAGCATTTCTTTTAAAGCCCTTTCTGTGATGTTGCCCCGACATCCGACTGTGGTATTTCTTTTAAAGCCCTTTATGTGGTGTCGCTAAGACGCCCGACTGTGGCATCATTTCCTTATATTTATTTGTTCACCTTTCGAGGCGTCGCTTTAGACACCCGATCGGTAGTTATTTATGTTCTGTTGGGATTTCAGGCGGACTACCGCCGTTTCCCTTTTACTTACCTTGTTATGCTAATTTTTGAATGTACATTGGTGAATTATTCATGACGCATCCATGCATGCATTTGTTATATCTTACGTCCGAACTGTCTTGTGAGTACTTTCAAAGTACTCACTGGCTTGTTGATTTGGCCCGATGCTGACGAAGGCAATCTCATGGATGAAGAGTTTGATAGCGAGTCCGACACCCAGAGGAGTCCCAGTCAGTCTCGTGCGACCCTGGTTTTGGTCACTGTTTTATATCCGCTTCCGCTACCAAATAAATTCATCGAGCCTCACCTCGACGCTCGATGAGATGACAGACTTAGAGTCTTGTATTTCTCTCCCCGCTGTGTTTCTCCACCACCGCCCTATCCTCGAGTCAGTAGTATGCCTCCACACCACTGTGTCATGTCCGCCATTATGTATAATTATTGGTGTGCTTGTAATAATTTGGTTGAGCAACCGTAGTTCGACCCTGTAATATATTTTATGCTACTGGCTTATTGTATCAAGAATTTGTCTACCAGTGAGGAGGATTTTTCTCATACTGGACTCAAAAGATTGGTTTCACAATAAATATTTTTATTGGAAAACCGGTCGTGACAGATAGACAACATACATGTCATCAAAATATCGAATGAATACCAAATTCACATGACTACTAATAGCAAGACTTCACCCATGTCCTCAGGAACAAACGTAACTACTCACAAAGCATATTCATGTTCATAATCAGAGGAGTAATAATATGCATAAAGGATCTGAACATATGATCTTCCACCAAGTAAACCAATTAGCATCAACTACAAGGAGTAATCAACACTACTAGCAACCCACAGGTACCAATTTGTGGTTTTGATACAAGATTGGATACAAGAGATGAACTAGGGTTTTGAGAGGAGATGGTGCTGGTGAAGATGTTGATGGAGATTGACCCCCTCCCGATGAGAGGATCGTTGGTGATGACGTTGGTGATGATTTCCCCCTCCCGAAGGGGAGTATCCCCGGCAGAACAGCTCCGCCAGAGCCCTAGATTGATTCCGCCAAGGTTCCGCCTCGTGGCGGCGGAGTTTCGTCCCGTAAGCTTGCCCACGATTTTTTTCAGGGTAAAAGTGATGATATAGCAGAAGATGGACGCCGGAGGCCCACCAGGGGGCCCAGGAGATAGGGGGCGCGCCCTATAGGGGGGCGCACCCCCCTGTCTCCTGGACGGGGTGTGGGCCCTCTGGTCTAGTTCTTTCGCTCATAAATTCTTATTAAATCCAAAAAGTTGTTTCGTGGAGTCTCGGGACTTTTGGAGCTGTTCAGAATAGGTTTCCAACATTTACTCCTTTTCCAGCCAGAATTCCAGCTGCCGGCATTCCCCCTCTTCATGGTAAACCTTGTAAAATAAGAGAGAATAGCCATAAGTATTGAGATATAATGTATAATAACAGCCCATAATGCAATAAATATTGATATAAAAGCATGATGCGAAATGGACATATCAACTCCCCCAAGCTTAGACCTCGCTTGTCCTCAAGCGGAAGCCGAAATCGAAAAATATGTCCACATGTTTAGGGATGGAGGTGTCGATAAAAATAAAATACGGACATGAGGGCATCATGATCATTCTAATAACAGCAACATAAATAGATTTTATCATATGATTTCCTATGCTCAAGTGGCAAGCAATTTACAATGTCAAGTATGGTTCAAAAACTTCAGTGGGAACTAACAAACTATAATCTCAGTCATTGAAGCAATTGCAATTTATCGTAATATCAAAAAGAGTCAATAATAGAGCCTTTCAGCAAACTCACATACTCAACTATCTCGTAGTCTCCTATAATTGCTAACACTCACGCGGTACTTGTGGTTATAGAGTTTCAGCTGGACACTGAGAAAGATAGGGGCTTATTGTGTTGCCTCCCAACGTATTCACCTTTAGGCGATGTCAACAATAATAGCCCATGCTAACTTACATCCAATTGGATATATATATATCATGATCTTTCAAACACGAGGAGCTTGCCAATGGAAAAAATGAAAAAGGGAAAGGTGAGGATCACCTTGACTCAAGCATAAAGTAAAAACATAAGGTAAAAGATAGGCCCTTCGCAGAGGGAAGCACAGGTTGTCATGCGCGTTTAGGGTTGACGCACGAAATCTTAATGCGTTGTATGTGGACCTTTATTATGCAGTCCATCGCTTTTATTACTTCCATAACAAGTTCGTACAAAGCTTATTTTCTCCGCACTAATAAGTCATACATAATTAGAGAGCAATTTTTATTGCTTACACCGATGACAACTTATTTGAAGGATCTTACTCAATCCATAGGTAGGTATGGTGGACTCTCATGGCAAAACTGGGTTCAAGGATATTTGGAAGCACAAGTAGTATCTCTACTTGGTGCAAGGAATTTTGGCTAGCATGAGGGGGAAAGGCAAGCTCAACATGTTTGGAAGGTCAATGACAATAAACTTTAACTGAGATGTCAGAAAACATAAACCATTACGTTGTCTTCCTTGTCCAACATCAACTCTTTTAGCATGCCATACTTAATGAGTGCTTCACAATCATAAAATATGTCCAAGATAATATATTTATATGTGAACCCCTCTTCCCTTATCACTTCCTATTAATTGCAATGATGACCAATACTACGTTCATCAACTCTCAACAATTTTTATGCCTCATACTTTCTACGTGTGAAGTAATCACTATCCATGAGATCAATATGAACTCTTTTATTCTTTCTACTTTCTCAAGATCATAGCAACAAGGAAAAGCCCTTGACTCAACACTAATCTTTATTACAGATATTACACTAACTCGATTACAAAAAGAGATCACAAAGCAAAACTCAAAACTACTAGATCAAGATACTACTAAAAGGATCGAACTAAATAAAGCGGTAAAGATAGGAGTGTGATGGTGATACGATACCGGGGCACCTCTCCCAAGCTTGGCAGTTGCCAAGGGGAGTGCCCATACCCATGTTATTATCTCCTCGGCGGTGGTAATGGTGGAGTTGTTGCATTTTTCTTCTCTAGCTTGCATCTGAGGCTAAAATTTTCCTCCCTCAGATCCTCATTCTCGAGCTCAAGTTTCATTATCTTTTTGCATAGTGTTGCCTTGATGTCCTGCAAAAAACATGGTGGGATAGATTGGACCTTAGGGAAGCTTGACTTCTTAAACTCCACATGCATATCACCAGGTTGGGGTAGTGGATCGCTGTCGGTGTACTAGAATAGGGGTACCCTAGTACCCCGAACTTGTGCACGGGCAGTTGCAGCGCCCCGCGGCAAGGGCTTGCGGGGTGACTGCCAAGGTACTCCGTGGCTCCTTTGGAGCCATTCAAGAACAAAGTATTCAAGTCAAGAGGACAAAGGCCCCGGCAAGAGGAGCTTGCCGGGAAGGCCAACCGAGGCATTCCAAGGAACTTGTCGCGACACGCCACACGTCCCGGCAAGGCCCGGTGAGCGACAAGCTTCCGGGCGCGACAAGACCACGACCGCGGCAAGGCGCTTGCCGCGGCAAGCGGCCACTCTGTGCCCACGCTCCAGCGCATCCACCAACGTGTCGCACTGGGGGCCTCTCCAGGCATGCGTGGCGGAAGGCTGTGCAGCCAGCGGTAAGCGGTGGCATGCGTTGCTGACAAGATCGCCATCGTGGCAGGCGTTGGCGCCCCTGACGGTCCTTTTCTACACTGTTTAGGCGACACAGACGGGCATTTAATGCCCTTGTCCCCTGCTGTCAGGGTTAGGTAGAGTACACTGTACAAGCAACTATACCAACCACCTCTCTTTTTACATTTTTACCCTTCTCTACATTGCCACCTGTCGGTGACCCCTTGTGCATATAAAAGGAGTCCCATGCGCAACGTAGAGGAGGTTTGGAAGGTGGGGTTCAGTTGGACTAGTTCGGGAGGCTCGGATCATTTTGAAGCCAGAGAACACTTAGCTCTCCAGAGCAAGAACACAATATAATTAGACAAGCAGCAGTAGGAGTATTATCTCTCTAGAGAGCTCCGAAGCTGGGTAAACTGCTCGTGTGCTTCGCCTCGATCTGCTCTTCGTGCGACCTCCACCCCCCGCTGAACCGAAAGGGGCTCGGTCCGCCGGCCCCATAGGTGTTCGTGGATCAGTTTCCCCGACATCTTTGGCGCGCCAGGTAGGGGGTGTCGAGATTGTATGAACCTGATCCGGCATTCACACGAGCTAGATCTTCATTTTCTTCATCAACATGCCACTGAAGAAGAAGGCTTCGGAGGCAGCTGCTCCGTCCGCGTCGATCTCACCGCCACCAGAACAAACGGGTGGTGGGGTTGACGCTGGTGGAAGAACGGACATCGACGAGGATGCTCACGGTGCTGCCAGGTCCAAGGACAGGGCTGCACAAACCCTGGTGTCTTCACATCCACCGCATCCCTCTCAGGAGGCGCAAGACCGACAGCGTCATGGTATTCGCAGTACCATACGCTTGTTGGACCAAGATCAAGCTGATGGGTCTCGGGGCGCTCAAGACCAGCATGCACGCCAACATGCTGGCACGAGTGAGGCACGGTTGCTTAGACGGGATACTGCTCCTTCTAACGTAGTTAGAAGTCCGAGCATATCCCGCTCCTCGCACCGTTCGCCACTGCCGCCCACCACTCCAGCGGAAGCTTTAGCGCGAGCTCAACTGCTCCTGGATTACCCTCCGACGTCGGACAAGATCGACGAATGGAGGGCCACCATTCAGAGTCTCATCGGCTTCGCCAACGGTGACACTCCGCGGCAACCGAGCACATCGTTGCCGCGGCAGGGTTGCCAGGCGCGAGCCGACGGCGACAAAACTAGTGATGGTGCAACCACCATGCACTCTCCACCCCGAAGGCCAAGATCGCCGACTCGCCGGATCCACATCGACAGCGACTCCACCGCATCGTCGGATCCACGAGCTTGTCGTGATCAGCGCCAAGTTCTTCACGAATGACAGCAAGAAGACGCTCGTACTCGCATCAAGCGCCAAAGAGAAGCGCGACGTCAATCCGACAAGCGTGGTGGGCCCTCTGTTGACATGCACGCGCCCGGAGAACCAGGCGACTTGCCGTACGCGGTAGGTTGCCATGCGTTCACTCATGAGCTGCGGCAGGTCCAATGGCCCAGCACGAAGAATTTCAAGCTAGATGTACCGGAGAAGTACGACGACAAGACGCACCCGTCAGAGTTCCTCAGCATCTACACCATCGCGGTGCAGGCTGCCGGGGGGCAAGACGACAAGATCCTTGCCAACTACTTCTCGCTGGTGCTCAAGCCCAATGTTAGATCCTGGCTCATGCACTTGCCGGACAACTCCATATCCTCCTGGGCTGACCTGTGCCATCAGTTTGTCGGCGCCTTCACAGGCGGCTACAAGCCTCATGGCCAAGAGAGTGACCTTCACTTGCTCGCCCAGAAGGAAGGAGAGCCCCTGCGCAAGTACATACAGAGATTCAGCAACGTGCAGCACAACATCCCAGACATCCACCCTGCCGCGGTAATCAGCGCGTTCCATCAGAACTTGCGGAACCGCAGGATGTGGGAGGAGATGGCAATGTGCAAGATCAGGGACGTCAGTGAGCTATATGCCCTGGCCGACAAGTGTGCACGTGCTGAGGAAGGGAGGAGACTCCTCGGAGAGAATATAGGAGCAGGAGGATCTGACAGTGAGGATACTGCCCCGGCAAGGAAAAACCAGCGGCGGAATAACAGAAAGAAGAAAGGCAAAGAGGTGCTAGTTGTCGAGCAGTCCAGCAACGGAGGTGGCGCCAAGAATGCCAAAGTTGGTGGCTCCGGCAAGGAGATTGCCGCGGAGGCTGTGGCGGTCACCGACAAGCAGGACGGCACCAACAAGCAGTACTGCAAGATCCACCGCACCAAGGGCCATGATCTCCAGAGCTGCAAGAAGGTCGAGCAGCTTGTTGAGCAGCAGAAGGCTGAATACGAGCGGCGCGACAAGGAGAAGGCCCAGGAAGGTGCAGGAGGATCCGACAAGAAACGTCCCGCCCGAGGAGGACGCCGTGGCAAGGCCAAGCAGCGGCAAGGAGATAGACCTCCCCGCGGCCGCGACAAGGATGAAGATGACGACGACGACGAAGACATGGATGATGACGAGACCGATGAGCAGGAGTTCCAGAAAGCCACAGAGGTCCTGTGCGTTGACGGCGGTGCTTCTCTGCATACCTCACACCGCCAGCTCAAACAATGGGTGTGGGAAGTCAATGCGGCAGAACCACCCGTCGAGTCACACAGGCCTCTGAAATGGTCCAGCACACCTATCATCTTTGATATTGAGGACCACCCAGATCACATAACTGCGGTCGGGTGCTTGCCGATGTTAGTTTCACCAACTATCCGCAACCTCAAGGTCACTAAGATGCTAGTTGACGGCGGGGCCGGCTTGAACCTGATCTCCTCCGCAGTGCTCCAGAAACTCCAGATCCCTGACAGCGAGCTCGAAGAGACCGGCACGTTCCAAGGAATCAATCCGGGAAGGAGCAAGCCAAAGGGAAAGATCACGTTGCCGGTAACATTTGGCAGCGAGCTGAACTTCAGGAATGAGAGGCTCACTTTTGACGTTGCTGACTTCCCATTGCCTTACAATGGGATACTCGGTCGTCCAGCACTTGCCAAATTCATGGCAGCCTCTCACTATGCATACAACGTATTGAAGATGCCAGGCCCGATAAGCGTCATGTCTGTCCCGGGCGACAAGAAGGATGCTCTTATCTGCGCCGACAAGATCTACCGGGAGGCAACGGCCGCAACAGATCGCAAATCACTTGCCGCTGAAGCTCCCGGGGGAAGAAGAAGACCAAGTCCGGCAAGAGCTCTGATGCCCACTCCGGCAAGCGCACCTCTTCGGAGTGCTGCGCTACCGTCGAGGACGCACCATTGACCTCCACCGGCAAGTGTAAGAAGGCAATGGCAGCTCCACCAGAGACCAAGAAGGTGTCCACCAAGGAGGACGGCACTGGTGGTACCTTCACCATCAGTGCCACGCTTGATCCTAAATAGGAAAGCGCGCTCGTTGCTTTCCTGCGGGCGAATGTCGACGTGTTTGCGTGGAAACCGTCTGACATCCCCGGTGTTCCTAGGAAAGTAATCGAGCACCACCTTGCCGTCTGTCCTCATGCGCGGCCCGTCAAGCAGAGAGTTAGGAAACAAGCAGTGGAGCGCCAAGAATTCATCGCAGAAGAAATCAAGAAGTTGGAAGCAGCAGGCCTTGTTAGAGGAGTGCTCCATCCTACGTGGTTGGCCAATCCCGTTGTCGTGCGCAAAGCCAACGGGAAATGGAGGCTTTGTATTGATTTTACCGATGTCAATAAAGCTTGTCCCAAAGACCCATTTCCCTTGCCGCGCATCGACCAGATTGTTGACTCCACGGCTGGATGTGACTTGCTTTTATTTCTTGATGCATACTCAGGATACCATCAGATCTTCATGGCAGAAGAGGATGAGGAGAAAACCGCGTTCATTACCCCATGTGGCACATACTGTTTTGTACGGATGCCCTTTGGTTTGAAGAATGCTGGTTCAACATTTGCAAGGGTAGTCCACCACGCTTTTGAGCCACAAATGCACAGAAATGTGGAAGCCTACATGGATGACATAGTGGTCAAGAGCAAGGACAAAGCAACCCTGATCCAAGATTTAGATGAAACCTTTGCGAATCTGCGCAAGATCAACCTCAAGCTGAACCCCGAGAAGTGTGTGTTTGGAGTCCCTTCCGGCAAGCTTCTCGGGTTCTTTGTGTCTCAGCGGGGGATTGAAGCCAATCCCGACAAGATCAAGGTCATTGAGCAGATTGAAGCACCAAAGCGCGTCAAGGATGTACGAAGACTTGCCGGTTGCATGGCTGCTCTCAGCAGGTTTATCTCTAGATCTGCTGAGCGCGCCCTGCCGTTTTTCAAAATATTGAAAAAGGCAGGTCCAATGAAATGGACTCCGGAAGCGGAGTCTGCGCTACAGGACTTGAAGAAATACCTGTCCTCCGCTCCAACACTTGTCACACCTAGGCCACAAGAGAAGTTGTTGCTGTATATAGCGGCAACCAATCAAGTGATTAGTGCTGCGTTAGTGGCGGAAAGGGAGGCAGATGATGAGCCAGCAACCACGGCAGATGCATCCAGCGATGAGCAGGGGGCTTCACCGGCAAGCTCTGGTCCGGCAAGCTCTGGTCCAGCAAGCTCTGGTCCCGATAAAGATGGATCTACGCAGACGCATAAGGAGGTGCAGAAGAGAATGGTGCAGCGCCCAGTTTACTTTGTCAGTTCCCTTTTGCAGGGGGCTAGGTCAAGGTACTCTGGTGTGCAGAAGTTGCTTTTCGGCCTTCTCATGGCCTCGAGAAAGCTGCGCCATTACTTCCAAGCACATGAGATCGCAGTTGTCACTCGCTTTCCGTTGAAGAGGATACTGCAAAATCCAGAAGCAACAGGCAGGATTGTCGAGTGGGCACTGGAACTGTCAAGCTTTGGCCTCAAGTTTGAAAGCACTTCAACTATCCAAAGCAGAGCATTGGCAGAGTTCATAGCAGAGTGGACGCCAACACCAGATGAAGAGATTCTAGAGACGAGCATCCCCGTCAAGGAGGCAAGCAAAGAGTGGCTGATGTACTTTGATGGTGCCTTCTCGCTGCAAGTCGCCGGTGCGGGCGTGCTGCTTGTCGCACCCACCGGAGAACACCTCAAGTACGTAGTCTAGATGCACTTTCCCAAGGAGCAAGCAACGAACAATACTGCAGAGTATGAAGGCTTGCTTGACGGTCTTAGGATCGCGGCAGACCTTGGGATTAAGAAGCTCATTGTTAGGGGAGACTCACAGCTTGTCGTCCGCCAAGTGAATAAGAGTTATCAGAGTCCATTGATGGAAGCTTATGTTGATGAAGTGAGAAAGCTAGAAGAGCACTTTGACGGCCTACAGATGGAACATGTTCCAAGAGCTCAGAATGACATTGCTGATGGCCTGTCAAAGTGCGCCGCACTTAAGTTACCTGTGGAACCAGGGATCTTTGTGCTCAAGCTGACTCAACCATCCGTGACACCATCAACTGGACAGAGCAAGAAGAGAAAGTTGATTTCCGGCGACTACTTTCCGGCAGAGCTTCCCAAAGCCGCCGCCAAGAAGGTCCCCAAAATCAACGCCAAAGATGCTGAGGAGCAGTTTGCTCCGGCAAGTCTTAGTGCTTGTTCGGTCGAAGCAGACGCTCCCGACAAGTTTTGCTCTGACAAGCTTGCCGGGGGACATCAAGCTCCGGCTGAGCCGCAGGTTCTCGCCGTAGAAGCGGATGTTCTCGCAGCAGCAGATGTGCCTTTAGTCCTTGTTGTCGAGCCACAAGCTCCAGCATGGGCACAGCAAATTGTCCGTTTCCTTCAGACAGGAGAACTTCCCGAAGAGCAAGAAGAAGCGGAAAAAGTAGCCCGGCAGTCAAGTATGTACCAGTTTGTCGACAACATACTGTACAGAAGAAGACTCAACAGTGTGAAATTGAAGTGTATTTGCCGGGAAGACGGACAAAAGCTGTTGGCAGAGATACATGGAGGCATATGTGGTCACCACATTGGCGCAAGAGCACTTGCCGGCAAAGCTTTCCGGCAAGCTTTCTTTTGGCCGACAGCCCTCCAGGATGCAACTGCACAAGTAACCAAGTGTGAAGCGTGCCAGTTCCATTCCAAGCAGATTCACCAACCAGCTCAAGCTCTCCAGACGATCCCTTTATCCTGGCCATTTTCGGTCTGGGGGCTCGATATCCTCGGCCCCTTCCCCTGAGCTGTCGGGGGCTTCGAGTACTTGTACGTTGCAATCGACAAGTTCACGAAGTGGCCGGAAGTGGAACCAGTGAGGAAGGTGACAGCACAGTCAGTAGTCAAGTTCTTCAGGTCGATTGTTTGCCGTTTCGGGATCCCTAACAGGATCATCACCGACAACGGCACGCAATTCACGAGCCGCACCTTCATGCAGTACGTCCAAGATCTTGGCGCCAAGGTCTGCTTCGCTTCTGTTGCTCATCCGAGAAGCAACGGTCAAGCGGAGAGGGCAAATGCTGAAGTGCTGCATGGGCTCAAGACCAGGACTTTCGACAGGCTGCGCAGGTGCGGAAGAAACTGGATCGAGGAGCTGCCGGTGGTTCTTTGGTCGATCAGGATGACGCCAAATCGAGCCACTGGCCAGACGCCTTTCGCTCTAGTCTATGGAGCGGAGGAAATTCTCCCCACGGAACTCATATACGGATCACCTCGAGTGCTCGCTTATGATGAGCTTGAGCAAGAGCAGCTGTGACAAGATGACGCGCTGCTCCTTGAGGAGGATCGTCTTCAGGCTGGTGTACGAGCTGCTCATTACCAGCAAGCTTTGCGCCGCTACCATAGCCGCAAAGTTAATGCCAGAAGCTTCGAGGAAGGCGACCTTGTTCTTCGGCGCGTTCAGTCCGCCAAGAATTCCAACAAGTTGACGCCGAAGTGGGAAGGCCCTTACCGGGTGAAACGAGTCACTAGGCCTGGCGTTGTCCGCCTTGAGACCGAAGATGGCATTCCGGTGAGCAACTCCTGGAACATTGAGCATCTTCGTAAGTTTTACCCGTAGGGCGCGGTTGCCGGAACCTGTTCCGGCAACCACCTTTTGTACAAGTCTTGCCGCTGTTGCATGTAATCCTTTGTACAAAGCCGGACGCAGATCCCGTGCATAAGTAAAGCTCATGTGCTTCGCACATCTTGTCAATTTCATGCTTTTTACTTTACATTTAGCATGCTTTATCTGACACTTTGTGCAGCACCCACACCCGGTAAGCAATAACGAGCCGAAAGGCCCCATATCTTTATTTTCTCTTCTTTCTTTTTCTCAAACAAAGGAAAGGAAGTTTCCCTCGCGCACAAGTTTGACGGGGGGAAGAGAGGATAATGGTGTGGACCAGGCGTCGTTTAAGGAAGATTCGCCTTGCCGGGAAGCAAACGACAGAAAAGCTAAGTTGCCAAAGTCTGAGCAATTAGTTTTTAAATTTTAAGTTATCTTCCTTGGACGACTGTGCTTTATATGAAAAACCTGTGCACGGAGGAACCAACTCGTAGCTAGATGCACCCTTACTTTATTTCGAGTCTGCTCAACAACTTAAGTGTGCTGCAACTAGTCGCGACAAGGTTTCTTGTCGGAGCTGCACCGCCAGCAGGCTGCTGACATCCCGCACTCAGCGCTCGCGGCTCGGGTGCCTGCGCCAACAAGTTCCCTAAAAGCGTAGGGTAAAACATACAAAGCAAGGGATCTAGTAAAGGAAATAACATAGTGATCATCATCCAAAATAAAGTTATATTACAAGATAACTTGTCGCAGCTCTAACACATTGTTCCCATGACATGACTAGCAGCGACAAGGAAAAAGATAAAATGGGCAGCCTAGTCTAAGCGACCACCCTCAACCCTCTTGATCTCGCTCACCTTGTCCACAATGGGTGCAACAAGGGCCTTGAGCGCTTCCAGATCGGCGTTGGGCGGCAGGGATCTGAGGACGTTGGTGAGGTTGAGGCCCGGGTTGCGGAAAGCCACCTTCACCAGCACCTTCTGAAGAACTCCCGCGCAAATCTTGCGCGACTCGTCGGCCAGCTGCTTTGGGATCTTATCCCGAAGCCGCTGGAGGGCCGTCACCATGCCCTTGAAGAACAGGCTGAGCTTGGCGCTGGGTTGGAGATGCTCGTCAGAAGAGTACCCGAAGTCCTCCATCCCCAGCTGCGCCAGCTCCCCGTCGATGACTGCGGCGATATTCACCAGACCCTCGGTCCAGTGCTCCACCGTCTCCCTGAACGAGTTCTGGGTGACGGCAATGCTCGCCAGCAGCGCCTCGTCGGCCTTGATCTTCTCCGACAAGGCCACCTCTCGCTCCTTGGCGGCGTCCAGCGTCTGCGTCAGCGTGGCCAGCTTCAGCTCAAGATCCGTGTTGGAGTCCTTGGTGGCGCTGAGCTCCTTGCTCCTCTCCGCGAGAAGACCTTGCAGCTCACCGTGGGCAGCAGCATCCTTCTCGCGCTCGCGCTTGAGCGCGGCGAGCTCCTCGCCGCTCGTCCGGAGATTGGCCTCCAGCTGCGCCACTTTTACCTCCAGCTCTTTCTTGGCGGCCTCGGCAGCCGCGGCGGCATCCCTTGCTTCTTGGAGAGCGCCGCCAATTGCTTGCTCCCGCACGGAGATCTCTTCCTCGTGGCTGTCGAGGTTCACCTTGCGCTGCACCAATTCTCCCTCCCGCGCAGATAACTTCTCGGCAGCAAGCCGCTGCTGTTCTTCAACCTCAGCCTTCGCGAGGAGGAAGGCCTTCTTCTCCTCGGCGACTTGCTCCCGCTCCTCCGCCAAGCTCCGGAGAGTTTCCTGCTTGAGATCCCGGAACTCCTCCGCGCGCTTCTCAATATCGACTCCCGCCCTCGCGACAAGCGCTTCCAGGGAAGCCAGCTTGGCTTGTCGGGCGCGGTAGAGCGACATCAGCTTCCGCAGAAGCCGCTCCTCTTCGGGCTCCTTGCCGCTGCTTAGCGCGTCAACCAGCGCCAGTCCGGCGGAGGCGAGCACCTCTCCGTCGAAAGTTTCTCCCTCGACCGGCGCCCTGGAGCTCGAAGCCCAGGGGAGCTTGATGAAGACGCCATCGCCGGCCTTCAAGTAGGCGTCGGGCTGGGGCTCCTCGGAGTCTGGCTCTGCGGCAGCGGCGGGAGGATCGGCGGTCGGTGCAGCGCCTGGCGCTCCTACGGCCTCAGGGCCGTCAGTACGACCACCGGATCCCTCGCCGGCTTCTGCGGCGGCAGCCTTGGCGGCCTCTTCGCCGGCGGGTTCATCAGCGCCGGCCTCTCCTTCAGCGGCTTCCATCTCCATCGGCTCTGGGGCGGTTGGATCTGAAGAACGAAGAATGGAGAGGAGTCAAGCAAATATGCAAAAACAAAGTCAGAAGAACAAAAACCCAAGGGCAAGTTTTTAGGCAAGTGGGTTACCTGTGATGGGATCTGCGGTCGCGGTCTCAGCCGTCGGAGGATCGCTGGCGTCCTCCCTTGCCGAAGAACTAGCCCTTGCCGGAGAGTTCTCCCTTGCCGGAGAGCGCTCCCTTGCCGGGGACTCCACCCTTGGTGGCGTAGTCGAAGCAGATGGCGCTTCGGGGGTGGCTTCCGGGCCCTCCTGGTGAGGTTGCTCTGCTCCTGCACAAGTCCAACAATCAAGATATCAGTAAGAGAAAAAAAGCACCCATGCGCATCTGACGGCGGGAAGTAAATTATAAACTTACACTGGGGGCTGCGCTGGGGGCTACTCTGGGGAGTAGTAGCCAGGTCCGTCAAGGTGGGCTCAGGCACGCCCCCTGCTGACACGGTGCGATCGTCTTCGATGGCGATCACCGAGGCCTTGGCCCTCTTCGCCGCTCTCTGGGCCAGCATCCTGAAAAGGAACAGATTCAGATCGAAGCAAGTCAGATACAGAATGAAAGCGACAAGATTGAAGAACTACGAGGACAGCAAGAAAGCTTACTCTTCTTCTTCATCATCATCGGAGCTGAGCGCGGAGAGATCGAAGTCCGTCTCCCCTCCGGTGTGGCGAGGCGGAGGAGTGGGATCCCTTGCCCGCTTAGCGGGAGCGGTGGCGGTGGACCGGGAAGGTCCCGCTCCAGTTGCCGCAGCAGCGGGAGGCACTCCCGTGGCAACGGTGCTTGCCGCGGTAGAGCGTGTCGCGCGGCTCGGCGGCTGTTGACCCGTCTGGCGCCCCGCTGTATCCTCGGCCCTGCGGAGACGCCTTCTTGGTGCTGCCGGGGGCTCCACTTGCGGCAAGCTCTCTGAAGGCTCGGGCTCTTCCTCGCCGGGCTCGCTCGGCTCGGCTTCGGGGCCGGCAAGATCTTCCTCGCCGGCGAACTCCTCGCGCTCGGCAAGGCTTGCCGCCTCTGCTGCCTCTGCCTCCGCCTCGGTGAACCCGAACTCGCCCGCGGAAGCTCCTGCCACAGCCTCTTCCGCCCTAGTGGCGATGCGCTGCAGCTCCGCGTCGGTAGTGTCACGGGTGAGGCTCCTTTGCTCGTCGGCACGGATCGGCACTTCCTCCAGGCTGTCGAAGAACGCCCGCACGACGTCATCCACAGGCTCTTGCCAAGTTGGGGCGATTCCGTGTGAATCGCACAACGGCATCATCATGCGGATCCGGTCAAGTGAAGAATTGTTGCACAGCGGGACAACGCTCCTCGGCAACAGGAACGGGTGCTGAGGGTCGCGTTTGAATAGCTCCAGGAGCATTGCATCCAGCTCCTGGACGGTGAAATTGAAGTTGAGGCCCGGGCGCAGTCTCATGATGTCCGCCGAGTTCTTGCACTCCCAGGCAGGCCTCCCTCTCTCCTGCAGGGGGGCGATGCGGCAGCAAAGGAAATCTGCGCCGACAGCGCCTACAGTGAGCCCGGCAAGCCTAAGGCGGAGGATTCTGGTGACGGCGATCTTCAGCCTGTCATCTTCCGGGGCCACGTTCCTCCAATCGTTGCCGCGTACTATTGGGGCTTGGCGCACGGCAGTGAACGGCTGCGGGTTCTCCTCAACAATCCAACACCACTCCGCTCTCCACTCCTCCCATTTGCTGCGAAGCTCACCCTCCAGATACGCTTCCTTCTAGCCGACTCTCGAGATCCAGGCTATCCCTCCGGCAAGCGGCTCTACTCTCTCGACCCGAGGCATGAAGAAGTGTCGGAAAAGGGCTACATTGGGGTGGACTCCGACAAAGTTTTCGCACAAAACTGCCATCGTCAGGACGGCATTGGGGGTGAAATCTAGGAGGCGGAGCCCGTATGTGTTCATGATATCACAGAAGAACTCCGAGAAGGGCGGGCGGAGCCCGCAATAGAAGAATAACACGAAGAATGGGTACCCGGTTGGAGCCAGCTCCGATGCGGTGGCCGGGAGTACCCTCGTGCGCGGGTGCGCACGCGTCTCCGTCGACCAGAAAAGGTAATAATACTCCCTCAGCTCCTTGGCGCCGAGCTGAGGGGGGAAGATGGCCCGCTCCTTCCGCAGCGCCGCGAGCCGCTATGCCTCGGCCGACTTCACGCCCTTCCCCTTGTCGGCTTTCGGAGCCATGGTGGAGGTGGCAGGGGAGATCGGCAGCGTGGTGGTGCTGGTGGCGACGGGGGCGGAGCGCTGCTCTCTTTCGGCTTGGAGAAGAAAGAGGGAGCGGCGGAGATTTTCGAGGATGAAGCAACAAACGGCAAAGTGGGGAAACTGCCCCTGTTTCCCCTGCTTATAAAGAGGGAGGGGGCGGACGTTTCGCCCTTCCGAATTAAGAACCCCCCACGATCTCTCCCACGATGCCGCATTCAACGCGTGCCGTTGGGGGAGGGCGCGGTGGGTACAGAGCAAGATTCGGCGTTACCCGGGCCGCGCGTGCCCGTGCCCTGTTTTGGGCCTGGCCCAACAGCGCTCGGCACCGTGTGTGGCCTAGGCCCGGGGGCTCCTGTCGGTGTACTAGAATAGGGGTACCCTAGTACCCCAAACTTGTGCACGGGCAGTTGCAGCGCCCCGCGGCAAGGGCTTGCCGGGTGACCGCCAAGGTACTCCATGGCTCCTTTGGGGCCATTCAAGAACAAAGTATTCAAGTCAAGAGGACAAAGGCCCCGGCAAGAGGAGCTTGCCGGGAAGGCCAACCGAGGCATTCCAAGGAACTTGCCGCGACGCGCCACGCGTCCCGGCAAGGCCCGGTGAGCGACAAGCTTCCGGGCGCAACAAGACCACGACCGCGGCAAGGCGCTTGCCGCGGCAAGCGGCCACTCTATGCCCACACTCCAGCGCATCCACCAACGTGTCGCCCTGGGGGCCTCTCCAGGCACGCGTGGCGGAAGGCTGTGCAGCCAGCGGTAAGCGGTGGCATGCGTTGCTGACAAGATCGCCATCGTGGTAGGCGGTGGTGCCCCTGACGGTCCTTTTCTACACTCTTTAGGCGACACAGACGGGCATTTAATGCCCTTGTCCCCTGCCGTCAGGGTTAGGTAGAGTACACTGTACAAGCAACTGTACCAACCACCTCTCTTTTTACATTTTTACCCTTCTCTGCGTTGCCACCTGTCGGTGACCCCTTGTGCATATAAAAGGAGGCCCATGCGCAACGTAGAGGAGGTTCGGAAGGTGGGGTTCAGTTGGACTAGTTCGGGAGGCTCGGATCATTTCGAAGCCAGAGAACACTTAGCTCTCCAGAGCAAGAACACAATATAATCAGACAAGCAGTAGTAGGAGTATTATCTCTCCGGAGAGCTCCGAAGCTGGGTAAACTGCTCGTGTGCTTCGCCTCGATCTGCTCTTCGTGCGACCTCCGCCCCCCGCCGAACCGAAAGGGGCTCGGTCCGCCGGCCCCATAGGTGTTCGTGGATCAGTTTCCCCGACAATCGTCCTCTTCATCGGAGCTTATCTCCTCCTTCCCCTTTGGATCATAGTCTTCTTCTTCCTCTGTGGTCCAGCCATAATGTTCCACATCCCCATATACTTTTGGGTTTGCAATATACTCAGCCATGTAGCTCTCCCCCTCTGAATCTTGGGACGACATCTTGTTCCAAATCTGCAACAGGGACAGCTCGAATGAAAACAGAGGATATTTGCGTGATGCGGTGGTCAAAACCTTCGGGAGTATATATAATGAATTTTTACCGACCAAAATACGTAACATACAAGAAAACGGAGTCCGGGAGGCACACGAGGTGCCCACGAGACAGGGGGGCGCGCCCTACAGGGGGGCGCCCTCCACTCTCGTGGGGGCCTCGTGTCCCTTTCAGACTACTTCTTTCTTCTTAAAATTCTTAAATAATCCAAAACTGATAAAAATTGCCATAAGAGTTGTTTTGGAGTCGGTTTACTTACCGTACCATGTACCTATGCCTTTTCGGAGCCTGGAATGTTCTGGAAAGTGTCCCTTATGTATTCCGGTGGGGTTATGGTTTCAATAATATTAGTTTCAACATTGACAGGATTACCTGAAATATAATGTTTAATTCTTTGACCATTTACCACCCTCGGGTTTGTGCCTTTGAAGTTGTTGATTTTTATAGCACCAGAACGATAGACCTCCTCGATAACGTAGGGACCTTCCCATTTTGAGAGAAGTTTTCCTGCAAAGAACCTTAAACAAGAGTTGAACAATAACACATAATCTCCTGCGTTAAACTCACGCTTTTGTATCCTCTTATCATGCCAGCGTTTGACTTTCTCTTTGAAAAGCTTGGCATTCTCATAGGCTTGGGTTCTCCATTCATCAAGTGAGCTAATATCAAATAACATTTTCTCACCGGCAAGTTTGAAGTCATAATTGAGCTCTTTAATAGCCCAATATGCCCTATGTTCAAGTTCAAGAGGTAAATGACATGCTTTTCCATAAACCATCTTATAAGGAGACATACCCACAGGTTTTTTGTATGCAGTTCTATAGGCCCATAATGCATCATCAAGTTTTTTGGACCAATTCTTTCTAGATCTATTCACAGTCTTTTGCAAAATTAATTTGAGCTCTCTATTGATCAACTCTACTTGACCACTAGACTGTGGATGATAAGGAGATGCTATTCTATGATTGACATCATACTTAGCGAGCATCTTACGGAAAGCACGATGAATAAAATGTGAACCACCATCAGTCATAAGATATCTGGGGACACCAAACCTCGGAAAAATAACTTCTTTAAACATTTTAATAGAAGTGTTATGATCCGCACTACTAGTTGGAATAGCTTCTACCCACTTAGTAATGTAATCATAGCAACTAAAATATGTGTATAACCATTGGAGGCAGGAAAAGGTCCCATATAATCAAAGCCCCAAACATCAAATGGTTCAATAACAAGAGAATAATTCATAGGCATTTCTTGACGTCTACTAATGTTACCTATTCTTTGACATTCATCACAAGATAAGACAAACTTACGAGCATCTTTGAAGAGAGTAGGCCAATAAAAACCAGATTGAAGTACCTTGTGTGCAGTTCTATCTCCAGTGTGGTGTCCTCCATAGGATTTAGAGTGACACTTACGTAGGATCTGTTCCTGTTCATGCTCAGGCACACAACGTCTAATAACACCATCTACTCCTTCTTTACAAAGATGTGGGTCATCCCAGAAATAGTGTCTTAAATCATAAAAGAACTTTTTCATTTGCTAGTATGTGAAACTAGGCGGTATATATTTAGCAACAATGTAATTAGCATAGTCAGCATACCAAGGAGCAGTACAAGAAGCATTGACAACCGCTAATTGTTCATCAGGAAAGCTATCATTAATAGGCAGTGGGTCATCAAGAGTATTTTCTAACCTAGACAAGTTGTCTACAATGGGGTTCTCGGCTCCCTTTCTATCAATAATATGCAAGTCAAATTCTTGGAGCAAGAGAACCCATCTAATGAGTCTAGGCTTCGCATCTTTCTTTTCCATAAGATATTTAATAGCAGCATGATCAGTGTGAATAGTTACTTTGGAATCAACAATATAAGGTCTAAACTTATCACATGCAAACACAACTGCTAAGAACTCTTTTTCAGTAGTAGCATAATTTCTTTGGGCAGTATCAAGAGTCTTACTAGCATACTGGATAACATTCAATTTCTTATCGACTCTTTGCCCTAAAATAGCACCTACACCATAATCACTAGCATCGCACATAATTTCAAAAGGTAAGTTCCAATCAGGTGGTTGAACAATAGGTGCAGTGATTAAAGCTTTCTTAAGTGTTTCAAATGCTTCTACACAATCATCATCAAAGACAAAAGCAATATCTTTTTGCAATAAATTAGTCAGAGGCCTAGAGATTTTAGAAAAGTCCTTAATGAACCTCCTATAAAAGCCGGTATGACCAAGGAAACTTCTTATACCTTTTATGTCCTTGGGACATGGCATCTTTTCAATAGCATCAACTTTGGCTTTATCAACTTCAATACCTCTCTCGGAGATCTTGTGCCCCAAGACAATGCCTTCATTAACCATAAAGTGAAACTTTTCCCAATTCAAGACGAGGCTAGTATCTTCGCATCTCTGCAGAATTCGATCAAGGTTGCTCAAACAATCATCAAAAGAGGATCCATAGACGGAGAAATCATCCATGAATACCTCACAAATCTTTTCACAAAAATCAAAGAATATAGCCATCATGCATCTTTGAAAGGTAGCACTTGCATTACATAAACCAAAAGGCATACGTCTATAAGCAAAAGTACCAAAAGGGCAAGTAAAAGTAGCTTTGGATTGATCCTTCGCTGACACAGGTATTTGAGAGAAGCCAGAATAATCATCTAGAAAGCAAAAATGTGTGTGTTTGGATATCCTTTCTAGCATTTGATCAATAAAAGGTAAAGGATAATGATCTTTATTAGTAGCTTTGTTTAACTTACGGAAATCAATTACCATCCTATAACCTGTAATAATTCTTTGCGGGATCAATTCATCTTTATCATTAGGAACGAAGGTAATACCTCCCTTTTTAGGGACACAATGGACAGGGCTTACCCATTCACTATCAGCAACGGGATAAATAAGACCTGCCTCAAGGAGCTTTAGTATCTCCTTTATTACCACTTCCTTCATCTTGGGATTTAATCGTCTTTGAGGATCTCTAATTGGTTTGGCATCGTCCTCCAATGTAATTTTGTGTTGACATAACGTGGGACTGACGCCCTTAAGATCATCCATGAGTATATCCAATAGCTGCTTGGTGCTTCTTCAGAGTTTTCAATAATCTTTTTTCTTCCTTCTCTAAAAGGTTAGCACTAATAATAATAGGATATATTTCTTTTTCATCAAGATAAGCATACTTAAGATTATCAGGTAATGGTTTGAGTTCAAACACGGGATCACCCTTGGGTGGAGGGGGATCCCCAAGAATTTCAATGGGAAGGTTATGTTTCAGCATAGGTTCCTGTTTAATGAACACCTCATCTATTTCTTCCCTTTCCTTCATAAACATATCGTTTTCATGGTCTAGCAATATTGTTCTAACGGATCAGTTGGAGGAACAGCAATGGAAGCAAGACCAATAATCTCATCCTTACTAGATGGTTCCCTTTCACGAGGTTGTCTACTAAACTTGGCAAAATTAAACTCATGAGACATACCATCTATGCCAACAGTGACAATATTCTTTTCACAATTAATCTTAGCACTAGTTGTATTCAAGAAGGGTCTACCAAAAATAATGGGACAAAAAGAAGGGTCTACACAATGGATCAGTTGTGGGGAAGCAAGGACAAGAAAATCAGCAGGGTATTTAACCTTCCCACACAAAACTACAACATCTCTAACAATCCCAATAGGTTTGATGGTATCCCTATTAGTAAGCTTAATAGTAACATCAATGTCTTCTAGTTCAACGGGTGCAATGTCGTGCATAATTTCTTTATAAAGATCATAAGGTATCGCACTAGCACTAGCACCCATATCACATAAGCCATGATAACAATGATCTCCTATTTTAACAGAAATGACAGGTGTGCCTACGACAGGTCTACGTGTCTTAGTATCAGGTCTAGCAATATTAGCAGTCTCACCCAAGAAAGAAATAACATGCCCATCTAAGTCCTCATCCAAGAGATCTTTAACCACAGCAATACTAGGTTCAACATTAATTTGCTCGGGAGGTGTATAAGTCCTAGTATTACTCTTACGAACAACAGTCGAAGCTTTAGCATGATCTTTTATCCTAACAGGAAAAGGAGGTTTTTCAACATAAGCAGTAGGAACAATAGGATCACTATATGCAATAGTCTTTTCTTCGACTGTAATAGGTGCAACTACTTTCACTTCAACAGCAGGATTATATTTAAACCACTTCTCTTTAGGGAGATCAACGTGAGTAGCGAAAGATTCACAAAAAGTAGCTACTATCTAAAAGTCAAGTCCATACTTAGCGCTAAATCCACGAAAAACATCGATATCCATAAAAGATTTAACACAATTGAACTTAGGTGTCATACCTGACTCCTTACCATCATCGGAACCCCAATCTTCAGAGTTTCGTTTAATCCTTTCCAATAAGTCCCATTTGAAATCAATAGTCTTCAGCATATAAGAACCAGCACAGGAAGTATCAAGCAGGTTGCGATTATCGAAAGAAAGCCGATCATAAAAATTCTGAATAATCATTTCCCGAGAGAGTTCATGATTGGGGCATGAATACAACATTGAATTAAGCCTCCCCCAAGCTTGAGCGATGTTTTCTCCTTCGCGAGGCCAGAAATTATATATGTAATTATGGTCACGACGAACAAGATGCATAGGATAAAACTTCTGGTGAAATTCCAACTTCAATCGCTTATAATTCCAAGATCTCGTATCATCACATAGCCTATACCATGTCATTGCATCTCCCTTCAAAGATAAAGGGAAGACCTTCCTTCTAAAAACATCAACGGGAATACATGCAAGCTTAAATAATCCACAAACTTCATCCACAAAGATAAGGTGTAAATCGGGATGCAATGTTCCGTCTCCTGCAAAAGGATTAGCTAGCAGTTTTTCTATCATACCCGAAGGAAACTCAAAATGAATATTTTCATAAAGTTCAGTAGGTTGAGGAGCATCTCTTTGCTCTTCTGGTTGGGGTGAAGATACCCCAAACAAGCCCCTCAAAGGATTAGTTTCCATAGTGACAAGTAACAGAAAATTTTAGCACACCATATAAATGTTTCCTTACCAAGTTCCACTCACCAAAAGCGCTACACTCCCCGGCAACAGCGCCAGAAAAGAGCCTAGATGACCCACAAGTGTAGGGGATCTATCTAGTCCTTTCGATAAGTAAGAGTGTCGAACCCAACGAGGAGCAGGAGGAAATGATAAGCGGTTTTTAGTAAGGTTTTCTCTGCAAGCACTGAAATTGTAGGTAATAAATAGTTTTGTGATAAGATAAATAGTAACAAGCAACAAGTAAATAAAGTAAATAAATTGCAGCAAGGTGGCCCAATCCTTTATGTAGCAAAGTATAAGCCTTGACATATTCTAATAATGGTAAAGGAGCTCCCGAGGACACATTGGGAATTATCGTCAAGCTAGTTTTCATCATGTTCATAAGATTCGCGTTCGGTACTTTGATAATTTGATATGTGGGTGGACCGGTACTTGGGTACTGCCCTAACTTGGACAAGCATCCCACTTATGATTAACCCCTATTACAAGCATCCGCAACTACAAAAAGGAGTATTCAGGTAAACCTAACCACAGCATTAAACATATGGGTCCATATCAACCCCTAACGAAGCAACGCATAAACTAGGGTTTAAGCTTCTGTCACTCTAGCAACCCATCATCTACTTATTACTTCCCCATTCCTTCCTCTAGGCCCAAATAATGGTGAAGTGTCATGTAGTCGACGTTCACATAACACCACTAGAGGAATAGACAACATACATCTCATCAAAATATCGAACGAATACCAAATTCACATGACTACTAATAGCAAGATGTCACCCATGTCCCCAGGAACAAACGTAACTACTCACAAAGCATATTCATGTTCATAATCAGAGGAGTAATAATATGCATAAAGGATCTGAACATATGATCTTCCACCAAGTAAACCAATTAGCATCAACTACAAGGAGTAATCAACACTACTAGCAACCCACAGGTACCAATTTGTGGTTTTGATACAAGATTGGATACAAGAGATGAACTAGGGTTTTGATAGGAGATGGTGCTGGTGAAGATGTTGATGGAGATTGACCCCCTCCCGATGAGAGGATCGTTGGTGATGACGTTGGTGATGATTTCCCCCTCCCGGAGGGAAGTGTCCCCGGCTGAACAGCTCCGCCAGAGCCCTAGATTGATTCCACCAAGGTTCCGCCTCGTGGCGGCGGAGTTTTGTCCCGTAAGCTTGCCCAGAATTTTTTCCAGGGTAAAAGTGATGATATAGCACAAGATGGACGCCGGAGGCCCACCAGGGGGCCCAGGAGATAGGGGGTCGCGCCCTATAGGGGGGGCACGCCCCCTGTCTCCTGGACAGGGTGTGGGCCCTCTAGTCTATTTCTTTCGCTCATTAATTCTTATTAAATCCTAAAATTTATTTCGTGGAGTCTCAGGACTTTTGGAGCTGTTCAAAATAGGTTTCCAATGTTTGCTCCTTTACCAGCCAGAATTCCAGCTGCCGGCATTCCCCCTCTTCATGGTAAACCTTGTAAAATAAGACAGAATAGCCATAAGTATTGAGATATAATGTATAATAACAGTCCATAATGCAATAAATATTGATATAAAAGCACGATGCAAAATGGATGTATCACGGGGAAGCGATGTCGCGCCATCCGGCCTCCTCTTGTAGTGGGAGAACGAATACTCATGTGGCTCCGGTTGGCTCTGCACCCTCACGAACGGCACACCATACTCAATCGATCCGTTATCCTCTGGGTGCTCAACCTTCGACCTGTACGCCCACCACCTATGCCTGACTGTCGCCTCGGGCGAATCTGTCTGCTCCATCGCCCAAAGGAGATACTCGATGAACTCGGAGGACTACGGCGTGACTGCCGCCGAGGAGTACATGTACATTGCCGCCCTCATCGCTGCCATCTTGCTCTTTCGCATACATTTCCACATGGCCCGCACCGTCCTTGAAATCTCCCACTCATTGTCAAACCAACTAAGGATCTCCTTCAACCTGGCTAACTTTTCCTGGTCGCCGGCGGCGATCTGCCTGATTCGCTGCTGCATCCTCTCCATAGATGTCCTTCTGAGTGGTCCGGTGCTAGCTTTGGAAGATGGGAGGAGAGACGGTGGTCTTGCAATAGAGAAGAGGGAGAGGCGAGACGGCGGTTTTGGAATGGAGATAATGGAGAGGAGAGGAGGTGGTTTTGCAATGGAGAAGATCAGAAGAGGGAGAGGCGAGAGAGTGGTTTTGGAATGGAGATGATGGAGAGGAGAGGAGGTGGTTTTGGAATGGAGAAGATCAGAAGAGGGAGAGGCGAGACGGTGGTTTTTGAATGGAGATGATGGAGAGGAGAGGAGGTGGTTTTGGAATGGAGATGATGGAGAGGAGAGGGGGTGGTTTTGCAATGGAGAAGATCAGAAGAGGGAGAGGCGAGACAGTGATTTTGGAATGGAGATGATGGATAGGAGAGGAGGTGGTTTTGCAATGGAGAAGAGGGAGAGGAGCGCGCGGCAGCGATTTAGGATTGGACAAGAGGGCCGGCGCGCTGTGACTGGAACAAAATCAAAACCAATTTACCCTTCAATTAAGAAAGCGACCCCACATTAACTAGTCTCCCTTTTATTCTGGGTCATAATTGACCATGATTTTCGCACATAACATATATGTTATACGTTGCAAAAATAATATAATTTGAAAGTACATTCAGATACGAACCAAACGATACAATTTTTGGTGACATGCATTCACATTTTGCTTGTCAAATACAGTACATGGTCAAACTTTGACCCAAAATACGCAAAACAACAAAAAAAATACTTCCAAGACCAGCGTTGCTCTTCCGCTCTTCTCCTCTTAAACCACTACCGCTCCTCTCTTGTTCCAATCTAAATCCAGCGCTGCTCCTCTCCTCTTCCATTTCAAAACCACCGCCCCTCCTCTCCTATTCCAGTCCAAAACCAGCGTCGCTCCTCTCCCGTTCTAATCCAAAACCAGCGCTGCTCCTCTCCTCTTCCATTCAAAAACCACCGTCGGCGAGTGAAGGTACTGTGGAGAAGTAGATCGATGGAGGAGTACAACCGATACATGAGGATCGCAGACGGCGACCCTGTGAAGCTAGCTAGGATGTTGGAGATACAGTCTTGGTTTGACAACAAGGACCAACTAGCGGCGACGGCGACATCCATGGCCAAATATCTGCAACAGAGTGAAAAGGCGGTGATACTCCCGGAGGGAGTCGCGCCGTAGTACATAGAGCTACTCCTCTGGTCCATGGAGCAAACAGATTCACCGAATCCGATCATGAGGGAGCGATGGTGGGAGTATCGATCCCAGATGGAGCATCCACCAGAGATTGAAGGATCGAGCATCTACAGGGTGCCGTTTGTGAGGGTGTCCTGCCAGAGCGAGCCGGTGGAGTCTTCGTCGACCGAACCCAACTGCAAGAGGAGAAAAGCAGCTGGCCCTACGATGCTTCCCCGCCATCGTCTCCCTCGCCGTTCACATCGTCTCACGGGGCGGCTATCTGCCGCTAAGGAATAGGAGGGAGCTGCCCCCCCCCCCAGCCAATAGTCGGGCAGGTTGTGAATTGTCAGGAGGAGCTTAGGGTTGTCAGTATTTGCAGGTTGTGAATTGTGTTTTGTGTTGTGTATTTTGAGAGTACTTTCAGATATGAATGTCGTTTGAATTTCAGATTTGCAGTATTGAGCATATGAAGTATTTTATGAATTCTAGAGATCTATTTTTAGCACTTAAAAAATGTAGTTTCATAGGAGTATAAAAGTGCAAACAATGTGATTCTCAGAGAAGAAACTGCAAGTTTCAGTTTCAGATAAGAAACTGCAAGTTCAGTTTCAGATAAGAAACTGCAACTTTTAGAGGCAGAGCATTTATATTAACACGGCCTTTTCAAACAGGGTTAACATCATGTTGGAAGTTTTATTTATGGTCGAAAATGGAACTACCAGCCAGTTAACATCATGCTGATCAACATTCATGCATAGCACATCTTCATATGATGCACAATTAAAATGCCCACACAATGTCGAGTGTGCGAAACACAGAGAAAACGAGGGACGAAGTTTTGGCAAGTGTTGGACGTGGTTTTGGGCTGCCCCCTCTAGGCTTTCATTTTTAACATGCGCAGCCCACGACCTCGGATGGGAGGTCCATAGGCCTGTTTGTATTTTCTTAGAGCCGTCATGTATCGACCGGCCTATGGACCTCCCATCCAAGGTTTTATTTTTGGCAGCCAATTTATGTATTTTTTTTGAAGAAAATGCAGAGGTCTGTTCTATTTTTCTATATAAGAATAGGAACGCCAGGTCCAACTTATGTTTCCCTTCTAACTATATTATATATATTTAAATTATTTTATATGTTATTATATATTATTTTTGTTGTCATCATATAATTAACAGATACTTACATATGTAAGAAAACAATACCCCACATCTTATTAACTTATAAAAATAATTTCTTAACAAATAAAATTCTGGATTGTTTTGGCACGAAAATCCTAGTGATTGTGTACAAAAGCTTGGTAAGATTTAAGGACGAATGTAATAATATCACCTATTATTTAAATATATTTATAACAAAATGCTCAGCCCCTTTTTATTTTTTCATAACATTGCTGGCCCAACCCAACATTATAATTAGAATCAGCCCAGCAAAATCGTGTATTTCGAGAAAGTGCAAATGGCCTGTAATTTTTTAGGAAATAAAATAAATGGGCCGCATGGACGCTACATTATTTGTTCACCCAGCCCATCTAATGGCCGTAATTCAAAAAAAAATCAAATTGACTGTAAATTCTACCGCACAAAAAAAAGACTGTAAATTCTAAAAAAATGGGTTGAATACGTGCCACATTTTTGGAGGCTGAAATGTGGGCCACTAGGTCGAAGCCAACGCAAGTCGTTGTCAATTTAATCAACAAATGATTCTGACATGTTAGATGTTGGATTTACATCCAACGACTGGCATCCATCTTCAATGTCTCGTCTTCTTCCTCCAGCGCCGCCGGGACCACCTCCCGCCTCCTGCTGTTAGCAGCTCTGCTTAGCACGCTTCGCTATGAAGCGCTACTCCACCGTTGGCCAGGCCATCCCTCCACCCCTCCACACCTCCTGTTCTTCTCCACCGACTGCCGAACCACACCGCACTAGAACCAGTTAACCCTCGTACACCTATACTTCTGCGACTCTACTCCCGCGTCTTCCCATCTATGGCTCTAATAGCAAGACTTCTCCCTTGTCCTCAGGTACAAACGTAACTACTCACAAAGCATATTCATATTCATAATCAGAGGGGTAATAATGTGCATAAAGGATCTGAACATATGATATTCCACCAAGTAAACCAACTAGCATCAACTACAAGGAGTAATCAACACTACTAGCAACCTACTAGCACCAATCCCGGACATGGAGACAAGAATTGGATACAAGAGATGAACTAGGGTTTGGAGATGAGATGGTGCTGGTGAAGATGTTGATGGAGATTGCCCTCTCCCGATGAGAGGAGCGTTGGTGATGACGATGGTGATGATTTCCCCCTCCCGGGGGAAGTGTCCCCGGCAGAACAGCTCTGCCGGAGCCCTAGATTGGTTCCGCCAAGGTGTTCTCTTCTATTTTTTTCTCATCGAAAGACTTCATAAGGGAGAAGATGGACGTCGGAGGGCCACCAGGGGGCCCACGAGGTAGGGGGCATGCCCCCCACCCTCGTGAGCAGGGTGTGGGCCCCCTGGCCTTCATCGTTGGCGATGATTTTTATTTATTTATTTTAACATATTCCGTGGAGTTTCAGGACTTTTGGAGTTGCGCAGAATAGTCCTTCAATATTTGCTCCTTTTCCAACCCAGAATTCCAGCTGCCGGCATTCTCCCTCTTCATGTAAACCTTGTAAAACAAGAGAGAATAGCCATAAGTATTGTGACGTAACGTGAAATAACAGCCCATAATGCAATAAATATTGACATAAAAGCATGATGCAAAATGGACGTATCAACTCCCCCAAGCTTATACCTCGCTTTTCCTCAAGCGAAAAGCCGATAACAATAAATATGTCCTCATGTTTAGAGGTAGAGGCGCCTATAAAAATAAAATACAGACATGAAGGCATCATGATTATTTCATAATAGCAACATATATATATTTTGTCATACGATTACTTATGTTCAAGTGATGATGTTTTCACAAAGCCAAAGTATGAATCAGAAAACTTATTGAGCACCAACAAATTTATACCCTCAGTCATTGAAGCAATTGCAATTTATCATAACATCGGAAAGAGTCTATGTCAGAGCTTAAAAGAAAGTCCACATACTCAACTATCACTTAGTCCTTCATAATTGATAACACTCACGCGATACTTGTGGTTACGGAGTTTTAATCGGACACAGAGAAAGATAGGGGCTTATAGTTTTTTCCCCACAACCTTTTACCTCAAGGGTAATGTCAACAATAATAATTCACGCTCCCCCACATCCAATTAGATATATATAGCATGTTCTTTCCAACATGATGAGCTTGCCAAAGGATAAAATGAAAAAGGAAAAGGTGAAGATCACCATGACTCTTGCATAAGGTAGAGGATAATAATAAAAGATAGGCCCTTCGCAGAGGGAAGCAGAGGTTTTCATGCACGTTTAGGGTTGATGCACAAAATCTTAATGCAAAAGAACGTCACTTTATATTGCCCCTTGTATGTGAACCTTTATTATGTAGTCCGTCGCTTTTATTGCATCCACAACAAGTTCGTACAAAGTTTATTTTCTCGACACCAATAAATCATGCATATTTAGAGAGCAATTTTTATTGCTTGCACTGATGACAACTTACTTGAAGGATCTTACTCAATCCATAGGTAGATATGGTGGACTCTCATGGCAAAACTGGTTTAAGGGTATTTGGAAGCACAAGTAGTATTTCTACTTAGTGCTGAGAATTTGGCTGGCATGAGGGGGAAAGGCAAGCTCAACACGGTAGAGGAACCATGACAACATACTTTATCTCAGATATAAGAAAACATAACTCATTATGTTGTCTTCCTTGTCCAACCTCATCTCTTTAGCATGTCATATTTTAATGAGTGCTCCTAATCATAAAAGATGTCAATGATAATATATCTATATGTGAAACCTCTCTTCCCTTATTACTTCCTATTAATTGCAACGATGACCAAAGCTATATTTGCTAACACCAACAACTTTTAATCATCATACTCTTTCTATGTGGAGTCATTACTTTCACTAAGATCAATATGAACTCTTTGATTCTTTTTTTATTCTTTTTCTTCTAATCACCCAAGATCATGGCAAAATACTCAAGCCCTTGACTCAACACTAATCTTTATTATATAGCTCACGAACTCGATTACAAAGAAGGATCATAAAGCAAAACTCAAAACTATATCATGACATGAATTTATTCTACTAAATCAAGATACTACTAATAGGATCGAACTAGAAAAAATGGTAAAGCTAGGAGCTGTGATGGTGATACGATACTAGGGCACCTCCCCCAAGCTTGGCAGTTGCCAAGGGGAGTGCCCATACCCATGTGATTATTTCCTCGGAGGTGATGGAGGTGTTGCATTTTTCTTCTCCAGCTTGCGTCTAAGGCTAAAATTTTCCTCCCTTAGATCCTCATTCTCGAGCTCAAGTTTCATTATATTTTTGCATAGTGTTGCCTTGCTGTCCTGCGAAAAATGAGGTGGGATAGATTGGACCTTAGGGAGGCTTGACTTCTTGAACTCCACATGCATATCACCAGGTTGAGGTAGGGGATAGTCCTCTTCGTCGGAACTCGTTTCCTCCTTCCTCTTTGGATCATAGTCTTCTTCTTCCTCCGTGGTCCACCCATAATGCTCTGCATCCCCATATACTTTTGGATTTGCAATATAATCAGCCATGTAGCTCTCTCCCTCCGAATCTTGGGAAGACATCTTGCTCTAATCTGCAGCAGCAACAGCTCGAAACGAAAACAGAGGAGATTTGCGTGATACAAGAGTCAAAACCTTCGGGAGTAAATAATAATGAATTTTTACCAACCAAAATACGTATCATGCAAGGAAACGGAGTCCGGAGGGCACACGAGGTGCTCACGAGGTAGGGGGCGTGCCCAGGGGGGTAGGGCACGCCCTCCACCCTCGTGGAGGCCTCGTGCCCTCCCCGGACTGCTACTTATTTTTCTATTTTTCTAAATATTCCGAAAGGGAGAAATATTGCCTTAAAAATTGTTTTGGAGTCGGTTTACTTACCGTACCACATACCTATTCCTTTTTGGGGTCTGGAACATTCTGGAAATTGTCCCTTATGTACTCCTCCGGGGTGACGGTTTCAATAATATTAGTTTCAACATTTATAGGATTACCTGAGATATAGTGTTTGATCCTTTGACCGTTTACCACCTTTGGATTTGTGCCTGCGAAGTTGTTGATTTTTATGGCACCGGAACGATAGACCTCCTCGATAACATAAGGACCTTCCCATTTGGAGAGAATTTTTCCTACAAAAAATCTTAAACAAGAGTTGTATAGCAATACATAATCACCTACATTAAACTCGCGCTTTTGTATCCTTTTGTCATGCCAACTTTTAACTTTTTCTTTAAACAACTTGGCATTTTCATAAGCTTGGGTTCTCCATTCATCAAGTGAGCTAATATCAAATAACCTCTTGTCACCGGCAAGTTTGAAATCATAGTTGAGCTCTTTAATAGCCCAATACGCCTTATGTTCTAGTTCGAGAGGTAAATGACAAGCTTTTCCATAAACCATTTTATACGAAGACATACCCATAGGATTCTTATATGCAGTTCTATAGGCCCATAATGCATCAAGTTTTTTGGACCAATTCTTCCTAGACCTATTGACAGTCTTTTGCAAAATTAATTTGAGCTCTCTATTGCTCAATTCTACCTAACCACTAGACTGCGGGTGATATGGAGATGCAATTCTATTATTAACATCGTATTTAGCAAGCATCTTATGGAAAGCACCATGAATAAAGTGTGAACCACCATCAGTCATTAAGTATCTAGGGACTCCAAACCTCGGAAAATTAACTTCCTTAAGCATTTTAATAGAAGTGTTATGATCAGCACTACTAGTTGGAATAGCTTCTACCCATTTAGTAATGTAATCAACAGCAACTAAAATATGAGTGTAACCATTAGAGGCACGAAAAGGTCCCATATAATCAAAGCCCCAAACATCAAATGGTTCAATAACAAGTGAATAATTCATAGGAATTTCTTGATGTCTACTAATATTACCAATTCTTTGACATTCATCGCAAGATAAAACAAACTTACGGGCGTCCTTGAAGAGAGTAGGCCAATAAAAACCGGATTGCAATACTTTATGTGCAGTTCTATCTCCAGCTTGGTGTCCTCCATAAGCTTTAGAGTGACACTTGCGTAGGATCTGTTCCTGTTCATGCTCAGGTACACAACGTCTAATAACACCATCTACTCCTTCTTTATAAAGATGTGGGTCATCCCAAAAGTAATGTCGCAAGTCAAAGAAAAACTTTTTCTTTTGCTGGTATGTGAAGCTAGGTGGTATAAATTTAGCAACAATATAATTAGCATAATCAACATACCACGAAGTGCTACGAGAAGTACTTATGACATTTAATTTCTCATGAGGAAAGCTATCATCAATAGGTAGTGGGTCATCAAGAACATTCTCTAGCCTAGACAAGTTGTCCGCAATGGGGTTCTCAGCTCCTTTTCTATCAACAATATGCAAATCAAATTCTTGAAGCAAGAGAACCCATCTAATGAGTCTAGGTTTTGCATCTTTCTTTTCCATAAGATATTTAATAGCAGCATGATCTGTGTGAATAGTTACTCTAGAATCAACAATATAGGGTCTGAATTTATCACAAGCAAATACAACCGCTAAAAGTTCCTTTTTGGTAGTAGCATAATTTATTTGAGCATTGTCTAGAGTATTACTAGCATAATGGATAACATTCAATTTCTTATCAACTCTTTGCCCTAGAACAGCACCTACAGCATAATCACTACCATCACACATAATTTCGAAGGGTAAATTCCAATCAGGTGGCTGAACAACAGGTGCAGAGACTAATGCTTTCTTAAGTATTTCAAATGCTTCTACACAATCATCATCAAAGACAAATGGTACATCTTTTTGTAATAAATTAGTCAGAGGCCGAGAGATTTTTGAGAAGTCCTTAATGAACCTCCTATAAAATCCGGCGTGACCAAGGAAACTTCTTATACCTTTGATGTCCTTGGGACATGGCATCTTTTCAATAGCATCAACCTTGGCTTTATCAACTTCAATACCTCTTTCAGAAACTTTGTGCCCCAAGACAATACCTTCATTCACCATAAAGTGGCACTTTTCCCAATTCAAGACAAGATTAGTTTCTTCACATCTCTGCAAAACTCGAGCAAGATTGCTCAAGCAATCATCAAAAGAGGAACCATAGACGGAAAAGTCGTCCATGAAAACCTCACAAATTTTCTCACAAAAGTTAGAGAATATAGCCATCATGCATCTTTGAAAGGTATCAGGTGCATTACATAAACCAAAAGGCATACGTCTATAAGCAAAAGTACCAAAAGGACATGTAAAAGTGGTCTTTGATTGATCCTTAGCCGACACAAGTATTTGAGAAAAACCAGAATAACCATCTAGAAAGCAATAATGTGTATGTTTGCATAATCTTTCTAGCATTTGATCAATAAAAGGTAAGGGGTAATGATCTTTCTTAGTAGCCTTATTTAACTTGCGGAAATCAATTACCATCCTATAACCTGTGATAATTCTTTGCGAAATCAATTCATCTTTATCATTAGGAACAACAGTAATACCTTCCTTCTTAGGGACACAATGGATAGGGCTTACCCACTGACTATCAGCAACGGGATAAATTATACCTGCCTCCAGAAGCTTGAGTATTTCTTTTCTTACCACTTCTTTCATTTTAGGATCCAAAAATCGTTGAGGATCATGAACTGGTTTTGCATCAGCTTCCAAATTTATTTTATGTTGACATAGAGTGGGACTGATGCCCTTAAGATCATCCAGAGTGTATCCAATAGCGGCACAGTGCTTTTTCAGATTTTTCAATAATCTTTCTTCTTCATGCTCTGAAAGGTTAGCACTAATAATAACAGAATATATTTTCTTTTCATCAAGATAAGCATATTTAAGATTATCAAGCAACGGTTTAAGCTCAAACACGGGATCACCCTTGGGTGGAGGAGGATCCCCTAGGATTTCAACAGGCAAATTGTGTTGCAGAATAGGTTCCTGTTTAAAAAATATTTCATCTATTTCCCTTCTTTCATTCATGAACATATCATTTTCATGGTCTAGCAAATAGTGTTCTAAAGGTCACTAGGAGGTACAGCAATAGAAGCAAGACCAATAATTTCATCCTTACTAGGCAATTCTTCCTCACGATGTTGTTTACTAAATTTAGAGAAATTAAACTCATGAACCATATCATCCAAGCCAACAGTAACAACATTCTTTTCGCAATCTACTGTAGCATTAATAGTACGCAAGAAGGGTCTACCAAATATAATGGGACAAAAGCTATCTTGTGGAGAACCAAGAACAAGAAAATCAGCGGGATATTTGGTTTTCCCACACAAGACTTCAACATCTCTAACAATTCCCATTGGAGATATAGTATCTCTATTGGCAAGTTTAATAACATCAATTTCCTCTAACTCAGCAGGTGCAATCTCATGCATAATTTCTTTGTATTAGCGAATGGGTATAATACTAGCACTAGCACCCATATCACATAGGCCATGATAACAATGATCTCCTATTTTAACAGAAATAAAAGGCACGCCTACCACAGGTCTATGTTTATCTCTATCACAGGGTTTAGCAATTCTAGCAGTTTCACTAGTGAATTAAATAGCATGCCCATCAATATTATCAGACAAGAGATCTTTAACAATAGCAATATTGGGTTCTACTTTGACTTTCTCAGGAGGTTTATAAGTCCTAGTACTGCTTTTACAAACAACAGTTGAAGCTTTAGCATGATCCTTCATTCTAACAGGGAAAGGGGGTTTCTCAACATAAGAAGTAGGAACAATAGGATCATTATAAGTGACAATCTTTTCTTCAACTTTAATAGGTGCAGCTACTTTTACTTCTATGGGAGGATGATATTTAAACCACTTCTCCTTGAGGAGATCAACATAAGTAGCAAAAGATTCACAGAAAGAAGCTATTATCCCAGAGTCAAGTCCATATTTAGTGCTAAACATACGGAAAATATCAGTATCCATAAAAGATTTAACACAATCAAACTTAGGTGTCATACCTGACTCCTTACCTTCGTCGAGGTCCCAATCTTTAGAGTTGCGTTTAATTATATCCAATAAATTCCATCCAAATTCAATAGACTTCATCATAAAAGAGCCAGCACAAGAAGTATCGAGCATGGTGCGATTTTATCAGAAAGTCGAGCGTAAAAATTCTGGAGAATTGTCAATTTTGAGAGCTCATGATTGGGGCATGAATATAACATTCATTTAAGCCTCCCCCAAGCTTGAGGGATGCTTTATTCTTCGCGAGGCCAAAACTTATATATATATATAATTGCGATCATGATGAACAAGATGCATAGGGTAATACTTTTGTTGAAATTCCAATTTCAATCTTTTATAGTTCCATGATCTCGTATCATCACATAGCCTATACCATGTCAATGCGTCTCCCTCCAAAGATAAAGGGAAAGCCTTCCTCTTAACAACATCATCGGGTATACCTGCAAGCTTAAATAGTCCACAAATATCATCCACAAAGCGTAGATGTTCGTCAGGATGCTTTGTTCCATCTCCTGCAAAAGTGTTAGCTAGCAGTTTTTCCATCATACCCGAAGGAATTCCAAAAGGAGTTTCATTTTCAATAGGTTCAGTAGGTTGAGGAGAAACTCTTGGCTCAACCAGATGGGGTGAAGATACCTCGAACAAGCCCCTCAAACAATTACTTTCCATAGTAACAAGTGACAAAAAATTTCAGCACACTAAATAAATTTTTCCTTACCAAATTCCACCTACCAAAGGCGCTTCACTCCAAGGCAACGGCGCCAGAAAAGAGTCTTGATGACCCACAAGTATAGGGGATCTATCGTAGTCCTTTCGATAAGTAAGAGTGTCGAACCCAACGAGGAGCAGAAGGAAATGATAAGCGGTTTTCAGTAAGGTATTATCTGCAAGTACTGAAATAAGTGGTAACAGATAGTTTTGTGATAAGATAAATGGTAACGAGCAACAAGTAACAAAAGTAAATAAAGTGCAGCAAGGTGGCCCAATCCTTTTTGTAGCAAAGGACAAGCCTGGAAAAACTCTTATAATAGGAAAAGCGCTCCCAAGGACACATGGGAATATCATCAAGCTAGTTTTCATCACGCTCATATGATTCGCGTTCGGTACTTTGATAATTTGATATGTGGGTGGACCGGTGCTTGGGTACTGCCCTTACTTGGACAAGCATCCCACTTATGATTAACCTCTATTGCAAGCATCCGCAACTACAACAAAAGTATTAAGGTAAACCTAACCATAGCATGAAACATATGGATCCAAATCAGCCCCTTACGAAGCAACGCATAAACTAGGGTTTAAGCTTCTGTCACTCTAGCAACCCATCATCTACTTATTACTTCCCAATGCCTTCCTCTAGGCCCAAATAATGGTGAAGTGTTATGTAGTCGACGTTCCCATAACACCACTAGAGTTTAGACAACATACATCTTATCAAAATATCGAACGAATACCAAATTCACATGACTACTAATAGCAAGACTTCTCCCTTGTCCTCAGGAACAAACGTAACTACTCACAAAGCATATTCATATTCATAATCAGAGGGGAAATAATGTGCATAAAGGATCTGAACATATGATCTTCCACCAAGTAAACCAACTAGCATCAACTACAAGGAGTAATCAACACTACTAGCAACCTACTAGCACCAATCCCGGACTTGGAGACAAGAATTGGATACAAGAGATGAACTAGGGTTTGGAGATGAGATGGTGCTGGTGAAGATGTTGATGGAGATTGCCCTCTCTCGATGAGAGGAGCGTTAGTGATGATGATGGTGATGATTTCCCCCTCCCGGAGGGAAGTGTTCCCGGCAGAACAGCTCTGCCGGAGCCCTAGATTGGTTCCGCCAAGGTTCCGCCTCGTGGCGGCGGAGTCTCGTCCCGAAAGGTTCTCTTCTATTTTTTTCTCATTGAAAGACTTCATAAGGGAGAAGATGGACGTCGGAGGGCCACCAAGGGGCCCATGAGGTAGGGGGTGTGCCCAGGGGGGGCGCCCCCACCGTCTTGAGCAGGGTGTGGGCCCCCTGGCCTTCATCTTTGGCGATGATTTTTCTTTATTTATTTTAAGGTATTCCGTGGAGTTTCAGGACTTTTGGAGTTGCGCAGAATAGTCCTTCAATATTTGCTCCTTTTCCAGCCCAGAATTCCAGCTGCCGGCATTCTCCCTCTTCATGTAAACCTTGTAAAACAAGAGAGAATAGCCATAAGTATTGTGACATAACATGAAATAACAGCCCATAATGCAATAAATATTGGCATAAAAGCATGATGCAAAATGGACGTATCAGGCTCGTTGTTGTTCGGGGCCTCGCTGTCGTCCACCACCTTGGATGCGCTCGGCACGGCATGGTCAACGTGGTCAACAAACGACACCATCGGAAGTAGACTGTGCGTGGAGAGGCTGACAGCTGGGTCCACGGCCGCACACAAGGAAATGCCTCCTTATTACGCGCAAAATAATGATTCCTCCACCTGACATCTGGGACCCACCGGAAGGGCCTCTGTATTTCGTGAAAAAAACGTGCCCCCTGCTGACATGTCGGACCCACCGGCTATCTTCGCATGCAAGGAAGTGCCTCCTTATTACGCACAAAAAAATGAATACTCCCCCTGCCAGCTGGAACCCAGCATAGTGGGAGGCTGACTTGTGGGCCTACCAAGTTGACGGGGACGGAGGGCTTTGTCAACTTAGTCAATATGAATGATTCTAGCTCCTGTTACCATACGATGTTCATCCAACGGCTGTAGTGCTTCTTCAACCTCTGGTCTTCTTGCTCCAGCCGCCCAAACCAGCGCCGGTCGTGCCGCGTGCTCCTGCCTCCCGTGGCCGGTTGTGATGTCGTGGAGGCCTCACCGCCCCCTACTACTCCCACCGCTGGCCAGGCCATCCCTCTACTCACCCACACCCCATGTTATTCTGTGGCGACAGCAGCCTCACACCGCAGCCGAACTAGTGAACCCTCGTACTCCTCTTTGTGTGGGCATGCACTGCTGCGTCTTCCCCGACTCCGAGTCGTCCCCTTCCTAGGCCTCGCCGTCGTCCACCGCCGTGGTGCTCTCGGCGTGGCGTGGTCAACGTGTTCAAGGAACGACTTCCATCGGACGTGGACAGTACGTGGAGAGGCTGACAGCTGGGTCCACGGCCGTAGCAAGGAAGTGCCTCCTTATTACGCGCAAAATAATGATTCCTCCACATGACAGTGGGGACCCACCGGATGGGCCACCATATTTCGTGAAAAAAACATTTCCCCCTGACTGCTGGGACCCACCAGCTACATCTTCGCACGCAAGGAAGTGCGTCCGGGAAAAAAAACGATTCGCCCTCCTGACTGCTGGGACCCACCAGCTACATCTTCGCACGCAAAGAAGTGCGTCCGGGCAAAAAAAACGATTCGCCCCCTGACTGCTGGGACCCACCAGCTACATCTTCGCATGCAAGGAAGTGCGTCCGGGCAAAAAAAATGATTCGCCCCCCTGACTGCTGGGACCCACCAGCTACATCTTCGTAGGCAAGGAAGTGCCTCACAGTCGGGACCCACCTGGTCGAAGCGTACATAGCATTGTCATTCTGGTCGCGAACGTGTACGTACATACTGGTCGATGTAGAGGCGCGCACATGTCGTAGTAGAGAAGCATGCTACGACTCGATCTAGCGTTGGTCTTCCCCGAAGAGGAGGGGGTGATGCAGCACAGTAGCGTAAGTATTTCCCTCAGTTTTTGAGAACCAAGGTATCAATCCAGTAGGAGGTCACGCGCAAGTCCCTCGCACCTGCACAAAACGGTAGCAACTCGCAACCAATGCTTAGGGGTTGTCAATCCCTTCACGGTCACTTACGAGAGTGAGATCTGATAGAGATAATATTTTTGGTATTTTTGGTATAAAGATGCAAAGTAAAAAGGTAAAGGCAAAACAAGTAAATAAAGTGATGGAGATTGATATGATGAGAATAGACCTGGGGGCCATAGATTTCACTAGTGGCTTCTCTCAAGAGCATAAGTATTCTACGGTGGGTGAACAAATTACTGTTGAGCAATTGATAGAATTGAGAATAGTTATGAGTATATCTAGGCAATGATCATGTATATAGGCATCACGTCCGTGACAAGTAGATCGAAACGATTCTGCATCTACTACTATTACTCCACTCATCGACCGCTATCCAGCATGCATCTAGAGTATTAAGTTAAAAACAGAGTAACGCCTTAAGCAAGATGACATGATGTAGAGGAATAAATTCATGCAATATGATAAATACCCCATCTTGTTATCCTCGATGGCAACAATACAATATGTGCCTTGCAACTCTTTCTGTCACTGAGTAAGGACACCGCAAGATTGAACCCAAAGCCATGCACTTCTCCCATTGCAAGAACTACCAATCTAGTTGGCCAAACCAAACGGATAATTCAAAGAGACTTGCAAAGATAACTCAATCATACATAAAAGAATTCAGAGAAGAATCAAATATTTTCCATAGATAAGTTGGATCATAAACCCACAATTCATCGGTCTCAACAAACACACCGCAAAAAGAAGATTACATCGAATAGATCTCCACAAGAGAGGGGGGGAACATTGTATTGAGATCCAAAAAGAGAGAAGAAGCCATCTAGCTACTAGCTATGGACCCGAAGGTCTGAAGTAAACTACTCACACTTCATCGGAGGGGCCATGGTGATGATGTAGAAGCCCTCCATGGTGGATGCCCTCTCCGGCGGAGCTCCGGAACAGGCCCCAAGATGGGATCTCGTGGATACAGAAGGTTGCGGCGGTGGAATTAGGTTTTTGGCTCCTTTTTTGATCGTTTGGGGGTACGTAGGTATATATAGGAGGAAGGAGTATGTCGGTGGAGCTCCGAGGGGCCCACAAGGCAGGGGGCGCGCCTAGGGGAGGGGCGCGCCCTCCACCCTTGTGACCGCCTCGTGGCTTTCTTGACGGAGGGTCCAAGTCTCATGGATCTTATCTGATGAGAAAATCACGTTCCCAAAGGTTTCATTCTGTTTGGACTCCGTTTGATATTCTGTTTCCTCGAAATACTGAAATAGGCAAAAAAACAGCAATTATGGGCTGGGCCTTCGGTTAATAGGTTAGTCCCAAAAATAATATAAAAGTGGAAAATAAAGCCCAATATAGTCCAAAACAGTAGATAAAGTAGCATGGAGCAATCAAAAATTATAGATACGTTGGAGACGTATCAGGCATCCCCAAGCTTAATTCCTGCTCGTCCTCGAGTAGGTAAATGATAAAAAGAGAATTTTTGATGCGGAGTGATACTTTGGCATAATTTCAATGTAAATCTTCTTAATCATGGTATGAATATTCAGATCCGAAAGATTCAAGACAAAAGTTCATATTGACATAAAAAAATACTTCAAGCATACTAATCAAAGTAATTATGTCTTCTCAAAATAACATGGCCAAAGAAAGTTATCCCTACAAAATCATATAGTCTGGTTATGCTCCATCTTCCCCACACAAAGTATTTAAATCATGCACAACCCCGATGACAAGCCAAGCAATTGTTTCATACTTTAACATTTTCAAAACTTTTTCAATCTTCACGCAATACATGAGCGTGAGCCATGGATATAGCACTATATGTGGAATAGAGTGGTGGTTGTGGAGAAGACAAAAAAGAGGGAAGATAGTCTCACATCAACTAGGCGTATCAACGGGCTATGGAGATGCCCATCAATAGATATCAATGTGAGTGAGTAGGGATTGCCATGCAACGGATGCACAAGAGCTTTAAGTATATGAAAGCTCAACAAAAGAAACTAAGTGGGTGTGCATCCAACTCGCTTGCTCACGAAGACCTAGGGCATTTTGAGGAAGCCCATCATTGGAATATACAAGCCAATTTCTATAATGAAAAATTCCCACTAGTATATGAATGTGACAACATAGGAGACTCTCTATGAAGATCATGGTGCTACTTTGAAGCACAAGTGTGGTAAAAGGATAGTAGCATTGTCCCTTCTCTCTTTTTCCCTCATTTTTTTTATTTGGGCCTTTTCTCCCTTTTTTATGGCCTCTTTTTTCTCTTTTTTTTGTCCGGAGTCTCATCCCGACTTGTGGGGGAATCATAGCCTCCATCATCCTTTCCTCACTTGGGACAATGCTCTAATAATGATGATCATCACACTTTTATTTTTCTTACAACTCAACAATTACAACTCGATACTTAGAACATAATATGACTCTATATGAATGCCTCTGGCGGTGTACCGGGATATGCAATGATTCATGAGTGACATGTATGAAAGAATTATGAAAGGTGGCTTTGCCACAAATACGATGTCAACTACATGATCATGCTAAGCAATATGACAATGATGGAGCGTGTCATAATAAACGGAACGGTGGAAAGTTGCATGGCAATATATCTCGGAATGGCTATGGAAATGCCATAATAGGTAGGTATGGTGGCTGTTTTGAGGAAGGTTTATGGTGGGTGTATGATACCGGCGAAAGGTGCACGGTATTAGAGAGGCTAGCAATGGTGGAAGGATGGGAAAAAGTGCGTATAATCCATGGACTCAACATTAGTCATAAAGAACTCATATACTTATTGCAAAAATCTAGAAGTTATCAAAGCAAAGTATTATGCGCATGCTCCTAGGGGGATAGATGGGTAGGAAAAGACCATCGCTCGTCCCCGACCCCCACTCATAAGGAAGACAATCAATAAATAAATCATGCTTCGAGCTCATCACATAACGGTTCACCATACGTGCATGCTACAGGAATCACAAACTTCAACACAAGTATTCTTTGAATTAACAACTACTCAACTAGCATTACTCTAATATCACCATCTTCATAACTCAAAACAATTATCAAGCATCAAACTTATCTTGGTATTCAACGCACTCAAAAGAAAGTTTCACATATCTTGAACACCAAGTATATTAACATTAAGCAAATTACCATGCTATTAATGACTCTCAAAATAATCTAAGTGAATCATGAGAGATCAAGTTTCTTTAAAACAAATCCACCACCGTGCTCTAAAAGATCTAAGTGAAGCACTAGAGCAAAAATTATCTCGCTCAAAAGATATAAGTGAAGCACATAGAGTATTCTAACAAATTTCAAATCATATATGGCTCTCTCAAAATGTGTGTACATCAAGGATGATTGTGGTAGACTAACAAGCAAAGACTCAAATAATACAAGACGCTCCAAGCAAAACACATATCATGTGGTGAATAAAAATATAGCTCCAAGTAAATTACCGATGGAAGTGGACGAAAGAGGGGATGCCTTCCGGGGCATCCCCAAGCTTTGAATTTTTGGTGTCCTTGGATTATCTTGGGGGTGCCATGGGCATCCCCAAGCTTAGGCTCTTGCCACTCCTTGTTCCATAATCCATCAAAAGAATTCACCCAAAACTTGAAAACTTCACAACACAAAACTCAATAGAAATCTCGTGAGCTCCGTTAGAGAAAGAAAACAAAAGACTACTTCAAGGTACTGTAATGAACTCATTCTTTATTTATATTGGTGTTAAACCTACTGTATTCCAACTTCTCTATGGTTTATAAACTAATTTACTACCCATAGATTCATCAAAATAAGCAAACAACACACGCAAAACAGAATCTGTCAAAAACAGAATAGTCTGTAGTAATCTGTAACTAACGCAAACTTCTGGAACACTACAAATTCTACCAAAATAGGAAGTCCTGTACAATTTGTTTATTTATCAGCAGAAAAAAGAATCAACGCAAAATCACTCTCCAGTAATTTATCATAACTAAATTCGTGCACGCAAAGTTTCTGTTTTTCAGCAGAATCAAATCAACTATCATCGTAGGTTATCCTATAGGTCTTACTTGGCACAAACACTAATTAAAACATAAAACCACATCCAAACAGAAGGTAGATGGATTATTTATTCCTAAACAGAAGAAAAAACAAAAAACACAAAATGAAATTGGGTTGCCTCCCAAAAAGCGCTATCGTTTAACGCCCCTAGCTAGGCATTGATAATTTTAATGATGCTCACAAGAAAGACAAGAATTGAAGCGCAAAGAGAGCATCATGAAACACGTGAAAAACACATCTAAGTCTAATATACTTCCTATGCATAGGCATATTATAAGCAAACAAATTTGCAAGGCAAACAAAAACTAGGATATGCAAGGAATAAGAAAGAGACGATAGCAATCTCAACATGACGAGAGGTAATTTAGTAACATGAAAATTTCTACAACCATATTTTCCTCGCTCATAATAATTACATGTAGGATCATAAGCAAATTCAACAAAATAGCTATCGCATAACATATTTTCAACATGATCCACATGCATGCAAAGTTGACACTCTTCCACGATAGTGGGATTAACATTAACTAAAGTCATGACCTCTCCAAACCCACTTTTATCAAAAATACCATAAGATTGAACATTCTCCAAATATCTGGGATCTAAAGTTGACACTCTTCCAAACCCACTTTAAATAGTATTGCAAACACTATTATCAATCTCATATTCATCATGGGGTTAAATAAATTTCCAAGATCAAAAGAAGAATCACCCCAATCATGATAATTGCAACAAGTAGTAGTCATAGCAAAACTAGCATCCCCAAGCTTAGGGTTTTGCATATCATTAACACAATTGACATTAGGAGAATTTATAGTAAAATCATTGCAATCATGCTTTTCATCAAAGGAACTATCAAGTAAGGGCGCAATAGCAACGATCTCATGTTTAACATAAGGAACTATAGCAAATTCATCTTCATAAATATCGGCATCATGGCCACAAGGATAGCATCATGTTCATCAAGGGATATTTCAATCAAATCATCGGAATCATCATTATCTATAGATTCATGCATATCATTATTTCCTTCCAAAGCAGCGATCATTCTCTCAATAAATTCTTTGACATTGACATTATGAGCATAGTTTTCATAGCAATATTTAAGTATGTCAAAATTTTCAGATTCGTAGAGAGTAATATCATACTTTTCAATCAAAGAAGCAACTTCATAAGCACCCTTCAAAGCAACAAATTCTTCAGTTTGTTCGATATCATAGTAACTGTAAACACCCTTTGCATAAGAAGATAAGATTTCATTTTCATTAAACTCACATAGGTAACGAAGGTGTTTTTTAGGGTTGTTAGAGCAACAAGTAAAATCATAAATTTCACAAAGATTCCAAGCATAACACAGCAATCTGTTTATTTGACTCCATAAGAGTCTCCCTTTTTCAGACAAACGGTGACGCACATAATGAGCATGCTCATCTAAAGATTTCCCATCAACTAGGCTAGTTGGGGTTTCAGCACGAGCGCATAAGGATCGAAGATGATCCAAGTAGAACACTTTAAGTGGATCCATATCAATAGATTTTCAGCGAGCGAAGATGCATGCATATAGAAGGCACAAGGAAACACAAACAAAGATACATACGGGAAGAAGGCGAACGAAAAAGAGAGGGAGAATAAAACGGCAAGGGTGAAGTGGGGGAGAGGAAAATGAGAGGCAAATGGCAAATAATGTAATGCGAGAGATAGGGATTGAGATGGGTACTTGGTATGTTGACTTTTGCGTAAGCCTCCCCGACAACGGCGCCAGAAATCCTTCTTGCTACGTCTCGAGCAAGCGTTGGTTTTCCCCGAAGAGGAGGGGGTGATGCAGCACAGTAGCGTAAGTATTTCCCTCAGTTTTTGAGAACCAAGGTATCAATCCAGTAGGAGGTTAGGCGCAAGTCCCTCGTACCTGCACAAAATGGTAGCAACTCGCAACCAACGCTTAGGGGTTGTGAATCCCTTCAGGGTCACTTACGAGAGTGAGATCTGATAGAGATAATATTTTTGGTATTTTTGGTATAAAGATGCAAAGTAAAAAGGTAAAGGCAAAACAAGTAAATAAAGTGATGGAGATTGATATGATGAGAATATACCCGGGGGCCATAGGTTTCACTAGTGGCTTCTCTCAAGAGCATAAGTATTCTACGGTGGGTGAACAAATTACTGTTGAGCAATTGATAGAATTGAGCATAGTTATGAGTATATCTAGGCAATGATCATGTATATAGGCATCACGTCCGTGACAAGTAGATCGAAACGATTCTGCATCTACTACTATTACTCCACTCATCGACCGCTATCCAGCATGCATCTAGAGTATTAAGTTAAAAACAGAGTAACGCCTTAAGCAAGATGACATGATGTAGAGGAATAAATTCATGCAATATGATAAATACCCCATCTTGTTATCCTCGATGGAAACAATACAATATGTGCCTTGCAACTCTTTCTGTCATTGAGTAAGGACACCGCAAGATTGAACCCAAAGCCATGCACTTCTCCCATTGCAAGAACTACCAATCTAGTTGGCCAAACCAAATGGATAATTCGAAGAGACTTGCAAAGATAACTCAATCATACATAAAAGAATTCAGAGAAGAATCAATATTTTCCATAGATAAGTTGGATCATAAACCCACAATTCATCGATCTCAACAAACACACCGCAAAAAGAAGATTACATCGAATAGATCTCCACAAGAGAGGGGGAGAACATTGTATTGAGATCCAAAAAGAGAGAAGAAGCCATCTAGCTACTAGCTATGGACCCGAAGGTCTGAAGTAAACTACTCACACTTCATCGGAGGGGCCATGGTGATGATGTAGAAGCCCTCCGTGGTGGATGCCCTCTCCGGCGGAGCTCCGGAACAGGCCCCAAGATTGGATCTCGTGGATACAAAAGGTTGCGGCAGTGGCATTAGGTTTTTGGCTCCTTTTCTGATCGTTTGGGGGTATGTAGGTATATATAGGAGGAAGGAGTATGTCGGTGGAGCTCCGAGGGGCCCACGAGGCAGGGGCGCGCGCCCAGGGGGAGGGGCGCGCCCTCCACCCTCGTGACCGCCTCGTGGCTTTCTTGACGGAGGGTCCAAGTCTCCTGGATCTTATCTGATGAGAAAATCACGTTCCCGAAGGTTCCATTCCGTTTGGACTCCGTTTGATATTCTGTTTCCTCGAAATACTGAAATAGGCAAAAAAACAGCAATTCTGGGCTGGGCCTCTGGTTAATAGGTTAGTCCCAAAAATAATATAAATGTGGAAAATAAAGCCCAATATAGTCCAAAACAGTAGATAAAGTAGCATGGAGCAATCAAAAATTATAGATACGTTGGAGACGTATCAGCGCGCATGTAGCATGTACACATACGTACAATGACCAGGGTGCAAGGAAGAAAATACGGCCACGTACGTACATACGGGCGGGGTCTCGAACGCCTACTCGCGCATACGTACGGCCAGGGCTCGTGTACATGGCTGGGTTGGAATGGAGAAACAGCGTCGTCATCGTGTTCATGGGGAGCTAACGGAATGCGTCGGAACGGAATGCATGGTCGTGTTCATCGGGAGGGCTTGGACAGAACAGGCGATTGAAACGAGGCCTGGAGTACCGTACAACGGAGGAAACGGCCTTGTGTTCGATGGGCCACGTTCGGAACGGGGTCCTGTTGATCGGGAGGGGTGTGGCGTACCACAAAACGAAGGAAATGGACCTCCTACGGTCGAAACGGGGGTCCTGTTGATGGGGAGGGGTGTGGCATACCGCAAAACGGACGAAATGGACCTCCTATGGTCGAAACGGGGGTCCTGTTGATCGAGAGGGGTGTGGCGTACCGCAAAACAGACGAAACGGACTTGTGTTGGAGCGCTACA